>NW_022280077.1:1499254-1541754 GCF_004355925.1 Anarrhichthys ocellatus | reverse complement strand
CATCTACAGCTAGAAGAGCGATAACTTGGCCAAAAATCTGAAGCACGACATGCCACATGAGTTTTGAAAATCAATAAATAAAATCCTTATCCACTGCATTTTGATCAAACACAGGTGACTTTTCATTCATTTTGGCTTAGATAAGGGAACTAATGTTTTTTCACAACAATCACCTTTGACATTAACAAATGATACTGAAATACAGAAGAAGTTGTGATGCGTTTCCTACCTGGATGAGAGCTTTCTTGTCAGCACGAGGAAGGTTCTTGGCCTGCCTCTCAGCCTCCTCCCACTCCCTCATCACCTGGACATGAAGCGGGTCACACCAGGGACAAACGCATTACAGACTGACAGACATTTGGACACCTTGACAGGGCGATATCCCAGAGAGAAATGTTCAGGACGCACAAGCATACCTGGGACATCTTTTCACGGTGTTTGGCCTCTAGGCTTTCCTTGGCCTTCTGGAAGTCAGAGTGTTCGCTGTCGTCCCCGGGAGATTCGAGGTACCGATCCACGGCGTCTGGAGGACTGGGGGCTATGGTGGGCACTGGTGGAGGACAAAGAGTCCGGAATCAAACACAGTGCAGGGGAGAAAACACCCAGAGGATAAAAAAGAAAACGAGTAAATAGAAAAAAAACACTGATTCCAGTGTGTCCGAAACCCACAATGACATCATACGGGGTTTCAGTATTTCAGACACATGAAGTTCAAGTGTGTTAAACAACATACACTATGTGTTAGCTACATACAGATTGTATTAAAAGACACACCGGTTATCAGGGGACAAAGGATGATTAGTTTCAAAGTACAAGTGCGTATGTCTATATGTAATGTGGGAGCCTGGAGATAAGATTAAAAGTGCTGAGTCAGGATCAGGGCAGGCATTGCACCACTGAGGAGTATGGGTGGAAACAGCAAATCAACCCATTAACCTTTAACAACACCCTCCCCGATTCACACACTCACCGTCACGGTTAACACACTGCAACAATCAGCTGGTCAAGACATATTTATGACATCCTTAGAGACCCACAGCTGCCCGGTCAGACTACTACGGAGCCGCAGCAGCAGCAGACCGTCCCGCTGCAAGGCATGCAAACACACGTGTGCAGAAATGCATGCAGACGCATGCCAACATTCAACGTTCGGTATTTTTTACGTTGCATCGTCCACATGCTGTAAGAAGTATCAGAAGTAACAAATACTGACTACAGACCAGAATATGAACTAGTCTGTGGCTGAAAATGGTCCCCAACAGATTCTATATTTACTCCTGTTTGAATATTAGCTGAAACTACAGTACCCAGATGTTTAAGGCCATCACCACACTTTATAACAATACACTATATATCTGTGACAGATGTTTAAAGATCTATTTTTTTTCTCGAGGAAGGAATGGATTTTATGCTGAAAGTCACAAAAAGGGCAGAGTGATGCTTTGTTGGTTTTAGTCTTTTCATTGGATTTGTTTACAGAAATATAGAAAATCCTCAGCCTTATCATTTAAGCAAATGACTATCAAAAGGTATGTTTTTATCTTGCTGAGACAATAATCCTAGAATACTCAACACAAGACGAGCAAACAAATCCACCTGTCAGTACTCCGAGTGGTTAAGAGTCAGGACTCAGGAAAGGGAGAGACAGTGAGTGAGACGGAGAGACAATCTGCAGCAGCCTGAGGACAGGAATCAGGCTCGTGGCCACATCGTGGTTCAGGCGACTCTGGTCCTGGGACTTACACGAGCTGCTGCAGACAGCTAGGCAGTACTCCTCCGAGTCAAAGTTATTCCTGTTGCCCCCACAGCCCCCAAACAAGAAGGGAACACAGCGGCCCTTCTTAGGCAGGAAGTACCAACGCTCCAGCATGGCGTGACAGGGGCCCGACTCAGCACGAGCCCAACAAACGGCTGAGATATGTACACACAGGCAAACGCAAATTAAAGATCAAATAAAAATGAATGCAAAATGGGAGCTTGTTACGTAAATCAACAAACCACATGATGAAAAACAACAAATGGATGAACACATGTAAACAAAGGGTGCGTATGAGCTCGATTTCTCACCTCGAACGACTTCCTCAACTGATTCGGTGGTGGTGGTGGTGGTGGTGGTCATTGCGATGTTAGCATTGCGCTCATCGCTATCCCGTTCATCGGTCACGTCGTCGTCTTCCTCCTCATCCTCATCATCTTCATCATTGTCGCCATCTCCGTTCTCATCCCTTTCAAAAGTCTCCGTGTCGTCGTCGTCGTCCTCTTCTTCGTCCTCAGCGATGGCTGCCTCTGTGTCGGTCGGGTGTGACATGCTGCCGGGAGAGCAATGTTACATATATATTACATATTTAACATCATTCAGCGATGTGTCCTTCAGGCTGGATGAATGTGTGCGAGTGATGGTACCTGTTATCAGAGTATTCGGCCTCAGCTCCGCCCCACCAGACGTCTGACTCCTCCCCTTCCAGCTCCGCGCTGTCCGCCTCTCGCTCCGCCTCCGCCGGGCAGCAGACAAACTCCACCCCTCGGAAACGGTCGATACCACATGGCAACAGCATCCCGTAATCATGGAGGTTCATGGAGCGGTCTCCACAGGACTAAATTTAATAAACAAGCAATAATCATGACATGGTAAACCTTGGTGACTGGAGATAAGGAGCCCCACACTCATAATTCAGCTCTGATGCACAGATCATTATCATAATAGAAAACCAGATAGAAAAGGAATAAGTCAGAAGAAAAAGTCACTAGCAGACGTAATGATTGAGGCGAGATAACAATAAGAAGTTCATGCAGTAGCATTGAATGCTGCGATTGTCTCACCTCTTTGGCGACAGTGTGCCAGTGCAGATGGCTCTCACACTGGTCCATTCGCTCCTTGTGCAGGAACTTGCACTTGTCAGGCACGAGCAAGGCATCGCTCACAAACTCCCCAACTGCAACATGAACATTCATTTGCTCAGTACAGGTAGTTTGTATATCCATTCTCAACCACACACAAAAACATGCTTGTTAACATAGAACTGTATCAGTAAAAACCGATTACCCAGGCAGCGGTATGGCACCACAATGTGTGTGTGACTGCGGCACTGCTTGCGGCCTTTCTTGCACCAGTTCTGGATGCTGACGGGCTGGTTGGCCTCCACAACATTTGTAATCTGCAACTCTGGGTACACCTGGAGAGAAGGGAGAGATTTTGATGTTCTTGCTACATACATTAACTCTCACTCTCTCACACTCTCACTCAGTTTAAATACCTCTTGGCAGTACTGCAGGATGCCCTCCTTGGTGCCGATGCAGCTCTTCGTGCCCGAGAGGTCAGACTCCCATTTGCCACTCTGCACATTGATGTGCATGTTGAGCTTCCCGCAGAACATGGCCACCTGGGGCTCAGTTAGCAAACCCACAGAGTCATCAGCAGGCACCTGGACAAGAGGGAAAAAAATGAAGATTGATGGTACCAGACTGGCTAAAGTATAACTTACACTTGAACATCTCCTACAGCGTATATGTATACTTAGCTCCTCTTATGTTGTTCTACTGCCTTTCACATACAATCCAGCTCATACATCTGTCTCTCTATGCAATACTGGGATCATTAAGTACAAAGGCCTCTTGAAAGTACTTGATAATATTGTAGCACATTTAAGTTGTTATATAAATAAATAAATAAATAAAGGAATGTGCTACTGGTTTAAGCCCAAGCAAGGAAAGACACTCCGTTTTATCCCATTGAGCTCATAAGCCAGTGAGCTCAGCATTACAGCCACAGGGTAGCACGTGTGCCCTTTGTTAGCCAGTCTTATGGGGTTTTAATCATTGCTTCTATTAAAGAACGTTCAATGAGCGTTCTTTAATATAGAGAAACTTACTGAAGCTCACCAGCTATCAAAATCAAAATATGAGTGGAAAAACAACCTCTTCTTTCAACTGAACCGACTTTGGTCTCCTATTTTTCCAATGGGACACAGCTGGTCTCCATTTATTGTTTTCCACTTGTTTTTGCTAGCGTAAACAATTGGAGGATGTTTCCAATTCTGGGCCTTGAATTTTTTCTGGCAGAAATCCAATAGACTGATGCTGCAAGCTGACATTACTCTAGCCACCAAGACATCTGCTAACAATCTTTAAATGACTAATTCTGGCTTCATGCTATGTTTGCTTGTGAAGATCTGCATTGCTGTGAGTTAGTATTATCACCTCATCAGCAGATTGCGTAACGTCATTCATCATTTATCGAGGTGCGCAATTTCCTTTGTTTAATTGAGCGCCTTGCATCATGCATCACTGCAGTCCTGCTCATAATGTCGGAATCAAAAAACTTAAAATAGGAAAATACAAACTGGAGCAATAAGCAGTTGGTGCATATATCAGTGGATACTTGAACACAGAAAGTGTGTTACAGGCTTCATTATAAAATAAAATGGTGTTAACCTGCGCTTCAAATCGCACAAGTCTGAGTACATCAGTCAATGGGCAATTGTTCACCCCACTTATCATGGCTTATATGGTTAATTATATGGCTAATGCCAATCAAATCCTGTTTGTTGAAAACACAAGACAGATATATCAAGCCATGTGCTAAGCTACCAGTAAAATGCTCCTATGCATGTTAGTATCCTATTACACTGAGACAACCAGTCAAACCTGGTGTTACACGGAGCTCAAATACACTGTGACTGTAGAGGTGTTGCAGCAGGCCATGCCACATTTTATCATATCTCGGTATTGTGCTGCAGGGCCTGTGTGACACTTTCAATTGTGACTCAGCCTGCAGCTTAAAAAACATGAAAGACATACATTAAATGGATAGGCTATAAAGCTAATCTCACCAGACATATATCACCCTGTGAAAAAAAAACCTATCTTAAAATAACAGAAAAATAGTACAGCAAAGATATAAACTATGACCAGTATTGTAACAAAATAGCAAAGAAAAATACAACAGAACATGATTTCTTTCATGCACCTTATCCAGACCAGCGACAGAGCAACTATAGTATCTCAGGACGATCACAGGTATGACAATGTGGTGATATTAATTGATGAAAGGTCTTGAATGCGGCCTTCGTCAAAAAAAAAGTGTGTCCTGGATAATTCTGCACAGAGACATTTTCTCTGCAGCACACAGGGGTTAGTTTTGGGTGGGAAACCAAGACTACTGTCTCCCTAACTTGATTGCTCTCCTAAATGTAGTATGGTGATGAAAAACCCACTGTATGCATCTACTGATTTGCATTAAGCATTGTAGCATTGTGTTCATCCTATATCCAGGTGATCCTAAGCTCTGTGTCTCCCTCGTCCTGCACAGCACCAGAAGCAGCAGCGAGCTGCAGGCGCCATCTTGCTTGTGTCAAACTAACAAAAAAAAAAAGGCTGCATCCTTTTTCCTTTCTTCTCAGGAATATCACCACCCTACAGCTGCAACGCTGCTGGACTAGTCCAGGTCGACGCAGTAGCACTGCTAATTAGCATAGCTAAAAACCTCTATTTGTATCAGGGGGTTTAACTTATAACCAGCTGTGCTTAACGTGCTGTCTGGTATAGCTGGTGTATGGACGTGCCTATTTTAAACCGTTAAGATGTTAAAGAAGACCAACCATAGACTGTATATAAGAAGGCAAACTCACTGCATACGACGTTGTGTGTCTTATTCTGGAAGAAGCTAACATTAGCACTAGTTAGCTGTCTACACCCTAGCCACTGGATTAGCTAGGTGAATTAACGTAGCTATCTAGCTAACGTTAGCAATAAATAGATAACAGCTAATTATAACCCTGCAACAAGTCGTATTATAATAAACATAAAACAAATTATCCTCTTATCTAATCAAAACATGTCCAACACGGCAGGGCCAAGCTGTCAATCACTGACATCTAACGGTGGGCCTTGGGAGCATCGCTGATCATATTAGGTTTGCTGATTCTACGCAGTGAATCTGTGCGACAACCCTTTAATGTTGGTGGACACGTAGAACAATATGTTCACAGCTGTCAAGGGAAAACCAACTAAACGTTACTGGATCAAACAAAGAGTGGGCCTCAGCAAAGCCCAGTAATCACGTTATCTTTGGTAGCAGCACGGCAGATAATAACCGTTAACGCTGCGCAGTCTTCGTGTCATAAGTGGACGGCTTTAACCGTATTTTATAACGTCTTTAATCAGATTAGACACGACGGTCGGTTTGATGGCTGCTGTGGCTCCAGGCCCGCAGACGGCTCACCGACTCCCACGGCTATGATTCCTCCGCTGGTACGTTACTCACCTCGGACGAAAGCGTCAAGGTCGCCACCAGTAACAGCAGAAACGCCGTGAGCTCTCCCATGCCGTCCTCCCGGTATCCAGCACCCCCTTTATGTTCACGGTTCTTCCGTTAGAAATATAAAAGTGTCAACGCAGGTGGTAGTGTGTGTGTCGACAGCAGCGGCGGCTGAAGGGTTCCCGGTGATCCCTCTCTGTTTAGCTCCCGATGGTGACTGTGCTGATCCCTGGATGTGTGTTTGGATTGAGCTGGGGCGGGGGAGTCTGTCTGTCTGTGTGCGTGCGTGCTGTCATGCCAAGGTAATCGCATATGGAACCCAGAGCCTCTACCCATTTATTTGATAATATTGTATATACCTTATCCAATAAAATGCAACATTGAATAAAATAGTATTGAATTATACCAATGAGTTATGGTCTGCCTGACGCATACTATTCATCGTAGGGGCTTTTAACTGCAAGTTGTTGTCTTTTTTTCCTGAGTGGGAGGCGGATTTCACAATACGCGCCCTGCCTGCCATTAATTTCCTTATATTTATTGACGAGTGTACTCCGGAAACTCCGCCGCTGAACTTTCACTTGGTTTCAGTCACGCTGAAGACGGGCGTGTGTGGATTCATGTTCACGGGCTGGGATTTTACTTTCGGCGGATCTAGCAAATGTAATCAAAACAATCCCACGACACGGAGTAGAATAATGATAGCCTAGAAAATGTGATAGGCTACCAATTTGACCGCATATTCCTCACTTGAGATCCATAGTTATCCACCCGCGGGGTGCAACATGAGGACCTTCCTTGGGGTGTTAATGGTGGTAATTGTCTCAGGTAAGCCTTCGCATCATTGAAACTAGAGTCTGTTTCTGAAAATGTGTTCTACAGCAACCGCAGAATAACCACGCATAAACTTTTGGTATTTAATTAATAATAATAATATTTTAACGAATCTAGATGGAAAGTTTGAGTGTTTACAGTATATGATATAATGCCCCAGCTAGCTATAAATGTGTTACTTTAGCAGTCGTTGGCAACGATAATCTTAGATGTAGGCTGCCCCAACAATGCTCATTAAATACTATTAATAAATAGCCTAAGTAATGAAGAAAATCAAGCAAATTTAATGGAACAGTGCAGAAGTTAAGATATGTATATATAATAATATAAAGTTGGTGTATTGTAGTTTGCTTTGCAAAGCATTCCCCTTAATTAAAATACATAATAAAGAACTTTCAGTTCTTGTAAGACTTCAAGTGGCAAAGTAAAGCAGTTTTCATACTACAAATCCCCTCAAGATAAATCTGAGGGGATGTGAGATAATTAAATTAATTGGATAGAAATCAAGAAGGAGGAAAATTACTTGAAGCAACAAAAGTAAAATACTCATTATGCAGAATGGCCGTTTTCAGAATATATCATTGAATTACAATTATCGATGCATTAATGTGTTCATTACTTTAATGTGGCAGCTGGTAAAGGTGGAGTTCATTTTAACTACTTTATATACTTAATATACATAAATATACAAAGTAGCTGTCAACTAATATTGGCAAATAAATGCAGTGAAGTAAAAAGTACAATTTCACCTCTGAGATGTAGTGGAGTTGAAGTATAAAGTTACATAAAATGGAAATGCTCAAGTACAAGTACCTCAAAATTGTACATAAGTATAGTACTGGAGTAGCCTAAATGTACAGTTTACATGAGCACACCATTCTTTATAGATTGCCTCTTAATTTTGTTCTCAAAGGATACCAGATTGATGCATATAAATCTAAAATGTACAAAATTGCATTACTTTTTCTCGCTGTAGTTTGCCCATGCCTGCTAGAGGGTCAGAGGGTCACCCACAGCCTCTCACAATCCTGTGAGAAATACTGCCCAAACCGGTTTTAATTGTCTGGATATTTCTCACATCTTTGTTGTGGTTTGTGAAAATGTATTACTATTTTAATTTGACCTCAAATTGTTATTTAAATGAACTGAATGAGAAGTTTAGAGGGGTAAATGTCTTTTTGTTGGAGCTGCTCACAACTCATAGATATCTGAAACATGGCAAGGACACCCAACCTCACATTGATTTTCAATAAGAGGTCACGAAAGAAAAACATTGTGTGCCACTGGTTTAACTTTCAATTGTGTTTTGTATTTCGTTATCTTATCAGATTTTTTTCAAATGTAAAATCTTAATTTAAAAAGAAATTTGGGACTTTTTGGAGTAAAAAGTACAAAAATTCCCTCTAAAAGGATGTGTGGTGGAAAAATAAAGTAACATGAAATGGAAAAACTCACGTAAACTACAAGTACCTCAAAATTGAACCTAAGTACAGTACATGAGAAAATGTACTTAGTTATTTTCCACCACTCGGAGCAGCAAATCAGCAGACGACCACTAGAGATCACTTTTTTGTAGTTTACAGAAAGTTTATCAGTCTTTAATACATGTTCAGACATGGTTGTTTGTTCTGATAATAATTAAAGCAATGATGAATATTGGTATTTAATATAATTTAGTAGTCCTTACACTCTTAATTTAAGATAATTGCTGGGAGTAACTTCATGTAAAGGCTCTGTACTCTGGTATAAATGTGCTCCAACAGACTGCTGGAAAACCTTGACATCAAATTCAACATTGGGTCTTCAAACTGGGAGTACAACTCTGATATTTGTCAATTTGACTAAAACGTCTCTCAGTTTCACTGAACTTGTTTTGTCAAGTTTAGTGAACTTAACTCAGTTGGTTTTATATTTGCACGACTTATGAGCCCAGAAGTTTAGTTCAGTCAACTCAAATTTTCAAGGCAGATGTGTTTTCAGAAACAAATTTGTATCCCTATTTATCTTTTCTACTCTAGGTGATGACACAACTATTAGAGGTTTCTTAGAAGACAGTGTACTTCTGCCATGCAACTGCTCAGAGTTGGACAAGGGGTTTAACTGGCAGATGGAAGAACCAAACCCGATGCCGGTGTTCAGCTTCACCAAGACCCTTACGAATAGATACAAGGGCAGGACCAAAACATTTCTGTCTGAGAACCGCAATAACTGCTCTGTTCTCCTCACCAATATCACAGCGGAGGACCAGGGGAAATACAAATGTTCGTTTCACAGTCAAGATACGTACATGACATTCGATGTATATCTAAACGTTTCTGGTGAGTCATTCATCCCTTATGCATACCTGCAGTATTTGATCACTCATTCATGCACCCATGAATTTACACATCTTGCAAAATTTGAACTTGAGTCTTCTCTCACCAGCGAGCAGTGTTTGTCAGACAGAAGAAACTACCCTGAACCTTGGCTGGGAAGTAAGGCCTGGTAACTATTTGTTTTTAACTATTTCAGAGAGGATTGCACTTACATTTAGCCCATTACTACTCCACAGTAAATGCATTACGATATTATTAGTAAACTCGGCAACAATCATAATACAACATATTGTAAAAGACATTAACAAGTAAAGTGTTGTTTAGGAGGTGACTTCAAATTATTTTGTTATGTAAAGCATTATATTTTTGTAATTTTCTTCCACAGAACTTTTCCAGGACCCAAGACCCCAACCAGTAGTATGGATAAGATCCTGCATAAAATTCATCCCCATTGTGTCGGTGCTTGGACTTTCCCTTCTCTTGTATTCACAGTAAGTAGTCATAACAACAGAGATCGTTATTCCATGTGTCTTGTATTTGAGCTGTACTGGTTGAACCAGAATTGCACAACACGTCTTACAGTTGTTGTTAAGTCGAGCCTGACCACTTTTGCTCTTCAGTGTTGAAACTTGCCGTTGTAACTGGATCTCTCAGTGGAATTTATCTTTCCATGTCTTTTGTCCTACAGGAGATAACAGAGGAAACGAGAAGTGAATACCAACAACGTCTAAACACACAACAAACCCCAATGTCACAATGTAGGCGTCTACATTCCACCAAACTGCCACATTCCACCAAACTGTGGTTAACATCATGCCCACTCCAAAACTGTTTTACAGGCAGGTTTCATCCTGTGTTCATGCCACGAAAAGGAATGAGGTGTTTCTGAAAAGGATGTCCAGCTTGACAGCTTTTATGGATGTTTGCAAGGATGTGTTAATCTTTCCTTCAACTTCAAGGACTGTGAAAGGAGATTGCCCTCTACGATAAGAAGATGAAGTGATACATTTAAATGTAATCAGTTATCAATCATCACGCAACAAAAATAGATTGCTGGAAGTGTGCACTTTTGTGGATTCTGTGGCAGGTAACGATGACGGGATTCATATTGATATCTGCCAAAGTTCTGCATTCTTTGGAAAACTGCCTTGTTGACACGGTAAATTGCCAGACCATTCAGATATACTCCATATACTTCTTTAAAGAAAAACAACAGGGAAGTGAGACATTTAATCACATCACCAATGTACCTGGCTGGTATATACGATATACTGTAACCGCTATACTTCTAATGTGAGAAAAGTAAATTATTAATACTTACAGATTTACTGTAGATATTTGAGGTAACTTGATCTGATTTTGCAACACTTAGCAACCATTATGTAAAATATGAATTCTGGGGTGATATACAGCAATTGTATTGGTCATTGATCCTTTATGACCTTTGAGGGTGATATTTATACAGCGCAATATCAGCACTATATGCTTTGTAAATTCTATCTACTGTGATTTCTTCATAAATGTCCTTGGGCGAGCTTCTTTTCGTACAACAGGGTGTGTGAAAATGCAGCGTGTTCTTTTGACTTTGGGATATAGTACTTACACTGAATGTTGTTGATTTGCCAGATTTGCCTTAAGGATATTGAATTCATTAAAATTTGTAGAAACTTACCCTGTAAGAAACACAAAAAGTTTTTTTGTTAAATTACAAACCTAAGTGATCAAGAACATATCAATATTTATTGCAAGATGCAAACAATGTACTCGTAAATACAAACGTCTCAGCCATTCATTCATGTAAAAAACAAAAACAAACAGATTCTCCTTCTGGAGAACATGGCTGGATATAAAACGTTCACATTCACTCCACTCATATGAACAGATAAATGGTCATCTAACATTGTCGTTATCATATAACAGCTAGTTAGCCAACTGTCACCTGATTCCTCTATTTACAGCAGAGCTATCAGTGAGTCATTACGTATGACGTAGTGACAAACCCGGAAGTGATACAGGCGCTAACTGGCTTCTACCTCAGGGCGAGCAAGTATAAATTAATCTACATGTGGAAAAGAGTTCTGTGTGTTTCCACAGGCTGGAACAGGACTGACATTTTGTCCACGGTAAGGCAATTCTGACAGATAGGAAAACTAACTGCTTTAAGTTCAGTAAAGTGGTTACATATGAGCAGAGTTGGTTAGCTTGATGCTAATGTGTCATGAACTAGCGTCAGATAGGATATAAACAACGTCAATGTAGCTTAGAAGAGTTGGCTAATAGTCAACTTACATTACACCAGATAGCGTTAGTCTCCAATGTGTTTGTAAAAACTTGAGTGAGGTTGACTACCATATTTTAAATGCAAGTTAAAGGGACAATTCACTCTCGGACATATCTAATGCTAAGTGAGCTGCTACAACCAGGAGAGAAATGAGACAGGTGCTACACTAAACCACAGGTGGATCATTACAGGTGTACATGTTAGTCAACTATTTGAAAAAGAAAAGAAAAGAGTGTATGGTTCACTTAAAAGTACTTTAGGCAAGTTAGAAATAGTTATGGTAATTTTTTTCACAATCTTTTTCATGATTATAATCTAAATATATTTGAAACCCAAAAATATAGATTTTATAATGACATTTAACAGAGAAAAAAGCTAATTCTCACATTGAAGAATTTGGAAACGGGGAATGCCTTGTTAAGAAATCGTATAATTAAATTGTTGTTGATTAATTGAATTGATTTAGCACAAAATGTATGATATTTTTGCTTTTAAAATTATTAAACACATTTTTTTTCATTATCAAAATACTTTTGTCACCAATTAATCTTGCTGTTTACCAACTAATCAATGACTAAACTAATCATTTCAGTGAGGTGCACAGCCACACAAGGTATCCACAATGGGCCAACGAAGGAGATCAGCGGCTGTGAATAAGCCTTCAACTCAGAGAGTCTCTGGAGCTCCTGCAGAGGTTGCCGGGGTCCCCAGCAGGAAGCACAACATCTGCATGGTGTCAGACTTCTTCTATCCAAACATGGGAGGAGTAGAGAGTCACATTTACCAGCTATCTCAGTGTTTGATTGAAAAGGGACACAAGGTGGTAATTGCCACGCATGCCTATGGCAGGAGGAAGGGCGTCAGGCACCTGACCAACGGACTGAAGGTCTACTACCTCCCCCTGCAGGTGATGTACAACCAGTCCACGGCCACCACCTGCTTCCACAGTCTCCCACTGATGCGCTGTGTGTTTGTAAGGGAACGCATCACTGTGGTGCACGCACACAGCTCATTCTCCGCCATGGGCCATGACGCACTGTTCCACGCCAAGACCATGGGCCTTAACACGGTATATGACTTCTTGTGTGCCGGGTCTCAAAATCATTACGCTGCACATAATCTGCTGACATAAACCTAAAGCGTGTTATCGTTTACAGGTGTTCACTGACCACTCGCTCTTCGGCTTTGCTGATGTGAGCTCCGTGCTGACCAACAAGCTTCTGACTATAACACTGTGCGACACCAACCACACTGTGTGCGTGTCGTACACCAGCAAGGAGAACACGGTGCTCCGTGCAGCACTCAACCCGGAGATAGTGTCTGTTATTCCCAACGCTGTTGACCCTACCGACTTCACCCCCGACCCCTCTCAGCGCCAGGGCGACAGGATCACTATTGTTGTGGTCAGCCGTCTTGTGTACCGCAAAGGTACAGAGAAGCTGTTCGTGTTTGACATTTTAGCTTATAAGTTCATATTTCTGCTGGACAACGGGTGCTCAAATTGTAGACAGCAGAATGTCTTGGTGAATAAGACACGGTCCTTTTTTGTTCAAGCCCTCATGTTGGCAAAGTGTTCACAATCTCTTCCTCTGTTAAGGAATCGATCTTCTTGGTGGAATAATCCCGGAGCTCTGCCTCAAACATCCGGATCTGCACTTTCTAATTGGTGGAGAGGGACCGAAGAGACTCGTGCTGGAGGAAGTGAGAGAGAAATACCAACTACATGACAGGTACCGCTGGAGGACATTTTTTACAATAGGGGGATCACTTAAACCTCTTTAAGAACATGCTCTTTGTAAGAACATAAAATGACACCACTTTAGCCGCAATATTGAGTTGAATGTCGGGTATTACTGTTGCAAAAGCGACATTTTATGAACAGAGAGTTGACTCTGGAAAACATTTTGTGTTGTTTTTTTTACCACTTGCCCAATCAGGCAAGTAAGTTGCTAGATTTACATGGCGTTTTACTTGCCCTGGGCAATCGGGCAATCCTTACTGTTTAGCCCTGGAAGCTGGTATTATTTGTGCCTCACTCCTTTTGAATTGGTTCACTTCAGGGTCCGTCTGCTTGGGGCATTGGAGCATAAAGATGTTCGTGGAGTTCTGGTGCAGGGTCACATCTTCCTCAACACGTCTCTCACTGAAGCGTTCTGCATGGCCATCGTAGAAGGAGCCAGCTGTGGACTGCAGGTGTGTTGGCATTCGTACAATAGTTTAAGGTTAGGAAATTATAGCAAAGAGTCTTTCAGTTCAAAGATAAATTCATCATTAAAATCACCGTGTATCGTTGGATTGATGGGATAATCTTAACACTCATGGCCATATTAGGTGCAATGTTTCCTATATCTAAGAAATACATGTGGAAGCTGCATTAACTGTGTTTACATTTACTTTCTACAACTCATTTTAACACAGGAGAAGACACACTGTCTCCCTGTGTCTCTCACTCCCTGTTTCAGAGAAACCTGCTTTCATTAGATGCGGAAATAGTTATTAATATGTCCTAAACGTTCTTCTTACATTCATGTCGCAACACAAAGCATTGTAAACCACCGATTTCTACAATTTATCAAATGTATACAGTTATTTACTGCCAATGGCTCCAAAAACAGGAAGAAAAGAAGCATTTCTGAATTTCAAACCAACCAGCTCTACAGAAACCGCCCTTTCAACTGAATAGAATTGGCTTGACACAGCTGAAGGTTTTGAAGTGTTCTTGTCACAGATTTCCCGTGGGTGTGTGCACGTAGGTGGCTGCTCAACTCGATCTCATAGCACTGCTTAAAATATGTTTTACACTCAAAAGGGAAAAAATGGGGCCGTCCGCGGACAGTTTGTGGCACAAAAGCAGCCATGGGATAATAGTTGCTATTATCCAACATTGACATAGAATTCAGTAAAAATCCATCACAGACTGATGAAGCCAGTAGAAAACGCGCAGTAATGAGCTTTTTACTTTGGTGTGTTTGTATAAAGCGTGTACATCTAGTTGTTTTATTTTCCAGGTGGTGAGCACTCGTGTAGGGGGCATTCCCGAGGTGTTGCCTGAGGAGTTGATTACCATGTGTGAGCCGACTGTGCGGGCGTTGTGTGCTGGTCTGGAGACGGTCATCGCCCGGCAGCGTTCGGGGACCGTCCCCTCCCCCGCCTCTATCCATGCTCGTGTGCAAACCCTCTACACCTGGAAAAACGTTGCTGAGAGGACTGAAAAGGTAGTTTCACCAACTCAACTTTCTTGTATTGAAAATAAATTAATCAGTTTCCACAGATGAACAGTTGACTGTTCTTCATCTGTAAATTGTGTTCTCACTACAGCCCTCACCCAAATACACACTAAAGTCATCAAGCAGCTGCATCTTGTATCACTAATACAGTTCCAGTAAGAAAGCCACGCTTTCAAAATAAGGTGCGGTGTGAGGGGAGCGATCTGCTTCCCGACCTGATAAATGTACACATAGATACAGCAATCTGTGTTCTTCTGCGCATGTAAATCAACTGATGATTCACACAGCTGAGGGCTTCCCGCTGAATGATCCGCGGTGACTCTGATCACCGCCTCCTGTGTTCCTCCCAGGTGTACGACCGCGTGGCCAGAGAGGAGGTGCTTCCCCTGGACAGACGTTTGCGGAGACTGAGGGCCCACTGTGGCCCCGTGGCTGGCTCCATCTTTGCATTCGTGGCCGTTTTAAACTTTCTGTTCCTGCTGCTTCTGCAGTGGTGGGTGCCAGATCGGGTCATGGACGTCGCCGTGGACGGCACCGGCCCTCACGGACTGTGGTGGCAGCAACCGCACAGTAAAGTCGGAGCTCGTTCTAAAAGTGCCACGAAGCAAGTGGCAGAATCCAAAATGTCAGCATTGTGATCAGTCCATACCTCTGCTTCACTTCCAGTTGCTAACATGGAGCTATATGTTGTCTCTGTGGTGCCATCTGACATTTGAAACATGGCTGCTGAATGTGCTCATGGTAACCCCAGACATTGTTTACATTTACTCATCAAAAGGGGCCTCTTGTGAAAGCATTCTGTCAAAGACTTGGAATTACTTATTTTTATATTTAATCATTAAAATGGAAACCTGTGGCACTCGTTGGAGCTCTGAGCAGAGGGAGTAAAGGGCTGGTTGATTGTATTCACACTGAGAAACAAGATGGCAGTAAACTACTTTCAGTTTGTGCAAAGCTGTATGTAGATGAGAGCAAATTGGTTTATTTGTCTGACTTTAAAATCATGAATACCCATTGTTTAATCATTTGAGATGTTTCATATTTATAAAGCACCAAACCTTCCCAGAGAGTCCACTCTGGAAAATAAACTGTACTTTCTAATGTTTCATCTGTTTTCTGTCTTCTCACTACAGCATTGTAGTAGTTTCATCTTTCTAAAGACCAGTACATTATGCGTAGAAACACATCTACTTTCTTAGAATGTTATGAAAGAGACTGTGGAATGAAGAGTGCCAGACAAAACACAGATTAGCTGTGAAACAGGAGGTGATAGAGATGGGGTGGCATGGCTTTTAGAGGCCAACAGTGGGGATTTGCATTGCGTCGTGATTGGAGGTTGAACATTATATCATGCATGCAAAAAATAAACTTGCCACATGAGTTCATGTGGAGAGAGCTAAAACAAAACGTATAGGACTTTATAATGTATTAAAATTGTGACGGATGCCTACATGTAGAGCGTATGTCTAGTCAATTCTTTATAAGTAATCATAACACTTAAGTCATGTAGGGGCGAAATACTTTAGGGGTTGAATTATGTTATAACAGAAGATGGATAGCGCTCCTCTTTCACCCAGATATCTACACGGAAACTTGTCCAAGTCTGTTGTCCCTCTGCTTGTAGCTGTTTGCATGCACTTTTTTTGTGCTTAAATCAAGGTGTATAATCAGTACTGGCCCTTCCAAAGAACCATTGTTATGGATATACTGTAGACTGTATCCATGGTCTGGGACAAGGGTGGGCGGGAGGTGGCAATGTGGGGGAGGTGGCCAAGGACCCAGATAACAGAGGGAGGAAGGCCGACTTTAGGTTTGTTTATCTGCCTGGACAAAGCTTGAGTCCCGGACAGTCTTTGAGGAGTCTTCGGTTGTTTCATTTTCATTATGGCTGCTGTTCAAACAGAGGTTTCCCTGTGCCCACAACCTTGGCAGAGGCCCTTGTACATCTATGGGGGGTTGGCATGCAACTCACTGATGGCTGGTAAGTTTTTTTCTTTGTCTTTTTTTAGCTCTTTCAGCTCATTTTGGTTGTGTTGTGGGAGAAAAATAAGAGTAACAACTGGATTACTTTTGTTACTTTATGAGAAAATGTACAAACCTTCTACTCGGTGTGGTTTAGCTTTGCATGTATTTGCATTACGCAAGTTTCCTTATAGTGTTTTGGTTCTTGATTTGAACTTTGCATGTAAATATTGTTCACTGGGCTCTGCAGTAGCCATTGAAATCCTATGTGTGTGTGTTCAGTACGTTTGGGGGTTGGGGTGACCCTGAGAAACCGGATAAACATGTATTTAAATGAGGTCATCTTAACACTACAATGAGCAGAGATCAGGATCACTTGGCCATGAGTGCATCTGTGTGTGTTTTCTGAATGTGGAGACATTCCTGATCTTATTCTCTGTGTCTCAAGACTTCTGGTCAGACAGAACTCCTCTCCATGACGCCGCCTACCAAGGGAGGCTGCTACAGCTGAGAAGCCTCATCGTTCAGGTAAAGTTGGGTTTTCTCCTGATGTGTGCACACAATGCACCGCACATTCATGTTTGTATCTGACAGTGTTATCCTCTCTGATCACCCCTGCAGGGCTTCCATGTAGACACGCTCACCATGGACAGAGTCTCTCCTCTCCACGAAGCTTGCCTCGGTGGCCATTATGCTTGTGCCAAGTTCCTGCTAGACAATGGTGCAAATGTAAGAACATTGTATTTTTAGTTTGAAGACAGGCTTGTTTTTAGAGGGTTTATGTTTATTTTAGGAATGACAAAATGGACATATTTGGGTATCATACACAGTTGAGGTAGGGAGAGAAACTGGGCAAATTTGGGGGAATCATAAAATAGACATTTCCAGCTTTAGCTACTTTAGACAAAAAAGTTATGAATACAGTAAAACTTTATTGTGCCAACTTTAAATTCATCAGGAACAATTTGATTATGGAAGCAGAAGAAATTTACACAATTGTTCTTCCTTTTGTCTGACTAATTTGTCTCAGACATGTAAAACCACACTCAAACGTATTGAGATACATAAAGAAATACTTAATTGTACTAAATTTGTGAAGAAAACATTGTTACAAAATGTTATTAAAGGTGAACTCCAATGATTTTTGACAACAACTATTTACAGGTTTGAATGAGTACTACTGCATATGTGTCATGTACGGCATTTTGTGGCCTCAAAGGGAGCTGCCAAAATCTGAGAAATTTACTTCAGTGATGTCACTTGATTCATTATGAAGCCTCCTGTCCAGCGTCGCCATCTTGGAATACGACCGTCGCCTAGTGTTTTTTTCGCAACCGATAAACGGAAATTACCATATTTGGAATGCGGAAGAGTGACGCCCTGTAGTAGTGGCAGCAACCTGCCAATCACAGTAAGCCTGCCCTAAAGCATACTCCTCTTTATGGTCTATTTTACTTTAAATGGACCATAATTTACTAAATGAACATCATGCTGTATTAAAGAAGACTTGAAACTAGCGATTGAGACCATAAACTCATGTTTACAATGTTTCCTGAGGTAATAAATCAAGAGAGAAGTAGAGTCATTTTCTCATAGACTTCTATACAATTGTACTTCTTTTTGCAACCAGAGGAGTCGCCCCTGATGGTTAGTAGAGAGAACGCAGGTCTTAAGACACTTCCGCATCGGCTTCACTCAGCAGAACTGGAGTTTGCCGCCTGACAGCACAACTAAACCAAAATCTCAGAAAGAAGTGTCAGAGGTTGGGTTGCATTGTGGGTAAAACAGGCGGCAAGTTTTGACATATTTTCATTTTATATCTCCCCGTAGGTGGAGACAGTATCGACAGATGGCGCCACACCTCTGTTCAACTCTTGCAGCAGCGGCAGTGCTGCTTGTGTCAGGCTCATGTTGCAGCACCGTGCCTCCATCCACACCCCCTACCAGCTGCCATCACCCATCCATGAGGCTGCTAAGAAAGGTGCGTGTGTGTGCAAACATGTCTTAGTGTATAGACATGATTTAAACAGTGCCCAGATTCTGATGTTGATTCTCCCTCAGGTCACAGAGAGTGTCTGGAGGTGCTGCTGTCGTATGGAGCTCACATCGACATGGAGTTGCCTGTGGTTGGGACGCCGCTGTATTCTGCCTGTATGGCCCGAGCTGCAGATTGTGTCGAGGTGCTGCTACACTCAGGTAATGTAATCTGCAAATTGCCAAAGAGTCAGGAACAATCATAGTTCATAGAGAGATGTTAGTTCCCCTAACAGTAAAACGTATAGAGTGAAAAAAACATCTAATCCCCTCAAGACACCTTGTTTAGTTTTCACTGCAGATTTCTAACAGTAATACAAATAAGAATTATATTTACAGAGCAACTTTTACACAAGTTTAATAAAATAATCCTAGAGGGTTAAAAATACATCGAAGGAACAAGGTAGCACAATACAAGGAAACAAACATTAGAGAGTCTCTCATTGTCTTCTCTGTATCTATTAGTGCTACGTTTTATGGGACCAAGCCTCGGGTGTTTAACCATGTGTGTGTGTGTGTGCACTTGTAGCAGCAGATGTTCGAATCGGGTGTGGGCAGGACAGTCCTTTACATGCTGCAGTTCGAGGAGGAGGAGCCAACGTTGTGGATCTTCTTCTGGACTTTGGGGCTGATGAGTGTTGTAGGAACGCAGAGGGAAAGACTCCTCTGGTTCTGTCATCGCCAAACAGCGCAGTGAGAGTTGCACTGCAGAAAAAAGGTATGTTGTGGACATTCATGCAAGTTACATGAACCCATTTTATTCATATTAAGGTATAAAAACACTACTTAAATCTCTGCCCAGGTCCGTGCTCTCTGTCTCAGCTCTGTCGGCTCTGTATTCGCCGAAGTCTGGGAAAGAGTCGTCTCCACAGAGCCTCTGGCCTCTTCCTCCCTCACAGCATGAAGGACTTTCTCCTCTACCAGTGAGCTATCTCTGCCCTGCTGCTGAGGCTGCTTGTGAGCCACATATACTGAGTTGTCCTTCACATTTGTGCCTTGTCCCTGACTAACAAGGCAAGTGAAAAAAGACAGTTCAGAGAACGGGACGGCAAGTTCCAAGATATTCGTATTGCAATAACTTTAATGTATCAGGTTTTGTATTTTTTATACTTTTAATGAAGTACTTTCCATTCCATTCCAGTTTATGGATTTTACATTAATCCAAAAATGTTTTTAAAAGGGAACTCTGGGAAGTCTGTTTACAGGTGTTGGACAGTGGGCTGCTACTGCATGTAGAAAAAGTTGTATACATTCTGTGGCTCCAGGAGCTGTGATGTCACTTTTCTCAGTGTCTGTTGAAGATTATAATTAATTAAAATCATTGGAGTACTTGTTTAGGGCTGATATTGTTATGCAGGATCTCACAAAATAGGTATAAAGTGTAAAAGTGTATCCACTTAGAGTAAATACTGTATTTTGTAAAAAGTATGTTAAAAAGATGATTGTAATGTCGTATTCTTATTATCTTTGGTGATCTACATGTGAGAAAGCCTGCCTCGCCCTGTTAACATGACTGCCAGTGTTTGTCCACTCACTGCAGTTGCACTGCACAGTTTCCCCCTGTTGTTGCTTAAATTAACATAACAGTAAGTATTTTACTGTTTTATCCGTAATTGGCTCCTAATTCTACAATTGCTCTGGAGGACACCGTCCGATCGTTACTTGAAGTCAGTACTCTGATTTGTTTGGGCTGTATTTGTTAGCCTTGAATGTTAATATTGTGCTTTATGAACAGTAATGTAGTCATTTACAGTCATGTACTCTAATGTGCAGTGATACATGTGCAGTAATTTGAGTACTTGCAAGGGGAGTTTCTTCTACCTTTCTGGATAGCACCCTGATAGTCATCCTGCTATAGCTGCACACATGTCTATCCACTGCACTTCCTACAATAAAATTCACTGAACTGAGGATCCTTTCTGCCCGTATTCTTTGACCCGTATACTATTCATATCTGCCAACCCAGACTTGTTACATTTTCTTCAAAGGCCACAGCCTTTATTATACATCAGTCAAAAGAGTAATCGATGGACTTTAAATAAGTGGTGTTTGATATTGTTTTTAAAGTTTACGGACTTACAAAATAGGTTTACAACAAACAAAGACCTGTTAGGAATATGCTCAGATCTGACACATTGAAGGATTAAAGAAGGCAGAGTCAAGCAAGTGCATGTGAAATGTTGAAAAGGATCTGATGAACTGAGGGGTGGACTGAGTTTTGGAAGCGATGCTGCTGAAGGGGAATTAATTTCCAGTCTTCAAATGCCACCCTGAAAGGTCACCTCTACAGAGCCCCGAAAAATCTTGTTTGATCTGATTTAACTTGACGTGTCTTTTACCTAAACGTCAAAGAAAAGCCTCGGCCTTCAGCAGATGTTCTGAAAGATGGATACATGTTGGGTTCTGTGTGTTTCTTTGTGTGTGTGTGTTGATGGACTTCCTGCTGCTCGCGTCTAAAGTCAGCGGACACACGCTGTACCTGTCACAAAGTCGTTCATCTTGTACAAAGCGACCTCTGAAGGTGTTGAAAACAGAGGACACATTAGATTAGACAATACGGATGTTGACATTTTCTTTGAAGCCATGGTTCACAATGGGTTTATACTGAGGGTGCAGGTTAAATACAAAGAGAAGGTCTAATGCAATAAAATTCATAATTCAAAGAATATAATAGCTCAAATATGAGCTCCATTCACTTCACGTGTTGCTCCATGTTTAAAGGTCAGATATGCAGCAGTGTTTCACTCTGCTGAGAGAAAAGCAGCAGAGACACAGACTTTCCACTGTGATTCAAATCAATCCAGATCATTTTTTTTATTTATTTTTAACAGCTTAAAGTTCACAATCACAAAACTCATACGAATCACGGCCAGAGGAGAAGATCAATGGAACATAAATATCAACATATTCATGGTGAAGACGATACAAAACAAGTTTACACCGCAGTTCTGTAAATTGCACATTATTAATATTATTGTCATACATGTGACTACACTGTTAAAACTACTATCACCAATATATTACTAGAGCTTAAACCATTCAACACAAAATGAATCAGCAATACTTTCAATTATCTTCCAGGTAATTTATCAAGAAACAAGACAAACGAGTTTACTGCCACGCTAGCTGCTCTGTGAGGAAGCAGTGGTTTGAGCTCACTGCTAATGTCAGCATGCTAACATGCTTACACTCCAGGTGACAATGCTAACATGCTGCTATTTAGCAGGTGTAAAAATGCTAAATATTCACAGTTTTCTGCTTTTTTCTGCTTTTATATGTTTTATATCGCTGTGAAAGGAATTTTTTGTTTTGTTTTTGACTATTGTTGCTTGGGCTTTGGGAAACTGCAACATTTTTGAGAAGACTTCAATTAATCCATTATTCAGAAAAATAATATTTGAATCAATATTGCAATTTTTAGTTGCACTTTATATTACACATTAAACAAACTTAGAAATGAACAAATGGTTTCTGACATTTATACATACAGAAGAATAGCCAACCAACACACCATTAACTATAAAATATAATTTAACAGAAACATCTCTATGTACAAAATGTGACATTTGACAATTCTAATAACTTGACATTTGACAAACATTCTTACGAGGGCAATAAGACTTCTACTATACATTCTTACGAGGTCAATAAGACTTCTACTATACAAATGTCAGAGGGACCATCTGCTTTATCTCCAGCAGTAGTCGTCTTTTTTGTTAATGATGGCACTGTGCAGATGGAAGCCTAATAAAGCTGACGTCTGGGTTTTCATGCGCATATCCTTGTTCTGTGCACTTTATGAAAACACAGATGCTTTCAGACGGTGGTTATATGTGTGCTCCTACTGCTCTGACTGTACAAGCGTCTGGGAGAAGTGCAGCACAGAAGCTGCTTGTTGAAGTGTTTGCTGAAGCTTTTGCTCATCAGGTAGAGGGCAAATGGGTTCACACAGGAGTTGGTGAAGGCCAATATGCGAGCGCACACGCTGGCGATGAAGTGGCCCAGCGAAGTATCCACCTGGTCGTAGTGGTAGGAGCGGTACAGGTAGATCACATGACTGGGCAGCCAGCAGACGGCAAACAAACCGACAAACACCAGCACAGTTTTGGCCAGACGCTTTCTGGACTTGATCTGACAGAAGAGAAGAGAGAGAAGAGATCGGCTTCTACAATTTAACAGACATTCATGGTTCCCAGAGGATGAATCCTTTTCCACTATAGCGCCAATAGCACCTTAACAATTTTGTCTTTACTGCGAGCAAAACAGCTCATTTTACAACAATGGAAATGTGAGTCTAGCTCCACATTCTATTTATGTTAATTATTTGAATTTGCTGCTTGTTCTACTAATGAAATTGATCGACAACTATTGTATTGATTGCTCTATAATTTAGTATAGACATTCCCCTACAAAAAAATCTAAATAACATTGGTCATCCTCTTTTCATCTAACTCAATCATCAGATCAACATTTCAATTTTTCTTTTTAAACTGAGCATCGTCATTGTTCTCGCATTCAGTCAGTTTTGATGTATAAGCAAAGATTTAAATCAGTTTCTGTCGAATACACAGTAAGATCAGTGAATATGTAAATACATAGTTTAGAAAGTGGTCTATAAAGAACACTTTGTAAATAAGATAAATACATTTAAAGGACCCTGTAATCAGACCTGTTTCTGGAGGTGCAGGTGTCCTTCAGCAGGGATGTCCACAGAGCTCCTGATCAGACTGCGAGCGATGAAGTAGTAGTAAACAGATATGACGAAGAGGGGGATGATGTAGAAGATGAAGAAGGAGGCGGTGGAGTGGATTTTCGGGTGCATCTCCCCAGCGTGGGGGTAGGGCGCACAGGTCACAAATGTCTCATTGGTGTGGCTGGTGGTGAAGGTGTGCAGGTCGGAGAAGACAGCTTCAGGGATCGCCAGGGTCACAGAGAGCAGCCAGATGGCCCCCGCTCGAAAAAAGAAAGTGAATGTAGCGCTGGACGTGTGGCTGTCCAGAGGTCTGACTATTGCTTTGTACCTGAACAGAGAAGAGCATCACTGCAACATGTTTTGCCACTGTGATCTCCTGTCAGGATGAACTGAATTGATCACCTTATTATAGTTTCTTCATCATGCACGTATTTAAAAGCAACTGCAGGACAAATATGTTATTGTGTTGTGGGGGACAGATAAGCTTTGAAACCTTATCTGACTGTATATGATAGCTGAGAAAAATGTAATTAAGCTTTGAATGAAAGGAAACAGGAACCACAGTAGATAATATTAGCTAGGATTAGTTGCAGAAGCTAAGAGCTGCTGAAAGCACTGAGAGTTGTTGGCAGCAATAAAAATTACAGGAAATAAAATAGAATTGTTAAGTAGGAGAGACCGAGGTTGGCTGGGATACTTTTGTATTGACTCAAAGTAACCTTCAATTACGCACGACTACTTGAAACAGCAATGAAAATAATTTGATTTCTGCACAGATTGCGGTGTCTGCTAACAATGTATCAAGTTTTAGAGTAGAACCAAAACGTGAAAGGCACAATGTTGTTAATTGTACAAGGAGTGCACTTCCCCCAAATTCTGCCTCCCTTGGTTGGGACACTGTGTTTTGGGCTTGAAAGAAATAATAATTTAAACTGGAAAAATAAATGTTTTCTACGTTTAAACACCTTGCAATCTCACCAAGAAAACTAATTATTAGATTTTTAGAAATTACTGAGAAATTAGCTGTCTTCCAAATCTTTATTTGTGTTTTATTACAGCTAAACCGGCTGACTAACTAATAGAAAAATATAAGTTGCATGTCAGCGGTGCTAATTATGGCATTATTATCCATCTAGCTGATCATAAATTGAGGGTAAATGCATTCATCTGCTATGATCATAATATGATCAGGGGGCAAAAAAAGGGTTCGAGTGGCTCCCACTTGAGTAAACATTCACTCAGTAACTTCACAGTGGGTCTTATTCAATAAGGAAACAACAGAAGTGCCATACTTCTTTTTTAATTGAATCTAAAGCAACCTCATGTTTAATCAAGAAGATGAGAAGTCACTAAGACTTTTTAAAAAGCATGCCCAGACTGCGTAAGAACCCTACCGGTCAGCGGAGAGAGCAGTGAGTGTGAACACGGAGACTCCCACCGAGGTGAGCTGGATGAACGGAATCAGTTTGCATCCAACGCGGCCGAAGAGCCACTCGTCCACCAGGTAGCGGCTGGCGTCCACCGGGGCGCAGGTCACCAGCAGCAGCACGTCCCCCAGAGCCAGACTGGACAAGAACAAGTTGGGCACCGTCCGCATGGACTTCACCGTCAGACACGTCCTCATCAACGTGACGTTTCCCACCAGACCCACGAAAATGATGACCCCGTAGACAGCAGCTATGGAGATACCAGGGAGCCAGATGTTGTAGTGGTGCTGCTCCCCGGTGGAAACATTGAGAACCAGAACTCCGCTGTCCTCTGGGCTCATAGCGAGGACGAGGTTCACGCCGATAGACTGATGTTTTCAGCTGTATCCTGGTGCGTTTGGTGACTGACTATATAAACTACATGACCTGCTGCATGCTGCGCGCGTCATTTCACGCGCCACAGGCTAAAAGCTCTGTGAAAAAAAATGTCTACAGGGGGTAGGCAGATCTGTTTCAACCTTATTGTTGAGAGGTAAACTCTCCTCATTGATGAATTTATTGGCACATATGCACAAATGTTCTGGAAAATGTCCACGGTTACACAAAGTGATACAAACAAAGTGGTCACCTTGATGTGATTTGGAGTTATTACCCCTTCACTGTTCATTCAGCTGGTCAGTGTTTTAAATGCCAGTGGAAATATTTTGAAGATAGTTTAAAGAGACATGCTGAATTTGTAAATTATGAAGTGACCCATTAGCTTGTCCTATCATATAGTTTTGACTTTGATGTCCTTTACTGTTTATGACAGTTGCATTGGAACAGGACATCTTCAGCTTTCACTTCAGTATTTACTATAGAAGTCTCTTTTTCTACATCCAGTACTCCATTACAACAATGAACTGCACTCTGCTCCACAGGACATAAAGGCTCCAGCTTCGCCCTCCTCCCTGCCAGCGCCTGCAACCCCCTTTGCTTTGCTTAGCCCCACACTACAGTCTCCAAGCACACCAACATGTACACTATTGGTTTAATGACAAAAAAATGTAACATTCTAATTTATTCCTCAGTTTCTATTGTTTGTTACAATAAAAGATTTATATTATTTGGCATTATGTGTCTGTTTGTGCTGTTATCATTATTATGACAATGATCATTTTGAAATAGCCAATCTATAAAGTGAAGTGAAACAGTATTAGACAAGAATTGCCCCTGGTTACTTAAAAAGAGGTGAAGGTTAAACCCTTATGTTTTCATTTTGAAAATGTCTAGAAAAAGACAGATGGTGCTTCCCACTGGAGACATGTTTGTTGGTGCATCAGATGGCCCCAATTGGGCTCAAAATCATTTTCTAATATAAATGCTAATTGAGTTTTCCTGTATCAAAGCATTAGGAAACACGGTTGAAAATATGCTTCTCTATAAGCACGACTTAAACCAATTTGATTTTGCAGAATTTTCTGTTGCCCAATGTGATTTCAAAGAACAAAATGGCTGCAGAGTCGGTAATCCTCAAAAGTATTTCCACCCCAACTGTGTTTAACTTCTGAGAAAAACGGCCATCAAAGTAAAATGGCTGCTTGGACTTGATACACGCTTTTATGTGAACTCACCAACAGGAACACACTCTGAAAGCTGATACGTATTCCACTGCCTGCTATTTCAAGTATTATGTAGATGGACCACGTTGAACCAAATTATGTTTTTCACAACTCTGAATGCATCTGCATCCACTTCTGTTCTCCCTTCATCTCAAGACGACCTCCTCGCCACCTCCCTCTCTTCATTATTGTCACCCTCCATGTCTTCCATTTTAAAAGAAACACATAGAAAAATCTTTGTTCAATTTCTGTTTTTTTTAAATGGTCAAAAATGAAATTAGTTCTATATTCATAAGCTGACCTTTGCTTCCACAATTCATATCTTCCCTTGGCATTCATGCTCTTTTTATCTCTTGAATAGAATAAAAACGTATTTCAATTTAAAATGTGACACAAACTCGACTCAGATAACCACTTTAATCATCTTGGAAGTGATACAAGCTGTAGTGAACACGGCTGATACCTGTTACCTGTGATACATCTGAATATTTCATGTGTTTGGTGGTTTTAAACAGAGTGATGAATCATGTTTTATTCTATGAGATTTTTGTGTGTTTTGGTTGTGTGTGTAATGTACTTAAAGTATCAAAGTAAAAGTACTTGTCCTGCAGAAAATGTCTCCTAATACATTATCATTTTGGCATTATTAGATTTTTCCAGTGGTGTTTAAAGTACCCAAAAGCCATACTTGAGTAACAGTAAAGATACCTTACTGGAAAATTACTCCAGTAAAAGTAAAAGTCACCTATTAGAATACTACTTGAGTAAAAGTCTTAAAGTATCTGATATTTATTGTACTTAAGTATCAAAAGTAATTTTCTGATATTAAATGTACTTAAGTATTGAAAGTAAAAGTACAAGTAAATGCTGTTAATAAAAAAGCAAAGGGTCAGAATTTTGAGAATTATGAAGTTTATTCTTTTAAGTGCTGCGGCACCATGAACAAGGACATGGAGCTGTGTTGAAAATAATTGTGTTGGCTGTGATCCATCCAGGAGCAACAATGTTCAACATAATATATTGTACATAAGTATACTTTTGCATCTACTATGAACTTATCATCATAATTCTCCGAAAGATATGACACTATGAAGGAGTTGTAACAGTGCGTTTATAAGTATGCTCATTCCGACTAGAGGATGTTGAGGGCAAATGCATAATATTATGTTCAGCAAAAAATATCCACTTGATGCATCAGGTCAGTGTTTTGAGAAAGGACACCTGCCTTGTAAACTCCTATGGGCCTGATTTGAACACAATAGGCAAAGGTTTTGCTCAAGCTGAATCTGCAATTGGGCGACTGCTACCATCATAACTCCATCTGATCATCCACAAAATGACTCAAATATCAAAACATGATCAATACTAAAGCAGCACCGAAAGTAACAACCCAGTCATTACTTGAAACTGAAAAATGTCCTGTTCATCTTCAAAAGACAATTCTAATACAATGTAGCTTCTTTACATTATATTAGAATGTAAAGAAGCTACAGTGTATCAGAATGTAGCTTCTTTACATTCTAATAGAATGTAAAGAAGTTACATTGTATCAGAATGTAGCTTATTTACATTCTATTAGAATGTAAAGAAGCTACATTGTATAGAATGATTCTATTGAAGTTATTCCTTTTTTAAATGTTTTTTAAATGTTTTAGTCACTAATCACTTTAAAACAGTGATTATAGCTGATTTAACTTACAGACATGAGATTGATCTTCTCATGTCACTCTCTTTATACAATGATATAAATTCATCCCCGTTTTATTGATATCTTACGAAAAGTTACTCCTCATTTTTCGTGCGTTTTTCCTGCAAAAGTCCAGCAACATGAGTCTGTTTTCGCTTGTTACATGCATACTGTCTTTTCAAAATAAACTTCCATCTTCACAGGAAACAACTAAGGTTTAGGCGATGAAACTACTTAGTTAGGTTGAGGAAAAGATCGTGGTTTGCGTTAAAATATCTACGGAAGTGGCGTTGCTTAAGTACGGAAGTCACGTCACAAATAAATCAACATTGGCTTCTCGTTTCACACACGCACAAACTGCGGCCTCCTGGAGGAAACACCAGTGTTTGTTTGACCCATCCACCTCTCCTCATCCCACCCGTCCTGTGGGGAATTCTACTCGTGTTGTCGCTCGCTAGCTATAGCATATAGCATCCTGGGCATCACTGGGAATCAAAACACCGCGGCTTTGAGAGCACTTGTTTGCAATTGCGCATTAACGTGATTAACCAATGATTTAACTTACAAGCTAGGAGCACTGATTCATCAAACCTGCTTGCTTGCAGTCTGTGTTCCACCACAGTCCCCGACGTTGGTCTCATGATTCATTTTGTTTCTAAAGATAGATTTGATTTTGTAGCGAGTAACGAAGGTTTCAGGGGAAATGTATCGGAGTAAAAGTATCAGTTTTTTTTGCAAAATGTAGTGAAGTAAAAGTAAAAGTCAACAGAAATATAAATAGTAAAGTAAAGTACAGATATCCAAAAAAACGACTTAAGTACAGTAACGAAGTATTTCTACTTCGTTACTATACACCACTGGATTTTTCGTAGTGATCAATGTACAAGCAGAATCTTACTGCTGTAACAGCTCGAGGTGCTGCTATTATGCAATTATAAAGTAGTAGAAGAGGAAAATACTGGAGTAAAGTACAACTACCTCAAATGTATCCTCAACTACAGTACTTTAGTGAATGTACTTAAATGCTTACGAGTTAAAGGGCTACAACTAAACAATTATACATAAAGATATTAAGTGTGTATTTGTTTAGCAAACATGGTATTTAATGTTCATAAAAATTAATATTAACTACCATTTTGACTTTTCCTTCAGCACCATGGACAGCAGCGAGCTGTCCTTGACTTCTGCCGCCACCTGGTGGTGAAGATGCTGAACAGAAAGCTGAGAGAATAAGAATGAGATGATAGTTTAATCATTTTCTGGAGAAATTGGTTGTTCTTGTAGGGACACAGACAGCCCGAAATACATGCGCCATGTTTAGAGGCTACTATTTATCACAGGGCTGTAGTCTGGATTTTAGAAATACTGAGGTCATGAGGTCAGTGAAACCCTCCCCACACTAACTCGGTGGCTCTAGGGATGGCAGTTTCAAGATATCTCAACTACCATGACATGGATGACAGGACATTTTGTTCAGACATTCATGGTCCCCAGTAGACGAATCCTAATGACTTTTGTGATCACCTGACTTTGGTGATCTTCTCGCACCACCATAAGATTATAAAACTAAAATATCTCATCAAATATTGGATGGATTGCCATGATATTTTAGGTCCTCTTCACTGAGGAGTTTAAAACAGGATCAGTGATGAATGTCTACAATCTGTTTGAAGGTCTGTCGGGGACTGTTTGTTTCCAGGTCCGTCTCCTGCAGCTGTCTCCTGGAGCCGGACAGGCCGGAGTCATCTCTGTTTAGTGTCTTTGTGTGAATGGAGCCCGGCTTACCGCTACTCTGTTCACTGACCTGAACAGACAACGCTCCCTAACTCAGATATCCTTCAAGAGCTGGATTGAAGAAGAAGCACACAAAGAACTGGGGTTGAAACTGTGATCAGAGGGGGAGAAGTCAAACTGTGGTGGAACTGTATGGGGCTCTTTGAATTGTTCAATATGTGTAATTTGTTATGACTTTTGCCCTGTGTGAAAATAAACAGAGTATGTTAGACTGCAGGTTTGTGAGACTGTAAAAGATATTGTCAGTTTGAGAATGTAATTTTCTTTTGCTCCTCAGTTCTACAAACTAAAGTCAGCAGAGGACTCCTTTACACAAATGTGATGAGACCTTAAAAACTAATTTCTATCATTTGGATATGATGATATCTCTCAGAGTAAAAAAAAAAAGGATTGACCATGGAAACTCAAAATGCTTTGGTCAGATTTTTGGACATCATCATGGCTCAAGATGGTAAACAGATATTTGAATATGAGCAACTCAAAATAGTTTCCAAATGCTTATTTATGAGCTGTTTGTCTGTGTGCTGCATTTGCAATCTGAGTTGTCCACGACAAATTTTAAAGGATTATTGTTATAAATGAAGTTCCCAGATGAACAAAAACATATTTTTTTTTCAATGGAACATCATCATATTTAACTGCATTCAAAGTCTCACAAAATGACAATAAATCATGTGATTTATATAAAAAGCATTACCTTTAAAACGTAAATTAGTACATCTCTGACAATAAACTTACATTACTCTATTTCATTGTGATTTATATGTTTTATTCAATTTTTTGTATAGTCTAATTGCATTTTGACATAGCAGAGAAAGAAGAAAACATAATCTTATCAATGAAATCTCACATACAGCACATCTTATCTTGGATTTTTAAAAAAAGATAAAATACAGTATATCTACCAGAATTCATGTATCTAGGAAAGAGAAAATAGAACTACAGTAATAGTTTACAATATAATACAGCTAGAGTGCAACATTGTTTTGCTGACCAAAAAATAAAAGCAGCACAAGAACATGCAGCATATGAAGCAAATGTGGTAACAAACCACCACAGAATAAACAATCTATGTAATCTATGATACAAAGTATAATATCAAAAATGAAATAAAACCCCCACCTCACTACATAATACATATCAATAGTTGATCAAAACAACTCAAATATGATACATGTTTAATAAAAAGTTCAAAGGGTATTATTATGTTTAGAAAATCTAATTTCTTAAATAATTCCTGAGATAAATTATTTGTATGTACAGATTATTAGTTATTACATATAAACTCACCAGAGTCATGTGATTATGAATATTAAATATGCCTACTGATACTATATGACCAATATCAGTAAGCGTATAAATTAACAATTGTCTGGTGAATATATTCATTTCTGCTCTTCCTCTTTTTTATTATTTTGTATCTTCTATCAAGATAAAAAATCAATTTGTTGTAAATACAGGACGACCGCTCTCATTTCTCGCCCAATTTCTATGATGAGTAGGCTACTATGACGCCCATGGTCTCAAACAACTCTTAACGACACCACTGTCTGCAGGGGGTCTCTTCTCACTGACAGGCGCTTCTCGCGAGCACACAGCGCACTCCGGAGACCGCAGCGCCTCGTGCGCCCCCCATAGACTATAACCGGGACAACACTCTGGCGTGAAAACATCTCGCCTGCCTAAAAAAATCGCAAATGAGCTGCGGCGGCAGCTGGAGCCCAAAGCAACGCCGTCCCTTCCGGCGGGCGAAGACGCGTTCCCCAAATGGCGGAGTGAGTGAGGATGCGACTCCCCAGTTCCATCTTTGTGTCGGTGTCTCTGTTCACGGCCGAGACCACGGCGGCGCTCTACCTCAGCTCAACGTACCGCTCTGCTGGAGACCAAATCTGGCAGGGGCTCACGCTCCTCTTCACGCTCGTACCGTCCGTGCTCGTGCAGCTGACTCTCACCTTCATCCACCGGGACCTGAGCAGGGACAGACCGCTCGTCCTGCTGCTGCACATCCTGCAGCTCGGACCCATAGTCAGGTCAGTGCTCGTTAATCTCCCACCGATGGTTGGCCCCATGAAGAAGCCCTGGATTCCAGTGGTGCTCCCTAATCACCATGTCACGCGATGAACGCCTATATGTGTCGCGTCCACGGGGAGGTTTGCACTTAAGCTGCTTATGGGTGGTTTGATGAATGCATTGCGCACATTCTGTTGTTTTCATTTTCTCCGGCCCTTTGTCTCCAGCTGGCTGCAGTAAATGTATGTGCTATTGAGTTCGCATATGAACAGCTGATCAATATGCTTATCGATATGTTCCATACCCACACAGCAGGCTCCTTTCACTAAGAGCTCCTGTTTTACTAGTTGATCACGTTCAGCTCGCTCTGATTTATTCATGACCGCTCTGTCTGACGGGACATTAAATCACATGAAGAAGGAGAAGAAGAAGCTGACATACATGTTACACAATGATGGAGGAACCTTTAAACACATATAACGGGCCTGCTCAGTGTAAGCCCTGACCCGGAGGGAGCATCTGCATCAGCTGTAAATGAGCCTAATCCTTCATGTAGAGAAACCTCCCTGCTGTCAGACATGCCGCTCGACAATGTTATCAAATATGCAAACAGCAGGAGAAACGACTGTGAAACCCCATTCATCTCCTAATAGAGAAATTAGAGCTCAAACGATCAGTCAATTAATCCATCAGCATGTCTATTTTGGTAATCGAATAAACATTTGATTATTTTAGCTTCTTAAATGTGAGGATTTGCTGCTTTTCTTTGTTTTCTATTAAAGTAAACTGAACCTTTGAGTTTAGGGCTGTTAGACAAAAATAGATGTAAAAGCTTCATCTTGGACTGATAAAAAAAAATAGTTTGCTGCAATGGAAACACATTATCAGTATAGATTGACAGAAAATGAATCTATCCTGCAGCAAATTTTGCCATTTGAGGTTTTATTGATTTTTAGTAGTGTTTGCACATGGCACCACAACTTAACTGTTACATAAACATAAAACACAGTGTAAAATAAAAAGTAAAAAATATATACCAAAAATATCTTAATTCAGTGTGCAGACAGCTTTTTTCCTTTCTAAAATAAACCTGTTTGTAAGCCATTGTTGAAATATAAAACAGACTGTTTTGTACAGTAGGTCCATAAAAAGGTCTCAAAAAAGAAACCCCATTTCTCATTTTAACCTTTTAATGCACTGAGTAGACTCCTGGATGCTGTCACTATCAATGCATCTTTCTAATTTAGATGTTTAGTTGCTTTTTACACAAAACATCTTAAAATCCCTTACTTCAAGATTCTCAAATGTTAATGTTTGCTGCATTGTTTTGTGGACAAAACCATCTGTTTTAATGTATCAAATTGAGCTTTAGCAAATTGTTTCTACTATTTTGGGACATTTTATAGATTCAAATTGTAGATTCTAATACAGTTAAATGAATCGATTCATCAATCAACAGAAAACAAACATTTCTTTGCTCATTGATTATTTAAGGCAGTTACTCATTACTACTTTCAGCTCTTCACATGTAAAGTGTGCTGCTATTATCTTCTTTAGATCAATATCAATTGAGTATTTTGATTGTTGCTTGGACAAAAAAGCAATTGATTAATTGAGAAAACAACAGTTGGTTGCACTTCTGGTTTGTAAGCCTTCAGCTTGAGGACATAAACGTAGCCACTGACAGAGAAGAGAAGGTTATATTTATGACGACCCAGAAACATCCATATTTTATGTTCGTCTTTGTTCGACCAGTTGAACAGACGCCTCTCCAACATGTTGACTCCCCTGCCGTGGCCCCTGTGGATGTGACCTTGCCCTGCCTCTTTCCTCTCGAGTGTGTTCGGATGATTACTGTTCAGACTTTTACATCTTTCCTCAGTGAAGAGCTTATCTAAGAATAGCACACAGCGGCTGCCGGCTCCTTATCTCTGACAACACAACCAGGGAGGGAAATGTCTGTCTCTACTCGCTGCACTTCCTCAATAAACAACACTTCTCATATCTTAACCAGTGAGCTAATTATTTTTGTATCATACCAGCAGTGACACTGCTGTCAGGGTTGAAAACACTCAGCTGATGGTTATATTTCCTTCATTCCAGCTTCTTATCTTAAAAATCTTATTAATTACTCATAAGTGTATATTGGGATTGTGTGATCATTTCTACTTTTACAACTCTAAACGTAGAGCAGGAAGTACACAGTGGGGTTTTTAGAGCTTTTTAGCTGAAAACAGCTGCCTGCTGCTGTTGAAAACAACATAGTTGTTGTGAGAGAGAACCAAGAAAACTTAAATGTTGCGGGTCGTAAACCAAACAAAGTGCTGAAAGACGGCAGATGTCCCATGAGCGACAGCTTTCACATGAAAGTAGTAATCTGATCCAATGTTCTAACACAAACATATGATTATGGAAGTGGAACAGACCACTGTTGATCCGTGATACGTACGGACCCCCCTTGCGGTTAGGCACGCACGTATACCTCTGATTAAATACACCATCGCAGTGTGAAATAAAGTTTTACTGGCAATATTCAGTAAAATATGCAATCAGGACATTGCCATTTGTGCTGTCACCGATTTCTGATAATGTTACTTTATAAACAATATGTGTAACAACAACAACAACAACAGTTACATTATGATGCGTTCAGGCTCTGTTCAGGGAGTATTGGGCGAAGGTAAATTATAATGTTATCATGATGTGTTCACATGTAATCTCGAAACTGTAGTGTTGGTGAGAAACTTGAGTAAATCCAGTTGTTTGAAGGAGAAGTTTTCACAGCAACATAAATAGACATTAGAGATGTATTATGACCTGTTTACGCTACCTCTAAGCAGCTTATAATACATCATTAAAACTACTAATGACAAGATTTGTTTTAATCCACAAAAATACAATCTTTTATTTCCTACTCATTTTAATCATTTTTATGAAAAAAAACAAACTCACTATAAATTACTATAACAAAGTCAAAGGATAACATCAGAGCGGTTGAAAAAAGAATAGTCTGGAGCCTTGTAGACCAGCTGCTATAATCAAACAACAAAGGGATCTATATCTGCCAACATGGATCATCAATGATCAGCAGTTAGTATCGGTGGCAAAAAAAATGTTTTTTTTCTTTTGTGATCCGAACCGTGAGTTTTATGATCCGTTGCACCACTAATGGATTATAGCTGCTATAAATTAAGTTTATTTTGTCAAAATCTGTCTGTTGTCTGCACTTACTTCTTTTACCTAAAGCCACACAAACACTTTACAACATGATGAACTAGGTCATTTGTTTTAAAATCTGAAAAGCTGCTGACGGACGCAACCGTCACACTTTTATTTATTTATCTGTATTTTAATCAAGTCAGGGATGTGTTTACTGTGCGTGCCACTCCAGCTGACAAACAGTCTGTCCCTCAGCACCACTGTGGCTTAAATCCTCCTGCCTTGCAGTTAGAGCGGCGCTGTGCACCAGCGCTGCCTCGACCGCTCCTCGACCCACACGCATCGACTGGCAGATGACTTACTGCGACCGACGTCTCTTTAGACATCCACAATAACAGAGAGCTCTATGCTTGTGTAACACCAAAATATATTGATGATGATTATTACATGTTAAAAAAATCACATCTGGCCTGACTGAGCGAGTGTTGAAACAAAGGGGTTTATATGGACCTTGTATTGTAGCCTTGTTAGTGTTGAAATGTATCACAGTTGAAAGGCGCTGAGAGTTGAAATGATTAGTAGATTGAGAGAAAAACTATTTGCAACAGTTTTGCTAGCCAATTATAAGTTTAAATCATTTATTTAGTAAAAATGTAATTTTGTCTCAGGTTGCAGCTCTGCAGATGTGTATTTTTGGAGTTCTGACAAAACAAACAATTTTGAAGATGTGCTCTGGGAAATTTAATAGATTCATTCATTCATGAATTCATTTTTAAAAAACAGAATAGATTTGTCAATCATTAAAATTTGCCTTATAGTTGCAGCCCTAGATAGTTTCAATTTTTCAAAAGTAAAACCAGTTCAATAGAATAAGGATAACCCTAACAAGGATAAGAAGACTCACGAGAACACATGATTGATTAAGAATAGCCAAAGAAAGGCTGGAAATAAATAAGCAATAAAAAGCACAACCCTGCCCAGTAAACCACCAATACTCCTTTCCTTAAAAAGCTGCCCTCTTTAGAATTGGTAAGGCATCCTCCACAGAAGCCATTAAAGGAAACCACATTTTCATCAGAACCAACCTGATTCTTTCAAGCTGGAGGATTCATGACAAATCATTTGGTTGAAGCTGCACTGAAGCTATTTCAGATGTTTTCTTTTCAAATGTTAATGTGGACACTCAGTGAGCTCAGTAGCTCTGGTATGCTGAAAAATGATCAGCAGGGGATCAGAATCCAATCTGAAATTGCATTCATCACACTGTGCTGAAATGTCAGGAAACATATTGAATAAGTGTGAATCTGAGCTATTGGATGTGTGTTATTGTATTATGTCCCTCTGGATGAATTAGAGTTATTTTGGTGGTCAGCTCTACCTTGTGTTTAGTGCTAAGTGTAGCTAATGTTAGCATGCCAACACGCTACACTAAGGTAACATTATACCTGTTAACATCAGCAAATTAGCATTGTGGAGGGAACATGTTAGCATTCAGCTCAAAGCACTACTGAGACTAGAGTATTGTTTCTTTCACTTTGTCTGGTTTTGTATGTTTTGATTTGCTGTGTTAATGTGAATTTGCGTCATATTATGTTTTTGTTTTTATTTCAATATCTTTTCGATTTTTAACATCTATTTATCAACTTTTCCCTCTATAAATGTGTAAATTTAAATTAGATTTAACTAGTGCCTGCTATTTTTATGCTGCTATGCTCTTCATGGTCTTCTGCTCTCGTTGATCAGGTGTCTGGAGGCGTTCTGTATCTATGGCAGTGTGGGCCGTGTGGAGGAGCCGTATGTCAGCATCACCAGGAAGAAGCAGATGCCTCGCGGGGGTCAGTCTGAGGAGGTGGAGCGGCAGGTGGGGCAGGCGGAGGGGAAGCTGTTCACACACCGAGCAGCCTTCGCCCGCACCTCTGTCATTCAGGCCTTCCTGGGATCTGCCCCCCAGCTCACCCTGCAGCTCTACATCTGCGTCCTGCAGCAGGGGGTCTCCATCGGACGAGGTGAGGAGGAGGAGGAGGAGGGGGTACATGCACTTTAAGTGTGTTCCACTCTTTGATTTATGTGGTCACGTGTCCCCTTAATCCCCCCTCGCCAGTCAACAGCTCCACCGTGATGTGGGCCGATCAGCGAAGTGCCATATTGAATATAAGAGGATGGTGTTTTCATGAGTCAAAGTGGTGTTATGTAACCTCCTCTCTGATACAGAGGAGGGGAAATAGTGATTCTCTCTGCCAGTATGGTGCAGATCTGGCTGTCCAACTCCTTGTGGGAGTCAGTATTTCTATTCCTGAGAGAGATTTATTAAAGGTTCACACAAAGTCAAACTAGGACATCTGGTCTTCGAGTTAGGACAAAATAAAAGATGTTATTAATACATAAATCTTATTTCCTCTGCTCCCGACCATCTGACACTTCTATTTCACGCTTACCGATTTAACAGCCTGACTTTGGTGAATGGGAGCTTCAGGGTCTTCTAAAGGAGTGGTTCACAAATTCCCAAATGTACATTGAAACAGTTTTTCCTCGCTGTAATCATCCATCCTCTTCATACTGGCAATTAAAAGATCCCTTCATGTCTTTTCAGTGTAAGTGATGGGGGACAAAATCCACTGTCTTGCTCTGGACAAAAAGTCCAAAGTTTATCTAAAGTCTTTTTAGTACCAAATCCCATCTTTTATTGTTGTTCCTATGCCCTTCACAGAGAAACTTAAAGAGGTGATTTTGTACTAAAAAGACGGATAGATTTCATAACCCAAGACGGAGCCCTTATATTAACTTCAGGTAATCTTTGGAATGTATTTATTTTAGATTTCGTCCCCTATCACTCACCCTGGAAGCAACAACAGGAGGAAAGATTACAGCAAGCAAAAGCTGCTTGAATATTATTTATACATCTTGTAGAGACAAGCTGAGAAAACCAGTTGAAAGTGCTGATGTAGGGCTTTCATTATGTCTGTAGACCATAACATGGACACCACACACTGTAATATAGAAATATGTATGTATTTGTGTGTATAATAAGAGAAACAATATTTTACGTGTCATTTTCCATGGATTATGGGTTCCTGACCGCTTTATACTTTGTTAGCTTGACAATATGAGAAGTCAGACGTAGCTATCTATTTATAGTTTGTGGTGAAAGAATATTTTCAGCAAAAAACTTGCATGATATTGATCGTTTTAAAGCTGCTGAACAAAGACAAAATGATCATTTTTAAATTAACCAAAATCAACCTGGACTCCAGAGAATATACTTAATGGTGTCCTCATATACAGTATCTGTCTCTCTTTTTCAATGTCAGGCACACTGATGGTGATCTCCCTCCTGTCCATTGTGTACGGAGCGCTGCGCTGCAACATCCTGGCCATTAAGATCAAATATGATGACTATGAAGTGGACGTCCGCCCCATGGCTTATCTGTGCATATTCCTATGGAGGAGCTTCGAGATCGCCACTCGCGTGGTGGTTCTGGTTCTGTTCAGCTCTGTGCTGCAGCTCTGGGTCCTGCCTGTGGTTCTGCTCAACTTCCTGGTTTTCTTCCTCTACCCGTGGATCCTGTTCTGGCAGAGCCACTCCCCGTTCCCTGAGAATATAGAGAAAACTTTGACCAGGGTGGGAACCACCATCGTGCTTTGCCTGCTCACCTTCCTCTACGCGGGCATCAACATGTTCTGCTGGTCAGCTGTGCAGGTGAAACTCAACGACCCGGACCTCATCAATAAGTCCCAGAACTGGTACCGCATGGCCGTGTACTACATGTTGCGTTTCGTGGAGAACGCCTCGCTGCTTCTGCTGTGGTACATCAATAAAACTGACTTCTACAAGTTCTTCTGTGCCCCGCTGCTGGTGCTGCAGCTGTTGGTCACCTACGCATTCGCCATCTTCTTCATGCTGGTCTTCTACCAGTTCTGTCATCCGTGTCGGAGGCTCTTCTCCTCCAGCATGACCCGGGGCTTCTGGAACTGCTCCTCTCTCCTCTGTCTCATGTGCAATTCTGCTTCCCCACCGAACAGGCCGATGGGAAAGTCGCCCAGACCCGCCGCAAGCACAGAGTCGGCCAATGACGGAGCCCACGACACAGCCAGCGACACCATGGACGACATGCCCAATGAAACGTCGTATGACATGCTCAATGATACAATCTATGAAAATGCTGTCGAAACAGGCAATAATGTAAGTGGTGGAACCAACGGTGACATTAACCACAGCGCACCCTGCAACGCTCAAAGCATCACAACTGTTTGACGTGCCATCCAGAGGAGCGGCCGATAGTCATCACACCCTCTTTAACCTTCTAAGTGCCACATGAATCACTCCGCCAGTTGAGTTCACACTTTGAATCCTCGACATATATCCAGCTCTACTCTGTTTTCCACCACTGTCCATATCTCCTACATCAAGCACATGTGTCCTTAACTGGAGAGGTACACTGAACATGCATAGTGTTCAGTTGGAAGCAGAGAGTGGTGCTCACCCGTCTCATCAGCCAAAAATCCAAACCAGCCTTTATTAGGCCTCCAAATAAAACCATGGACCGAACCATTACTTCTATAGTAGTTTTTAGTGTGTCCACCTACGTATATGCTGCATTACTGATCACAAGGCACCATGCATTTGAATTGATTGTATTTAGTATCTCTGTTTGGCATGGAGGTGTGCATGTGTGGAGCCTCAGATGAACTTCTGCAGGACGGCGGAGCTTTTTTGTACGGGGTTGTTTTGTTTTTTCTGAAACTCCCTGTAGTTTTATGGCTGCAAGCAATCAGCTTTTTTGTACTCCTTGATAACAGCTTTATCGTTAATACTCGCTGCTTCTGTGATGTATTTGTGCTTGACGACGAGATGTGAATCTCCACACAATATTTACAGAGCCTGTTTCGATCACCAAACGCATTCACTGTAAAGCACGGACGTCTCCAGGCGTAATGTTTTTGCACGTTTACAAAAAAGGATTTAAGTGGCTTTGTTTTAACTGTTGAGCAGCAACAGTCGCAGTGATGTGAAATGCTTTTAGATGTATTTGCATTTTTTCTAATTCGTGCTTGTTATGTCTGTCGGCTCTTAATCTGTGTGTCTCATTAGTTAGAATATTTACACAAAGTGCACACTAAAATGTATTATATCTAACTGAAAATGTTTGGAATTGCATCAAGTATTTCTGCTTTTTTTAACCCTTAATGTATAATTGTCTATGAGAGAGAGAATGTCAGTGTTTGTTTTTGCACCGATTCCTTTTTGCAATGCATCTGTAGAGGGACGAATGAATGCTCCGGTTTTTGTACAAATAAGATAAGCCAAAAAAAAAGAAATCTACCGAATACATTGAACATTTGCAAACAGAGCAAAATAAAAAAAGGCCTAAAATCCTACTAAAAAATAAATTTATATTTATATGTGAAAAATTGTCTTTTTTGGGGGGGGCTGAGAAGCAGTTACTGTACACATTGCCATGTGCTGACCTCTAGTGGACAAACACTCAAACTGAAAAATAGTAACATTTGTCTCATTTGAGACATTCAAGTCACATTCTGGTTTGAAGAGATCAACACTCACTCAGATGAAAAAAACAGTGGATTATTAACACATTTAATGACACTAGAGTCGTTCCAATAAACGTCTTTATTAAACAGCCTTCATGAACTCGGGTTTTACAGAAGAAATTAAGGATATCTACAGAGAAAGTGCATTTGTCATTCTGACTATTAAACTCTATCATCCTGGAAATACAAACTCTCATATCTGCGCTTACAGACTAATCAATAAAACATTTATGCAGAGACACTTCATACAAGTAGTCAGTTCGCTACTAAAACACAACAGTCAGATTTTCTTAAATAACAAACGTATCCCGACAAACTGTTTTATTTGGGAATGTACTGAAAGAGAAACAAAGACAAGACTAAGTCTCTACAGCCATGCTAGCAGCTCTCTGAGGCTAAAGGCTAACATCAGCATGCTAAAATGTTGATGTTTAGCAGGTATAAAGTTTACCATGTTCACCATCTTAGCGTGATAGTAACATTTGATAATTAGCTTTAAAAAATTAGTTTTGCAGGTATTAGAGCTTTGCTGCTAGCACGGCTTAAAACTAATCAAGATTCATATTATGCACAGATTACAACATTTGGGGGAGAAACTATTTTAGCGTTCAGTCAGATGTTACAAACAAAGCACTGCTTCAGAGCTGCATTCTGTCCTTGGTCCCTACAAAAGCAACATTTTCTCTCAAACGAACGCAGGCTGTCAACTCACAAACCACAGCTCTTATTCTAGCGTTACGTCGTTCAAGCCCCGTGGGGGAGAAATAAGTTAGTAGCACACACAGAGGGAAACATCAGAGGATCTTCATGGCTTCTTGGTCACGGTGCCATTTCAAGCGTCAGACATGATGGTGTCCAGAGGGGGAGAGAGAGAGAGAGAGAGAGAGAGCAGCTCACAGCACCACAGCAAACACACTGACCACACAGTACATGGTGCGATTCTCCCACCTGACTGTGCAGCTTCCTGAAAGACACAAACAAGCAGGACAAATTACACAGCAGCAGCAGTACTGTGACCACAATGTACTTAGATTACTTACATTTTACCTTTAAAAAGAAAAAAGACCTCAAGCATACAGTCACATTGGTATATCTGTACAGAAATGATGTTCCTTACTGGCCATAAATGCTGATGCCAATATATCTGTAATGCGCTCAAATTGGTGTTGACAATTTATCTCTAGTAAAAGATTAAAATAAGGGCTAGGTATCAAATCTCAACACTTTAGCTGAAGTGAAACTCAGGTACCACATTGGCACCGGGTATGGAACTCATTTTAAAATGATACGAGCTCTAATTATAAAGCATCTCTCACCATCAGTGGCTGTGTCCCAGTAGCAGGAGTTGGCTGTGTGGAGACCGGCACCACTCTTCTGCATGATCGCACAGTTTACTGCAAAACATCAGACAGCAGTCTTACTCAGTCAGATGTTTATGGGTCACATGTCAACATCACGTCCTGAGGTCTCATGGTATTGTATATAGTGTTCACCTATGTATTTGAACGGACGTCCTTGCTTCACCAGGTGAGTCAGAGAGTGCTCAACTATACTGGCCGTCCACTGGTTCACTTTATTCTGGTTGTAATCTGTTCCACCAATAACACCTTCGATACACTGAGACCAAGAGAGAGAGAGAGAGAGAGAGAGAGAGAGAGAGAGAGAGAGAGAGA
>NW_022280077.1:1493293-1499244 GCF_004355925.1 Anarrhichthys ocellatus | reverse complement strand
GAGAGAGAGAGAGAGAGAGAGAGAGAGAGAGAGAGAGAGAGAGAGAGTCATGTACACTGTCATCACATTAAATAGTTGATTCACAATAGAATATGTGTCAATGTTTCCAGATGTGAAAATATACCTCTTTAACCGAGATATTGACCTCATCAGCATTGAAGACAGCCTGCTGTCAAACGTCAAAAAGAAGGGAAAACTTTGTTAGTTGGTGGCATCGTTGGTGTTTTATTTCAAACCACCCTATAGACTGAATCTTTCTATATGATGGTCAATCTGTGCATGACACAGCAGGTGGTATTTTAAAAGTTTAATGATTTCACATAGTTTACATTCATGTCAACAGCAAGTCATTTATTCTCATACTGATCTTATCCAATGGAGTATTATAAACAAGTATACATGTGTAACAATTAATGAGTTTGAATGCACTTATAAGAAGTCACTGCCAAATGAATGTTGTGTGGTGTGAACCAAATGCAAAGGGGAGTTTAAAAAAAAAACTCTAGTCGAGATTTGTGTCATTATCAAGCAAATCACGTACATTCATTCTAAGAAGAAATGTTTGTATGTCAATTTCAATAACTTTAATGAATAATAAATATGTGTATCTTATATTTCTAATCTAAGTTTTCTTAAGTGAGTTTTCCAATAGGTAACTTTAAACAACATAATGCGATATTTTCATTAAAACAAGAAAAGTAGGAATATTTTCATTATGTTGTGTTTTTTTCTTTATATATTATCTATGTAAAATCATAACAACTTGTTTTTTCTGATGTTAATAATATCTGTTTACATTATAAATGTAAAAATGTTGACAGTGACCACACCTCGATGGAAACAACCGTTAGCTTCGGCTAACTGATTCAGCTAGCTGGTCTAGCTAACGTTAGCTATCCGAGGCGTCTCTCTTGTGTTTAGTGGCGGAGATTTAAATAGCTAAATTAAACGGTATTCAAAATAAGTTTACCTCATCTCCAGAGTTGTATTCCTCCATCGTTACTCACACAGAGGTATTCTCTCTATTATCACCGGCTCAGTTGCTGTTCCTGTTTACTTCCGGTTTACTTCCTGTTTACTTCCTGCTTTACAGAGTCAAGGAGCACTGCTCCTCCTGAAGCTGGTGACTGTTTTTACAATGTCGCCTCACTTTGGTGGAAGTCAGACACTCCAACACCAGACCAGCCTCAACATTGGAGGGCGTCTCATTCATTGAAAAGAAATACTGTAAACCTGTCTTCATTTATCAGGATGAAGGTTCAGAGCAGCCGGAGGTCAGGTTTATAAAATAAATCCGGTTTAGACAGCAATGAATTAAACTGTATTCACATGATTTAAAATCATGTTCTTAATATTTGGTAATTCACATACTTTTTTAATATTGTTAATACATAGGCTACACAGCAAATCATTTACTCAGTATTTACATTTTTAAAAACACGTGAAATATGGTTTAATATCATTTTTGATGAACCACATTTAAATTTATGACATATTTTGCACATATAATATTATATTGTAAATATAATTTAGTGTTTCTTCATTTAGTGCAACTTGTATATAGCTTGTTGAAAGCATTGTCCATTTTATTGTATATTATTAAATTATTTTGAATATTTATTTATATATTTTTTCTGTGTGAGGGGGCTACGACTAACCAACAGTTCATTGTGCAGTCATGCATTGTATACCCTAATTACAATAATAAAGCTTTTAATTATTGAATCCATGAATATAATTTGTAATCTCATTTCATGAGAAATGTATTTTATTGTATTCCTTCGTTTTTTAACATGGGCACAGTGGATTAATGACTGCTGTAAGAGTTATACCTAAAATACAGTTTTATCATCCATATCTCTGGACAAACCCCAGAGAATATATAAATAAAACATTATACTTTTAACGAAGATAAAATGTGTTATGCAGGACATCATTATATTCATTCATTATTGCCACGTAATTAACATGCAACACGGAAAATTACATAAATTGGTTGTGGAAAATTAAAGAAAGCAAAGAGGTCACAATGAAAGATCAATACGTAGAGATTGACTGAAAAAAGCACAGATAAACTGATTATTTTCAATGCTTTAACAAGCTGTGTTCATCTGGAATAAGGTCGTTTTACCGTCCATCTTTTTTTCACAGCTCTATTTATTCAAGTTATGACCAACCCATGTAGTTCATTATTAAATCAACTCTGCAGCAGAGCTCTGCCCATAACCACTGAAATTCGGACTCCAAAGGGTCTCAGCAGGGCAATAGTCCATAATACATAATTTACCACGGGTGACAGCAAGGAGTTTCCTTGAACCTATTTAGAGCACAGAAATATACATACTTAAATGTATATTGTGTATTTCTAGGAAATACACGAAATGGCCCAGTTTAATTGGGTCATTAAGTGTATTTCCTAAAACAACAGAGTCTGAGTTTTTGCAGAAACAACTGTCGCATTGTCAGGAATAATCCCATTTGTGATGATTGCGTGACGCTCACGCACACACACGCACAAACATACACTCTTACACACGCACACGCACACTTTCTCACACACACGCACAAACATACACTCTCTCTCTCTCTCTCTCTCTCTTTCTCTCGCTCACTCTCATGCACACACACACACACACACACACGCGCGCGCACATAGACCCCCCCCTCTCTCTCTCTCTCTCTCTCTCACATACACACCACGCCCCCCCTTGTCGGGAACACCCTGGCTGTGGATATGAGCCTTCAGACGGTGCCGAGGCGCACCGACGCACTAACGTACGGTCACTGATCCCGGGACGGACTCCCCCAGCCTGTCGTGCTCCCGTGCCGGTTCGTCGACAGCCACCAGGTAAGACACCGCCGCTCCTCAGGTCAACCGGCAACACACCCGGACACCCAACACCGCCGTGTTTCCTCTGGCATATGGCACAGTCAGCCGCTGCCTGCTCGTCTCCAGTTTTAATGCTGTTTTGTTTGATTCTTTTCCTTGTTTTGCGGAGGGGGGCTGTCTATCCACCATCACGACCACGACCTTGGATGATTAGTCACAGACCAGCGGGTCCAGACAGCCCCACTTCCTAAAGTTACGCGCGTTTGGGCAGGTGCAATGCAGCAAAACGCTCCTTTTCTTGTTTCTTGTTGCCTCCCGCTGGTTTCGACGGTAGATTAACCTGCAGCCAAATCAACTCACTTCATAATCTGCTGAGAATGTGTTGCATTAATTAACTTGCTGTCCGGAGAGGTTCGAGACCCACACCATGATGTCATGATATGGTGGGCAGTGGTTTAGATCAATTGATCATGAGGGTATGAGTGACTTGATTTAAATCAACTTAATGGCCCTATAACGTCAGTTGTTGATTAATGAGGACCCTGTCTGTGGTGGTTTCATGTGGAGTCACCAGGATATCCCTCGACTTCTCAGGGAAGACGTGAGGTGGCAGACTCACAGTGATGCTGCCTAATGTCTGCAGGACTGGCTGAATATCTCGCTCTGTTTTCTGAAGGTGCACCAGGTCTGGAGACGTGTACGGTATACACTCCTCATTACAATTCTTCATTGCCTCAGATTAGCTGGTGTTGTGCTTGTGTTTGATGCATGCTTCTCACAGCAGGGATGTGAGATCCAGTTTAGGATAAAAGAAATGTGAAGCTTCTTTTGAAGATGTTGTCAGCAGCAGGATTTGAAGCCTCTATTCAGGAACCAGAAGACCTCATAGGAGGGTTAGAGTCTGGAATACATGCAGGATGTATAAATTTCATTACGGTTGTAGGGCTCACTAGTTTATTTGTTCAATCAAATTAAGGCTGTAGCTAATGGTTATAACTCATCATCCATGACTCTGATAATGTTTTTGATTAATCGTTTGGCCTATAAAATGTCAGAAAACAGTCGAAAAAGACAATCACAAGGCTAAACAAGCAATTGTTGTCCGCGCAACCGTCCCAAACTGAAATATATATGGTTTACTATCAAATAAAACAAACAAAAGCAGTAAATCCTAACATTCAAAAGCTAGATTATTAGAGGAACAAGGGAAACAACTGAAAGATGAATTGATTATTGTCTTATGATTGACAATTTGATTAATCAATTAGCCCTTTCAGCTCTAAATCAATTAATGGTTCATCTTTAATGTCAGAAAATAATGTAGTATTACACTTACAATTGCACGTTTCATCTGAACAGCAGACTAAATATGAAAGACGCTTTATTTACGCTGATATAAATGAGAGAAAAGCAGCAAATCATCACATTTGAGTCAGATCCAGCAACAGTTGATAAATGACCTAAAGGAATAGCTATTTTGTTTGTTGCAGACAATTATATGAAACGACAGCTACTTCTCTCATATTCGTCCAGCATCAATCTTCTCCTTTAACTCTCGACAGCCAATAAGATGCTTTTCCCAAAATATTTATAATCTATTGCTCTAAATGACTATTCAGTTACCAAAAATACTACTTGTTTCAGCACTAAATTTCAACATTTTTGATTGATTTCAGGTCAAAACATGGACTAGAGACTAGTGGACTAATTCCCCTACATGGTTTAGTCTTATTCACTGCAGTTATTTGGCAGCAAGTGTTACATTTTAATTGGCCAGTTCAAGGAGCCAATGTAGTCTAAAAAGGCCACTTCAACGTATTAAAGCGGCTACTAGACCTGTCAGACTGGCGGATAAGTGGCTACTTACTTACTACTTACGACAAAGTAGCCACAGACAACATTTAGCTAGTGTTTTCGATCAGCTATCAGGCCTGTGTATATACAGTACGACTAAAAACAGCTGTAAATTAAAACAAAGCAGTTGTGTTAATGAGTTAAAATAACACGAGTTCATACATTATCCATGGGTTCATTACGAAGCCATGTAAGTGAATGTATACTATTAAAATGAGCAGCCTTTTGAAGGTTTGTACAGTATATGCTTTCCCAAAAAGAAAAACATTTTCAAATCCCTCACCAATTTTACATAGCTGCTTTTCTTGGGGGGGGTATTTGCTGCGTACAACATGCCGCCACGTAATTTGTCATAGTGACGCTTCCTTAAATTGGTTCATTTGGCTCCTGTAAGCAGTAGATGCTGCATCAGTTGAGGCTGTTTTATCATTGTCACGGGGAGAACGGCTCCCTAATGATAACCAAGCTTTTATACAGCTCACACACACAAGGCTGCTGGAGGGGGAATAGATGAGTGAATAAAGGAGGAGAGAAGCCAGGGAACGAAGGGATTCCCTGATTTCTCTCCATGCTGGCAGCCAGAGCTCATCCAGCAGAGCAGAAAGAAGCCCTGGGGAGTGCAGTCACACAACATTAGAGGTCTGCGTCTCCAAGATCTGGCAAGACATAGTAGAAGTGTCCGTGTGTGTGTGTATGTGTGTGTAGGCACATACAGTCAGCCACACATGTATTTGTTATTATGGCAGACATTTCTGTGACAGGCTGCAGCTCATGGTGCCAGACTGATGTACTCTGACCTACAAAACCAGAATGCTGTATTTTTAACTACATCATTTTTGAAACCAAAATAGAAGATTTTAATTATTATACTACATAAATGTATATTTTCCATGAAAACAGCATGTCAAATTTGACGTAATTACACAAGAATTGCATTTTGTCATGTAGCCTTTAGCTAATACAGTATTTACTAGTTTAATAAACCAACATTTTAGTAATTCAGTTCAGTAAGCTGCCCACACATGATCAGCAGTGAAACCACTCTGCGCTGTGCCATCATTTTCTTATGGGGAGAGCAATGGCCCCCAACTATGTGGAAGAGCTGCCCCTGGCATGGCGCAATGCTCAAAATGTCCACAGAATGCTGAATTCAAAGTTAAAATTATTAAATTTCTTGTGATTTGCTGTGATTAAGCTACCTATATAAAATGTGAATATGTATTAGATAGAAGGACTAGATTAGTTTATGAAATTGATGTCAATATAT
>NW_022280077.1:1450917-1493193 GCF_004355925.1 Anarrhichthys ocellatus | reverse complement strand
CCGATCTGCTATTTTTTTATTTATCTAGATGTATATATATATATATGGAAAAACAACTTCTTAAAGGGACAGTGTGTAGGAATTGGTGGCATATAGAGGAGTGGGTGTTGGTTTGCAACCAACTGAATATCCCTCCAATCATGTCCTCCCTTTCCAAGGCTGCAGTAACATGAGCTGCAGAGTGCTAAACTGTGGTAACACGGTTCAGAGGCCATCTTTACCATAACAACAATAACAAGGTGTTGTACTCTGTGGCATGCGCCCCCTGATATGAAGGGCTCATTCTAAGCTAACGAAAACACAACGATTCTCGGTTTCAGTTGATAATACACAAATGAAAACAGTTTTGAATTTCATATTCCTTTTCTGAAATACCACATAATGGCCATTTTAAAGTGAACAACAAAGCTAAAAGAACAGATTTTATTGGCAGATCCTGGATTTTTTTTGTATTATGTTGCCTAAAAAGACAACATTGCAACATTTGCATGGAGGCCTTAATATAAATGTTCCGACCAGCCTGAAAGCTTTAAATTCCCTTACGTTAACATGACAGCTTTTGTAGTTACTGCTTTCTGTCTTTATATGGCAGTACTATTGGCAACTCATCAGCCCCTCACATAAATACTGTCCACTCCCTATTCTCCCAAATAATGAACTTGGCACGTGTAATGGAGATGCACATATGATGGCTGCCTTTAAAACGTGGAATATTAGCCTATTAAACCCACTATAATCTGCATGATTATAACAAGATTAACTCCGTTGATGACCTGAGCTGCTGCAACAAAGCTCGTCTGTGCTGCTGCATTCAATAACTCTGATCTCTGTAGTGCCGTGTTGTGCGGGGTTTCCCTCCCTCCCACTCACTGATGCTTCTCTTTATCTGTGACTCTCTAGTGCATACCCCGTTTGGTATGCAGCATATAGCCCCACGCGGCCTCAGAGATGCAGCTCATCCCCGTTCAATCACGGCCGCAGCGAGGCAATCAGTGGAAGCCCGTCTCCACACACCAACACTGCAGATGTGGGAGGTAGCAAAAAACACTTAAAAAAGCAGAAATGTAATTTGTAAGCAGTGCTGAGAGGAATGACTCAGTTGGGTAATAGATTGCCGGTCAGGGAGCGATGCCTCTGTTTCACCCTTCTTAAACTGCGAATGTGTATGGACACATGCCATACACAGTGGGCGCTCTGTCATAGGATGATGGGACACTTGAACCTGACAATGAGGCAAATGTGTGGATGCCCACATGCTCCAAACGAACCTTTTTTTAAATTACATCATTATTTTATTATTTCCCAGCACCAGCATGTTGACTGGGTGTGCTTTGTGGAAAAGTCAACATGGCAGAACCTACATCAAACACTGACATTAATTCGTGCACATCAAGGTGTTTATTTAATAAGAACAGATTAAGCTGTAAGGACATGACAGAGTCACAGCCTCAGTGATGTAAATATAAACGTTAAAAACAACAAACTTTGACTGTGAAATTATTATAGTGGATTTAAAAATAAAACAATGATGACGTTTAAAGGTATGTTATTAAAATTCTTATTGAAAAGATTTAACATGCAGTTGAAATGCCTTGCAATCATTTGGATTTGAGCTTGAAAGGTCTTTCTTGACATTGGTAAATTATCTGAGCTTCTTTTTAGTGACCAACGGTGATGTACAGTTGAAACTGTGATATGCAGTAGAAAGCTTGTACCTAGCATTTATATTAGTTTTTTTAAAACAATTTGATTATTCAAATGTGTTTGCACTGATAAAATATGTAATGATGATAACGTAATGTCTGAAGAAGAAATTTGAAAACAGTGAATAAGAAATAACAAACAAGAGTCTACAACCATGGTAGCAGCTCTGTGAGTAACTTCGACACAGCGGCCCTTTGAGTTAAATGTTAACATTAGCATGTGAACAATGACAACGCTAATCTTAGTGTCAGTTAGTGACAGTGGTAACATTAGCTCTGACAGCTTGAGGGTGTAGCATCAGAGGGCGGGGCTTAGAGAAGGAATGGAGCCTGTGAACCTGAATTACATGTTTAAGGCATTAGATGACGTTTTGTTCTCCATCAGCTCACACCGAGCGATCTTAAAAACATTAGGTAGCGGGTAACATACTTTATGATGTCATTACAGGTGGAGACTCATAGGATTAAAATGTAGTCCTCAGTGCCATGCACATTTTAATCACATAATCTTGAGCATTAGTCATTAGTTTCGGCAGAATGTCCACCGTGCCTTTATTTGTTGAAAAGGGCAAAGTCCACATTGAAATGTCTGTTGGTTCTTACCACTGAGACACAGTTTGTCCTTCACATTGAGAAACACCCGCAGTGTCTGTACATACTGTAAGACCAGAAGACGAGTTCATTCATCTGAGCTCAGCATGTAAACATGCAGTGTACCTTCAGTAGCCCTAGGCATTGAAGTGCTAACACTAGCTAACGTTGTGCTAACATACTCGGTTGTATTGTGAACCTGATCGTAAGAACACTTCACACTTCCTGCAGAACATCTGGACCAAATAACAAATCCTCAAAACTAAACGAGAAAAAACGCATTTGTTCAAAACTGATTCAAATCACTGTTGAACATTTTTTATCTGTTTTATGGTGTGACAGCACTGTGGTTAGGTTTGGTTAGGTTTTCGGAAAGTTAGAAATTACTAATTTTTCTTAAGACCTTTGTTGTCAACGATCACAGAGGAACGATCAAACTCACAATTAGTGTTGACTGTCGGTAGGAAACAGAAAACAATATTTGACTCATCCATCCATCCCCTACAACAACGTTACCGGTCTTACTCCTTCCCTTCCAAGTCATAAATCCTAGAGTGCCAATATGTGATTTTGGGGGTTTGCTGAAACAAATGATACTGTCATTTTTCTTGCGAGGAGAGTCTCTAATGGCATGTTGACATTTATAATTCTGGTTATCTTACTCTTTTTTTTTGCTATTCTTTTATTAAAAAGTGAGAAGCTTGAAGGAATAGTTTGACATTTTGCTTTCGTGAAAAGAGTTAGATGAGATTTGGATTGGAGCAGGCAACCAGCTGAGACCACAGGAAGTTACTGATCCCAGTCAAGAAACTGGCACAAACCATCTGTAAAAAGGCGAATTGTCATTTTTACACTACAGATTTTGTTCCGATAAAACACTAACATGTTAATTTGATCTTTAGAGGTGCTGGTAGGTGGGTACCTTTGGAAAGAGCCAAGCTAACTGCTTCCCCGTTTTTTTATTCTTAATACTAAGCTAAGCTAACCGACAGGAGGTGGTGGCCATATAGTCAGAAACAGGCTGGCCAAGTAGGTTTTCATTTACATTTGCCTTGGTGTTGTGGTTCCTAGGCGGTCAAAAGTAGTAGAAAACACAAGCACCTCAAAAAGTGATCAAAATATAAAGCATACATTTACAACTAGAAGGGCACTCGACTGTGCCGTATCTCGCAAAAGAAAAAAATAATTTGTGTATCTGATCGGATTCGGATCTGCTCCAAAATGTAATTGGTTTGTTGGCCCATGCTACACCCGAAAACGTTCTGTAATCCTGCTGCCAAACAGACCGAACTGACAACATATCCTCTTTGGTGGAGGTCATAAACACATGCACGATATATCTGCAGTATAAAATGCTGTATGCGGGAGTGATATTCTAAATAAGTGAATAAGCATATTCTCAAAAATATTCTTTTAATTAATGACTTACTATCATTTATAACTTGCCGACATGATAAATATTTATAAAAAAGATTACCAACCATTGTTTAACACCAGCCAAAGGAATTTATTTTACAACTTTGCAAACCTTAAAATTGTTATTATTAATTGCTCAAACTAATCCCCCTACAATCTTTAATTAATAAAGCCATAACTACATCTTTATAACACCCTAAGAAATGGTGCCTTATCAGAAAGTGGTACCAAGGAAGCAGCTAATTGCAAAGTCCAAGCATCTTTGAACACTGAACTGAACTTGTTTTATAGTTCAGAGGTTTCACAAGTTCACAAGTGTTTGAATGGATGTCATGAGCACCTAAAATTCCCTCACCAACATGCTCCTCAGCAAATTAATTCTTCTGGCTTCTGATCAGTGTGAGAAAAGGTTGACAAGTGGATCTTTCTACATGCTTCTTTGGCTTGATACTGTTGATACATCCTTTTAAAAATCCAATATTGCTCTTAACCTAGAGTCCATCAGCCTGAAACAACAGCTTGTCTTTGCTGCAGGATCTTTATTCATCGATCCATCCTAGAGGCTCAGCCAGCCCAGACACTTATCAGTCCTCCGAACACTGAATTTCATTGTCCATCTGTCTCCTCTGTGTTCCATCTACGCTAATTTACCCACATACAGTGTAATAAAACTGAAGAGACACAGGGCTGAGCTTAAAAGACAATCATAATCCATTAGTGTCCACTGCAGCTTTAAATTACACATGCAGTTTAGGTGTTACACTCTGATTAATGGTAACACTGCTCTGCACACACACGCACACACACACACACACACACACACACAAGCACTTTCAGAGGATTCCCCTCTCTAGGGACATCAAAAAGAAAAAAGTACAGTCAAATGTGACAGGCAAGCAGCAGTTAAACAGGAATGAGTGCTATGAAATATTCAGCCATGTTGGTGAAAGGAGAGGGAGCAGTTTATAACCCGAACGTCTCTCTCTCTTTTTCTCTGTGAAGAAGCAGCAGAGGCCACGACTGTAACTGGGTTAATGAGATCCAGCCTCGATCTAGAAACCTCTCATCTCTTGTTCTTTAAGTGCTCATTCATGGGAATCTTTAACATGCTGACAAACAAAAAGGGTTTTGCTGTGTTAAGTTTTCCTGAAAGAGGCATTTCATAAAAGATCACACAGTCCTTCTTGATATCTTAGTTTTATCTAGTGATTATATCTGATAGAGGTCTTTCAAGACATGTTTCCTGACTTCCTTTTTTTTTTGAGATTTCAGATACTCTGCACTGAATATGTGCATGTTTATCCAACAGCCAGACTGTCTTCACTTGAACTGTCTCACAGTTTCCATCATAAGCCTAAACAGTGCCAGATCTGTGGCGTAGAAGGCAGACTGTGTCTTGAAATCTGGACCATTTCACTGCTGTTTCTGGCAGAAGAAATTGGCCTGTTTTACACTGCAGTGATGCTAAGACTTGATTATTTCGAGAAGCTTGTGTATGGTGCCTCCATAACCTGTCACACAGAAATTGTTAGAAATCGTTAGATACGCCTTCAGAATTTCATTGGAATTATGTGGATATTTTCAGTTAATCCAATTATCACAAATAACAGGTGTACAGGTCATCTAGGTCCCCAGGTCAAGAGGTCATTCCTATGTTCCCAGGCTCCTATATTTTCAGTTTCCTATAGACTGACATTGTAAGATATTGGCAAGGGGCTGTCTTCGCATCATACTCTAAATAAATGAATGCAGTGCAATGCAAATGCAGTTTGAATGGTTTAAATCCGTTCACCCACCGTGGAGATCGTGTTGGTTTCAAGGAGTATAACATCAGTAGGCTGTAATCTGTAGGTGGGGGATTTAAACATATTGACTCAGGGAAACATACGTTGAACAATTAACCTCTGGACAAAACATTGCTGAGAACATAAAACCCTTTGAAAGGTCTTGTTGTGTCATATAGCAGGGATATTGAGCTGGGGAACAAAGAATCCCGAGCACACACGCTCCCCCGGGCCAGTTGCCGGCTATGTGCAGCTGGTAATCATGCCATGAAATGAAATTGGAACCTGTCCAATATTTAAGTTCATGACTAAATACCTGCAAAACTAACAACATTCTCACCAGCTTCAGCTGTGCTGAAGTGCTAATCAGAAAATATTAGCATGCTAAAGTATGATGGTGAACATGGTAAATATGATACCAATCAGCATCATCAGCATGATGATGTTAGCGTTTAGCTCAAAACACTGTGACTAAATCAGAGTCGCAAACATGGCGCTAGATTCTCACGCCAGGCAGTCGCTGCACAGATTAAACCCAATTTTACCCCCAAATTAGTCGTGGACTAATTTTAGAATCATGCAGAATATAAACCACATCGGTTATTATTTGTGTGAGTGGTGCTTGTTAGTCTGGGTAATCTCTGTATTATATGAAATATTAAAAATCTGGAAACTGTGTTGGCTTTAGACTTCACAGCTCAGGAAATGGTCCTTTTCATCTTTGGTGATGCAATTTTAACGTAACTATTTTTTAATAAAGCAATTGTCCAGAAATATTAGCTTCATGCAACAGAGACCACAGAACTACTGATGTGTTTTTATCTCTGAGGGGAAGAAAAGTTTCTTCTTTGTGTTTGTTTTAAGGTGTGCTGAAGTCATCACCGAACACCTGATTTAACTTTCATGCTGAAGTCCAGATCTGATATTGTCTTCCTGGTAGTCTTTGATTTCTCCGGTCACACAGCAACACAACATGACCGAAACCAAATGATCTATTTTCCGTCTCTGGCTCTGTGCCTTCTCTCTGCTGGTCTGTGGTCTGTGGCTGCCCTTTCCTCCTTAATTAGTGGGTGAAATGACACAAACAGCCCATCAGTGCGAGGACAATGAAGCAGCATTCAGATTCGACTGATGCAGGAGAGTTCAGTGAAGGTGAAAGAATCAGAAATTGGAAGGAGGACTGCTGGGAGAATAAGAGAGGAGAGCTAACAGGAAGCTCCAGATGAGGTTTTTAGAAGCACTAACTCTGTTAGTTTGTTTTTTTCCTATTTTCTGCTCCATTGAGCCCTGCAGGGAACTGTGGAGGCCTGCAGCCTTGATAAGTCATTACTATTGACGGCTCTCGTGAGAGTTGTAATGTTACAGTGGCTCTGACATGTGTGCTCCATGGCTGCAACGGCATCATTTTAAATGTTAGTCGTAGGTTGAGAAGGAATTGCTTCAAACAACGGTGGTGGTCAAACACAAAGTGAAAACAACTAAATATAAACAACTCTGAAAGGCCTTGAGGAGGAAATATAATGGAAAGTCTTGCTTTTCAAATGTATCTTAAACCAATGTGTAGGATTTAGGGGGATCTATGGGCAGAAATGGAATATAATATTTGTTATTATGTTTTATAACTAATAATTGTTGTGTTTTCGTTAGCTTGGAATGTGCCCTTCGGATCTTCACATGGAGCTGGTCCTCCATGTTTCTACAGTATAGCCCAGAACAGACAAACCAAACACTGGCTCTTGAGAGAGCCTTCATTTCTGACTACGCACACAACCAACACTCCAAGCAGATGCAGGATACGCAAGGCAACGCTATGCGCACATGAATGATGTATATCACCTTCTTTAATCCTACACACTGGTCCTTTAAGTAAAAGTATGCAAAATGTCAAAAGTAATAATTGATGGCCACTTGGAGTGTTATATTATTGTATAGGCTTACTATTATACTAAAGGTGGTCCAGGTGCAACTAGTTTTAATAATTTGGTATACTGGTGCGTGGTTTGATTGAAAATTCATCATAATTCATTGGCTCATTACATGTTTTTTAATGTAAAATCCTTACAGTAGCTCCTTAATCCTAGTAGCTAAAGCTGTCAGATATTTGACATGGAGTAAAAAGTTCAATTATTCCTGAAATTAAGAGGACTATAAGTATGAAGTGGCCTGAAATGAAAATATACACAAGTAATACCTCAAAACCGTACTCAAGTGGAGTACTGAAAATTGGGTGGGGATCTGCAGTTATCAGTATGCTTGAAACAAAGTAGTTTGTACAATGGACATCGGAAGTGTTTTTTGTTGTTCCGAACGGCCACACCAGAGCTCAGAGAGGGTGGAGACGAGATCATTGTTCAAACTTTATAACAGCACTCGGCTGTACACACGAAATCTGATGTAAGTGAACAATTAAAAAAGAGAGGGAAGTTGAAACTCTGCGTACTTTCTCCACACTCCCATTACTGCGGGAAGTTGGCGTGAATGTTAGATTGTCGAATCCAGCTCCCCCAATTCCAACTTTGGAAAGATCTTTGACCGTCAGACAAGGACTACAGTTGAAGCATACAGACACTTTGCATCTGACAATATTTTTATCTTTCTGAAACAGACATTCCAACAATGACTTTTCCTGTCTACAAACGAGTGAAACACCATGAATGCCTTTTTTAGGAGAGACTGTCAGAAGGCAGAAGGTGTGCGCTGTTTTCCCCATTTGAGAGATTATTTTGTCTCGTCCCTCTCTGTGACAGCCGTCTTTTCATCCCCATGGCTTCGAGCGAGGCTCTTCATAGCAACTACAATCAATTTTGCCTTCAGACATGTAAAATAGTTTGTTTCAAGCGTACCCCAGCCTTTACAGAGTCGACCCTCTCTCCTGTGCTGTAAAATTTGTAGACAGCCAGTTTAGAGATAAGGGCAAAGGATTGGTTGTTGTTCTGCTGGATCTTTCCCTCAGCTGCAGTTTGACATCTTCACCGTCCCTGTAGACTTATAATCAGAAACAAAAGGCCAAATCTGGTGAGGACAGAAGGCAAGTCACCATTATGCAAAGTGGCAGGCTTGACGGAGGTGAGTTATTTATTTCGCTGTCTTAAGTCGCTTCATTACCTTTGAGCCTGCCAAGTAATTAAGGTTTCAAATTGTATTCTGATTCACCAACCACGATGGTCTCTGTGTTTCAGCAGAGTTATTGACAGGCAGAGAGTCCGCAGGATGAAGAGGAGTATTTGCAGGCAGCTCCTTGCTTGATTAGCAGTGACATAGACAGAGTGTCTGACAGGTCTCCAGGCTGAGAGAAAGGGTTATTAGAGCACTGCAGTGGTGTGGATATGTTATCTTCCCTGAGGTATTGTGTGTGTGTGTGTGTGTGTGTGTGTGTGTGTGTGTGTGTGTGTGTCTGAGAGCAACGAAGCAAGCGACAGAGAAAGAGAGACGGAGGGGTCACCACTTCAGTGAAAAGTACTCATAAGCAGGGATACTTTCCACTCTGTAAAACCCGTCATATAAAATTGAACGTGCCGCCTCCTCCATCCCAATGTCTCTGCCCAGAAACCTCGCCAGTCTCCTCCAGCACGCCAGATCTCATCTCGAGCTCTCCGTGAGAGCGGTAGCCGCCTATTGATTTCACACCTCGCTGTGAACACAGTTCCCACATCCGATCTCAGGAAGCAGATTACATGCAGGAAGTTACACGGCGGAGATGGCTGGATGAATCTTATTTGCTTAATTTCTTTTAAATTGAGATAAGCTGTGCAAGCTGGAAACCATTTTGAGGTGCACCATCATCCATATGGATCTTTGTCACAACCTGCACTGCACTCTGAAGCAGCTTGCTTACTGCTTTATGAAGAGCACTCTCAGTCTGTAGAGACACTGATTTCGACTCACTACAGGTAAATCTGATTGGCCTGACTCTCTGGGTTTTATGAGCAGAAATCTGTCTGAAAGGCTTTGTGCCTCATCTCGTCCTTCTACTTAGAAAACCAATTGAATTGTATGTCCGCTGAGAGTTGCTGTTCTTTGATCATCAGCTACATCTATTATCTCCAAAATCTGTTAATATACGTAGTGCTTTGGCTACATAGACAATACTCATAAGCAGGGTCAATTCAATGATGGTTGAAATTAGTGCTGGACAAGTTAACGCATTAATTTCGCGTTAACGCATTCATCAATTAACGCCGACAATTATTTTATCGCGCGTTAACGCATTTGTTTAATTTATTATAATTTTTTTTTTTTTTTTTTTTTTTTAATTGAAAGACAAGAGACAATACATAGACATAACAACAAGAGGATGACAAGAACAGTGGGATAAAAGGCAGCAAGTTGTGTGTGTGTGTGTGTGTGTGTGTGTGTGTGTGTGTGTGTGTGTGTGTGTGTGTGTGTGTGTGTGTGTCCTTGAGCCTTTTTTAAGATGGAAAAAAAAAATTGACCTCCGTGGTCAACTCAGCAGACACTTACATGTTAGTGCACCTATATGCTGAAATTCACAGTAAACGCATTTAAACGGCACAGATCGGGAGCGAGCGAAGGACTTTGAAAGTTAGCGGAAAGATTAACGTGAGACAACATCCGGTTTCTTCAGACGAACATCCGGTTTTCAGAATAAGATGCCAACAAAGTATGAATTATATTCACATTAAGTATAAAACATGCTACCTGCATCTCGTGAACCAAATGTTATTGCCCTTTTGTTCATATAGCAGTACTTTTAAAATAAAAGTCCGCAATACACTACTATTGAATTCATTATTGAACTTTGCCATAACAATGTGATTAATCGCGATTAATCGCAAAAATTCCATGCGATTAATCACGATTAAATATTTTAATCGTTGCCCAGCACTAGTTGAAATATATATTATACCACCAGATTAATTGTTTCATTACCTTGAATTACATACTTTTGTCATCCAGCACTTCCATATAATTCCATATAATTTAGCACCAAATTGGACATATTTGAGCTTTTGTTTCAGTTGTAATCACGACTTGAATGTTGATGTGATACAAGTCACATTAAACTGGTAATTACGGTATCTCCCACATGGCATGAATGCAGCATATGCATGGATGTTGGATGGCAATTTAAGTAAAAGAAAACAGCCCCTACTTGATATAGCAGAAATGACCAAAGCAGAGATAAAGTATAATAGAATATGTGATATTCTCTGGTGTGTGTCATGGCACCGGTGTAAGCAGCTGTAAGATTTGTTGTTATGGACCTTTTCTGATGAATAATTAATATTTTCGACACTTATACATGTCTGCTATTCTCTGTGTGAGTGAGTGTGTGGACCATATGAAAGCATTTATTGGCCAGCAGAAAGAGGTTTCTGGTTGAGCTGAAGTGACCTGCTGTTTATTGGTCACCAGAGACGCTCTCTGCCACTCATCATCCGTCTACTGCTGTCTGACATTAATGATTCAGGAGGACAACGTACATACCACAGGGAGATGTCAGGGTTATACATTAAAACGAAGGAGAGCCATGGTGTGTAGCTCCTACCTACCTCGGAAAAAAACAACATCTAGACAGAGTAAAGGTTAACAGACTTGTGCAGCTGTCTGTTACATGGAACTTGTATAATTTGTATAACTTATTGATGATCTGGACATGCTGCTCTTCACACTTTCGCCACCTCTGTCAACATTGAGTGGTAGTGAAGATGCTAGAAAACGTAAATTATCTGGAAAAGCATCCCCCCCCCCCAAGGAGATGAAGATTCTGCTGACACAAGGTTAAAGAGCTACTGTATGATTTATTCATTATCTTTAAGGCAAAAAAGATCTGTGCTGCCCCTCGCTGAAATAACAAGACTAAAGCTGGAGTCATAGCTGATTAATTTTCAATTTAAAATGTGGGGGCGGTGTACCAATCACAGGGCTGGCACATAGACACAGACAACTATTCACATTCACGATCATTTTGAGTTGCAACTGAACCTGCATGTCTTTGGAAGAAACTGGAGAAAACCCGCACAGTTAAAGGAATGGACATGCTTCTCTCAATTGCTTCTTCACTTTGTGAGTTAGTTCGGATGTGGACGTATACTCAGACGTGTGTTGTGTGCAGTGTAATGCTCAAGGGCCAAAATCACATTCACAAATACTTCCAGTTAAACCAGAGTTCCAGTTGGCAGCATAACGTCAGCTTCAAGAGGTCTGACCAGCCCCATCTGTGTTTGTATTATATTACAAAGTCAATGCACTACACAATGTAAAGCACCTGGAGAGGACAGATGTTTGTTGTTTGAATCACAGGAGCACTGATGGCTGGAGGGGACAACTTTTTTATCTTATGGTGAGATGCCAAAGTGCAGCACTATAGCAATATAATGGCATTCAAAATGATCACAGAGGTAACTAGAAAAGTGTGGGGGTCCGAACATCTTACACCGTTTTCCTCATTAAACAATTTACATTTGAAGGTTTTCCTTCAAGCAGAACAGTCCAGTATTGAGCTACACACAGTCCAGGTGTGGCCTGGTTCATGACTGAAACACTCATATGTTCCTCCGTCCGCCCATTGACTGTTCAGTAATGAATGCATTTTATTGATAACGTGTTTATCCCAGGGTCATTTCTCATCCAAGTCTACTTTGCGTCTCTGCCAACTGGAGTCCAGCTGCTCCCAGCACACCTGTGGTCTTTAATTGGCAGATTGGTTCTGCTGTCTGTAAGCCCGGCCACCTGCAGAAACACACCACACTGACAGGTGGTAAAATGCCACATAGTTACAAAAGACCAAGTTAGATTACAATGTGGCTTTGTGGCCAGATGTGCCCCATCTGGTGGAGCACAGACTCGGTGACAAAACGATCCATTCCATGTTTGAACAATGGGAATTGTGGAAAAGATGAAAACGTTCCCAGCACTGTGTTGAGAAGGTCAAGGCCGAGCTTTGCTTGGAGCTTTGTTATTAGTGCATAGATGAGAAGCGAGTGCGTTTCCGCTGCTCAGCCAAAGTTTAACTGTCTCATGACTCGTGTTGTTTGCTCAGGGCAGCGAGAGCGGCAGCGGGAATGTGTGCAGTGTGTACTCAGGGAGGGCTGCGTCAGGACACACGCCTACTGCAGCACACAATTCAAACGCCGAGATACTGTTGTGCTCTCACGGCACAACTGTAATATGAAAGATGAATATTAGTTTTGCTTTATTGATTGTTGAAGTCAGTCCAGTATGCCAGGAGTATCATGTGGCAGAGTTGTTTGGCTACCAGAATTGTCCGTGTGGTTATAGTCTGCATTTTTGACTTCCTTGCTTTACATACACTACTACTTGACCGTTTTTTAAAAACCTAGCCAAAACTAATGTAGTTCAATGCAACAGTCCTAGTGCACCTATAAACCTGGCAGAAGTGGATCAGTTGGACACTTGGACTGCAGCTCTGTCCCACACAGACAGTGAGTGTTTGTCTGAGGACAACTGGCAGTCTATGCATGTGTTTGCATATGAATTAATTAATATCAATTTATGTAACTATTAATTCAATTCAGATTTCTAAACCCATACATTAGTATAAAAGAATGATGGTACTCAGCTTACGCCACAAGCCACCATTAGTTTGACTAACAGGATTTATTTAACATAAGATTCCATTTTGGAAAACTTCCAAATTTGGAAAAATTGGGAAAACTTTAGTATAGCTGTAAACTCTTAGTCTTGTCCACTGTTGACGTGAGTGGTTGACCATTAGATTTGAGATAATAAGACTATGGTGTGTTTGTAAACCCCACAGCACCACAGAGAAGGTGGTTTCTGGTGCAACCTCGGGTGATGCCCAACACAGATAAGACCAAAAGTAAGGTTACACCCTAAGGAAGGCCCTTTGTGGTTCCCGAAAAAACCCTTTGAATTGCCTTGTTGCTGAAATGTGCTAAAGTTGCCTCGTCTTCCAAGAGAAGTCACAGTCAGTGAATCGTAAGGGTTATTTATATTCAGCGGTTGAGTATTTTAAATGCAAAGGTATCTTTCAATCTCCATCTCATGCCCAAGGTGAAGAAAGATCTCTTCATCGGCTACAATGCAGCGGCAGTTCAGCTTGAAACGCTATAATCGCTGATGTCATGGTGTGCCTTTGGTTGCAAATGAAGCTGAGATGATGTCTGCCGGTTCATTAGTGCTAATTCATGTTAAGTGAAGGGAAGAGGCAAGAGAAGAAAGGGCGAGGATGAAAGAGACAGTAATGAATAAGAACTGAAGGAGGCTGGTGTGGGCTTATGCAGATCCCTCCACTCCATTCAATTTTTATTTCCCAACTTAATTTACACAAGCACTGGCAGAATTCTGTCCCTGTCCTCCCATATATATTAGTTTCTGATCTTCATGGTCGGTGTTATTGAAAGCATGGATGGCAATTTTTGTGCAAATCAGGTTATTAGTGGTAGTTCAACTGATCAGGCATAGCAGCTAGATTGCGAATCGAGTGTGTTCATGTGTAGCATTCAAACCAAAGAACGACCAAAGAAATTCTTATTTGACTAAAATGTATACGATTTTGTCGACATATAGACTAGTTGATTTAATAGACAGATGTCAGATTCTCAACAAAAAGCACAACTTTAAATCTTGTTTTTAACAAGAGATGTGCTGATAGGTTTCTTAGAAACAAGTCACTCGGCATTAACACTGACTAATCGACTAAAGAAATCTTAGTTGTCTAAGACCAAAGAGATCGATTAGTCGACTTATTGACTAAGACGGGCAGCCCTAGATCCATCCAAGTTGTTGAGATATTTCAGTCCGGATCAAAAGTGGGGGGCCTGCAGACTGACATTTCCATCCCTCTTTGTACAAAAGTATCTGCCGAATTAATGTTATTTAGCTGAGTGCATTGACATTCAGGTGTGCAGATAATTAGACCTTGTCTTGTCATGAATTTCAGGAAAGATGGAGCTTTGCTAATAGAAGCTGAGAAATGTGGGTGTTGTGGTCTGAATGTCAGGCTTGGAGCCTAATTGGGAGCTTGTTAAGCTGCTGTCGAATGTCTACCAATTACTTGTGCTTCCTCTTGTCATCTTGTAAATCATTGTCTTATTTTAATAAATGCTTTAATAAACATTACAAAAAATAAGCACTTAAACCAGGACTTTTATTGTTAACCCTTATATTTATATTTTTTTATTAATGAGTTATTAATGTAAGTCATGTTTTACTAACTTTCTATTGTGTCTGTTTGACCTCATTTAGGCTTCCTGAGAGTGGTCAGCTCTTGTCAGCTTCCCTAAGAAACAGAAGGTCACAGGAGGAAACGCTGGAGGGACAAAGTTTGGACTATGCTAGCGCTAACAGAACAACAACCCAATCGTGAGCAGAAAATTACAGAACGAGGAGCTTTTTGAAGCATAATGTAGCTCATTCAGACGTCTTTCCTGCAACATCTTTGCTTTGGTGATTTCATCGGCCAAGTGTACACTGAGGGACAAATGGAGCAGGTCGGGGAGGATCTCAACCTCTCCTATCTCCTGGAACATGAAAGAGACATGATCCTGAAGGTGCTGCAGAAAGATGAGAAATTGAGGAAGCGAGAGGATAAGAGGATACGGTGAGAGGACTTCAGTATTGCAAGTTTTAACGTTCATACTATGGAGTTTTCTTAATGTCCCTTGATATTTTCTTCCAACTTGCCTGCAGGAAGCTGAAGAATGAGCTGCTGGAGATCAAACGGAAAGGGTCCCGTCGGCCCCAGGAGGTGGAGGAGCGACAGTGCGCTCGTTGCCTGAAGACTTTGGGCCTCATCTTCGGCCGTGGAGATCTCTGCAAGGAGTGCCAGCTGCGCGTCTGCGACGACTGCCGCGTTACATCTCCCAAAAGACGGCAGTGGAGATGTAACGTTTGTGCCAAGATCTCGTAAGTGCGATGCCCTGCAGGGATCAAAAACAGTCTATTGTTTAGAAGAGCAATTGACTCCAGATGGTTCGGATCAGATGGTTAATGACACCACATCTGTCTCCATTTGTCAGTGAGGGCTTCGGGTGATTCAGTGTTTCAGTGCTGTCATCTCCTACAGGGCTTAAAATAATAATGACCAACCCCCCTAAAAACCCTCTTGAGCAAGATTTTTTTTTTATGGCACCCACTTTGGCGGTTTATACATTCTAGACAAAGAAGTAATGTGAGATATATTTACAGCTCTGCTACAATGAACTGTTCAGAACTAACTGAATAATTATTGGTAAATATGGTTGTGTGTCTGTTGTTGAAAATCGCTCTGCACACTCAACATTCACACAATAAAAAAAAAAAACAATCCCAGAAATACTGTAACATTGATACCAAGTCCTCCACTGCCGCCGGTCTGAATAATCACACTGTGACCACGAAATGTTTTTGTGTGAGAAGTACAACTCTTTTGCTTGTGTGCTAGTAGCAATGTTCTGTCCAACTACACGGTAACCCACAGAAAGAAATGAAGAAATGGACTGAATTAGGGAGACTCCAGCAGAAGGAGAGAAAGTGGTCACATGAATCAATCTCCATCCAGGGTATCTGCAGGTCCTGAACAGTCGTAAAACAAAAGGCCAGAGGGAAACTTAATTTGATCTCAATGTATTTTGCAGCCTGCAGTAGTCAGTAATGTTAGTTATAAAATGTTTTTGGGAAAGAAAATCCCCAGTTGTTTCACACACTATCCATCTATCCATTTTCTGTTGTTTATTCAGTTCCAGTTCGTGTCTAATGTTTAATTAATGATATTATTATGAATTATTGTTATATACAGTGAGGAAGTACTGACAACAATGTGTTGTCAATAACCTTCATGCACTTGGTAAACTATTCTTCATCTTATCATCCCTACTGGTTCGTTAATATTTTTCAAACTTTGGCCAGTATGACTGTGAAACAGGTACTATATGATGTCAAAAAAGTCTTTAAAAGTCTTATATTTTGCTTATTGAACACTGCAGAAACACTGATAACTCACTGATTGACGATATCTTAGTTTGGGTGGACTTTTGTATGTTGAGGCTCCCAGTAATGTTTGTGTGTTTGCAGGGAGCTGAAGGTGGTAACAGGAGAGTGGTTCCTGGAGGAGCGGTCCAAGCGCTTTGAGCAGGGAGTGCCGAGCGGCGACGTGATCAAACAGACAATCATGAGTAGCCCGACCAGTGAGTTTCACCACTAATGTCCTGTTACTCAAACCATATTGATTATGTGGAGTAGTGTAGGATATACTGAACGCTGATTGCATTAATGCAATGTTTTTGATTACCAGTCACAGACAAAAAGTCAACAGAAAACCTGTCAAACCCTTCTGAGTCTGAGGGACCCGACACCCCGAAATCCAACAGAAGTGCAATACTTAACATCGGTGCCAGGAGGAAAGGGTAAGCAGAGGAAGAACAAAACAGCTCAGTTTAAGTTCATGCAAACACATACATGTTCCGAATATTACAGGATTTGCTGAGGGAATAACACAACATAAATACATGAGATATGCAAGATATGTAGTAAACAGAGTGCACAGGATAAAATCATCTCAACCGGCATTTGAAAGAAATCTGCCGTGTGTTGAGAACTCGCCTCAGTACAAAAGGCATCAGAAAAGATCAAGGAGATACTCATATGATTTTACAGAGACTTTGAATGCATTTCAAAATATATTTGGCAAAGCAAGACAGCAGTAATTAGATTGTGGCAGCTAGCACCGCTCCACATCTTGGCTGCACTCTAATGGTACCTGTAGGCATCACAGTGATTCAGTCAAAAAACTTTTAAAAATAACTTAAAAAATAACAAGAAGCTGTGATTATTTCATGAGTGTCGGGAGTACTTCTCTTCAAGAAGTACTACCCTGAGCCTTCCACTTAGCACTTATAGTATTCGTATTAGTTTGTTGCACTTATTGTATTGGTTTGTTTCTGCACTGTACTTATGCTCTGGTTTATGCCCTGAGATGCTTGTTTAAAAAAGGAGATGCACTTACGACTTCTGGTGACTAGTAGTTCTCTTAAATACCTATGTTGAATACACTTATTGTAAGTCGCTTTGGATAAAAGCATCTGCTAAATGACTATAATGTAATGCAATGATTACTGAAAACTTTCTGACTATGAATTGAATAACCCGTCATTAAAGAAAATATTAAACATCATTGCAGGAATAATGATATTAAAAGTTGCGAGAATGCACTCAGAGCGAAAAAAGTGGACTTCTTTTATATCAGATTCAGATTCAACTTTATTCTCATTGCACAGAGTTCTGCATCAACATTCACCAACAGTAAATAGACAATAATGGGATTCATATGCCAGAATTTTGACAATCACTTAAGTACCGTGATAAAAGACAATTAGAGAACTAGTTCAATAATCTGTACATCGGCACAGCGTTGCTTTGAACAAGATGGTTTTGTTGGTATGCTGGTGTGGCACAAAGAATAATTGCCAACAGACTTACTGTATATGTGTTATTTAATATGCAAGCACTCCTTTTCAAACATTTCTATTTGAGGATAAAGGCACAAGATCATACGCGGCTGTATAAACTATTGGCTGTGGCCATCACATCTAACGTTACTAGTAAATTTGCCACTGAAGTCCAGCCATCGGTAGGTATATATGTCAACCTAAGCACCTTTTAAATGTTATTAATGGTGTAGTGTTAAATTAGTAGAGTAAATGACGGCACGGTAGTGAAAACAACATTGGGAATCTGATGTATATGAAATAGTGACTTAATGGCTTGTTGTTGTGCTAGACATGCTGTTATTATTTTTGAGATATTGTGATTTTACTATTATATTTACTAAACTAAGCAGTTGGCCGTTGACGTTACTAGTAAATTTGCCACTGAAAGCTCAGCCAATGGTGTTTCTTGTTTTTATTTATACTTCACAAGATAAATTATTTTTTTAATATGTCACCACATTGAGTCAGCCTGCACTCTATGGGTGTGACACTAACAATGACAATGTCGACATGTGGATGTTTACCAGGTATAATGTTGGCCATGTCCCCTCGCTTATTGCAGCTTGACAAACATTAACATTCATTTTTAATTCTGCTAACTAACAAAATATTTCAACAAACAGGTCAGGAAGCCACCTTCTTTGTGGAAATAATTAATCAAAATAATGTAGCGGCATCCTTTACTAGATTTCCTCTGCAGGATGCAAACTGTAGAGTTGTGACTTAGATAATCTTGATAAAGCAGAGAGACACAGAGTAATAACTCTGCAATTATGGACATGACTGAATATCTCCAGTAAACAGTAGATAACAGGCTTCCTGTGTGTGTGTGTGTGTGTGTGTGTGTGTGTGTGTGTGTGTGTGTGTCTGTGTGTGTGTGTGTGTGTGGGTGTGTGTGTAGAAGGATGAAGATGGATAAGAAAGGCAGCCGACCGGCCTTGAAGCCGGAGAATGGAGTCGACGGCGTCTCTGTCAAATCTGTTTCGGCTGGAGACGCTCACAGCGTAAGAAGTGTTCGCTCGGCACCGAGTCCACGTTCCAACAGGTGTCCATCCTTACCTATGAACAGACTGAACTGTGTGCTATATACCACTTACATACAAATATTTCAAATAATATTTTTATCATCAAAATACAGTCCGACAGAGATTTAATGAGGAATTAATTAAAACGAGATGGAAAGCTCAAAGAATCCTTCTTACACATGCAGGCATGAAGGCAAAATATTTCAAAAGAGAAATAAGCCACAAAGAAAAGTCAAGTGAGATGTCAGTGACTTTAACGAATCTATTGATGTTTCAGTAAATGTTATTTATGAAGCCAAAGAGCCTCAGGCAGGTTGTTTCCCAAAAGTGTTACACAACTACGTAAGACTTAAATTGATGTTATTTCATGATGAAAGATGAAGGGAATATCATGGGATGACTGCTTTCTTTGCGCTTTTCAGGGGCGATGCCGAGGCCTTGGAGTCCTCAGGGATGCCCACTGTACCCAACAACCTGCGTTCCCGAACTCCGGACTCTCTCAGCGACAACCGGCGGGTCAGGGTCAGCAACTGATACGCACAAACACACATACTGCAACACACTGGGGAAATTGTGAGGTTGAAATTGTTATTTTAACAGCTTGGGTGTGTTGGATTTGTTTCTGCACGCAGCCTGATGGAGCGGAGAGCGTTACCAGTGTACAGTCCAGTGACAGTGCGCCTGAGAAAAAAGCTACTGGCCATCACAGGACAAATTCGGGCACCCCGACAATTTCTGTGTCCAGGGCCTCGGTTTCATCAGGTATCACAGTCATTTTATTTTTTTTTGCTTCACATTGGAGCGACATGACTCCTGCTGTTGTCTCACAACTTCACAGCTCACAACCATTTCAATATTTGAATCATAGTCTCAGGATGTGTTAGAGGCAGCCGTATCATATCAAAGGTGATGTTGTACAGTCGAGCCAGAGCTGTGCAAAAATACTCAGCTGCTCGCAAACTTTGACCCCATAAAGGACGAAATGTCTCCGTCTGTGAGGAGCAGATGTAACGTGTGCACAAATAACATTATTAACTTACACCCCCGTCACTGTCTGCTGCTCTTCTTTATGAGTTGAACTCTCCACTTTTGTTAAGTTTAATGTTCTCCACTTTGTCTCAGTTTCAGATCCTCTATCTCCACTAATAACAGCTGCTAAGAAGTGTGTCAGGGTTTTTTTTCAAATGGCTCAATTAGTGCCATTAGCTGGAAAAGAGGAGGATCGCCACTTACGCCCACAGATGTGTCAGATCATATACTCAGTATTAAACAGTATAGCTAGCCATTTTGTTGTGTCCTTGTATTTCCAGTTTGCCATCTTATTTACACTGCTAATCAATTTCAAAATCTTACTAATCTTCCCTCTTTTTTTTACACATATGTATTTGAGATCACTTACTTTGGGAAATGCACCTACTCACTTTATCTCTTTCTCTGAGTTAGATGAAAAGATCTATATCAATCTCCTGTCTTTGTGTTAAGTGTGGAGCATTAGCCACGTGGCGAATATTTGCTCATCATAAGGACTGCTATGCTATCTCCAAACTTCAAATATACGGTATGCCTTCCAGCTCTACAGTGACATATTATATGTTTAATCTGTACACAAAGAGATTTTGAAGCAAAGCAAAGTGTTAGAAAAAGATTAAACTGACATAAACTGCAATTGTTAGCATGTCTGGCTAGCTAAGAATCCCTTGAAGGTGCAATATACAACATTTAGAGCAAAGATATAGTGCAGTAATGTCGGCCTTCCTCTGTCTGTGGTCATCCTCTGTTCTTTGTTCACATAGCTGGCCAGCCTTTTAGTGCATGTTGGTGCTTGTGAGTGAGTTTTACTGATCAGTCTTCATTGCGGCTGCTCTGCACTGCTCACATACGGCTGTTTTATCTGATAACGCTGTCCCGGCCGGCAGCGTCGGTACGTAAGCGTAGCACACACCCTCTTGTTCCCCCTCAGGTAAACACTGTTAGCTCTGTCAGCACGTTTGCTGTAGTTGCTGTAGCAGCAAGCATAAATCACATTTAAGACGAGGACAGTGTGTCGGAGTTGCAACCACCATTGGAGAGTTTTGTGAATAGAAACCATATTAGAAACACATCCAATGCACATTCACTGTAATCTGGCCAAGAAATACTTCTCTATAGTGCCACATCAGACCGGTTCTTTAGTGTGTGTGTGTGTGTGTGTGTGTGTGTGTGTGTGTGTGTGTGTGTGTGTGTGTGTGTGTGTGTGTGTGTGTGTGTGTGTGGGCATGTAGAATAACATATGTTTAATTTAGTTTTTTCTTTGGTTTTTTTCTTTTTAAAGTTTAGTTTGGTTAAAGCTAATAATTCCTTTTCTTTTGTAGGCCAAGCTTTTTTTTAAGAATGAAAATCGATTAAAATTGGGTGTGATGAGAAAAATATTGCCAAGGCCTACAACACACAGTTGTGTACTCTTCTAACATCTGTACATGGATAAACAACTGGTGAACCTGCTGGTATTTGCTTTAGACCCTCTCTTTCAGCATGATATCATGAATCCAGTCATCAAATGTGTATTTTAGAAGTCAGCTGAAAACATTAAAAAGTCAGAGTCAAACGTTTTTGACTTACTCATGTAGCTAACATGAGCGGCGTTAGTTAGCTAACTTACTGATAAAATCTAGTTATTGACAGCTACCGACTAGAAGTGAAAGGCATCTTTTACATTATCAGCTTTTTTTCTAACTGCTCTCAGTTTTCTCTCAATGTAAATCACTGAGCTATTATATGAGGTACAAATAGTTATATTGTCACTGTTATATGGAAAGTAAAGTTCACACCACCTGGAGAGAATCATTAGTTTCTACCCTCTCTTTTACTGTCTGCTTGTATTGTGTCTGTATTTGCCTTCCGGCCCCTCACTCCCTTCAAACTATTTTTTTTGGTCTTTCTGACTCCCCCGCCTCTCTTTCCTCCCTTCCTGCTCCAGATCACAGTCGCTCGGAGATGGACCTGTCAGCTCCTGGTTCTGAACCCAGCGACGACACCTTCAGTCTCAGGAGCCGTTCAGTCCCCGGGCTCAACGAAGCAGTAAGCCGCTTCAGCCCTTTCCTTCTTCCTCCTTCAGCTCTAACTCTGCACACAGATTTGGTTTCTGTTACAAATTCACCGCAGGACCACAAACACATAGATTTTTCCGTAACCTTTTAATACATAGATCTACTATACTGTGTGTCCATATTAAGCTCAGGATCTGAGCTGATGAACTCAACAGGAGGCGTCAGATGTGGGGCTGAATGTTAATTTCTCCCCAGAGCTCACTTCAAAGAGCATGACAAGCATCTAAACGGCTGTAGGCTGAAAACAGGTGGAGGATCTGATGGTCAGTATAGGGCTGCTTTGTCTCGTTTTTACTGAATGGTAATTTGCATTCATAGTGCAGGCACTCACACACACATTTCATTTTTTACTCATCCATTCATTCTCACAAGTTTAATGGAAACCAAATGACATTTTGATTTTTGCGCGTGAAAAACAAGTAAGCAAATTACCACACTCTGTCCTGACTTGTCTGGTTGAATTTATGGACGCTGGCTGCATCCTCCCACACAGAGCTGCTGTGTGGAAAACTGTACTTTGTACAAAGACGCTTTGGCCAGCTTCCCAGATGGCATTTCCTCTTTGATTAAATCTGAATGCTGTCATCCGCAGGGGTTTTCTGATGAGGATGCGGAGGAAGACATTGATGCCCTGATGTCAGCTCACAGTAAGACTGCCAACCGACGCTTCAGCAACGCACTGTCAACGGTAACACCCGCAAAAAACCTAGTGCAAACATAACAATATCAAAAGCAGATTCTGGGAAGTGATGTGTGTTCACATACAGTACAAACATGTGCTCATACACTCACCAGCACCTGATGTGTGAGTCAGGCGTCTGCGTACTGTTGTTGACTGTGTAAACATGGTGTGAGCCTTTGGGGCAGCCTGTTTTTACAAACAATTTCCTCTGGCGTTGCACACTTAGAAAGCCTGCTGCATTTACATAAATTAACTTGTAGTACCATAATGTGAAGGATTACTGTTGCGTGAGTGAGAATACACACGTTTCAAGGTACTTTGATGTTGTGTATGTAGTTGTTTTTTTGGTATATTATTAGGTAGATTAACCTGGATATTACCTCATCTACCCCCTAGTGGTATCTAGCTATGCTGATAGTTTTACGTGCCCAAGTTTTTAGATATGTGTCTCTGTGTGTCAATGCTGTTGCATATTATCACATATCTCAAATCTTGATTTCCCATATTTACAATTGGGCCTTGAGCACAGTTGACTTGGTCACTTGGTTTATAAAGTACCAAGTGTGGCAGAAAATCCAGTTATTCAAATAGCCTAAATAATTGGTTTACTTCCTGACTCATGCCATTCTCATTGTTCAGTCTGTGTGTGTGTGTGTGTGTGTGTGTGTGTGTGTGTGTGTGTGTGTGTGTGAGTGTGAGTTCAATTTGAGAACTCCACAGGAAAACAGGCGAGACAGACGTCCTGCCTGTCTGTCATTTATCATTTCATCTCATAAATGACTAAGAGCCGTCACTGAGCTTCTGTTTTCAGTATGAATGGAAGAGGAAGGAGGTGATGAGGGACATTATGCAGATAGTTGAATCGAGCTGTAATATACTCAGCCTGCTGTTACATGATTCACCTCATGGAGGGCTTTGGATAGATAATGATATAACAACGGAGTATTTGTGCGATTTATTTAATATTGCACTTTCTATCACCGGTTAGATTGTGTTTTTCCAGCTTTAGAGAAACCTTTATTGTTATTCTATTTATTCAGTTTTACTGATGAATCAGAATGAGCAATACACGTACACCATATTAGCCAGTTTATTAAGTACCACTAGCTCCAACTGTCTGTAATTAATCCTACCTTTGCAAAGGTTATAATGTTCAGTTTTTGTTATAACTGTTGAAGAGAGGTGTTGATTCATCTGTATGGTTATTATGGAGGATGCAGTTTGTGGTGCTGTTGAGTTGTATTGCATTATACAGGTATTTCTATTATTTAGACTACTCTCATTTATATAAATGGGATGGACAAAATAATAATAGTAAATAATAGAAACATCTGTCAGTATAACAGCTGAGACTAATGGGAATGTTATTAGTTTTGTAGGTCTTTGGTCACAAAACAAGTAGTGGACAAATTTAATCCATCCAATAGTTGTCGAGACATTTCACTTAAAACCACATACATCAACCTGCAGGTCGAGCTGGATAAAAAGTAAATAGGATTCATCCTCTGGGGACCATTAATGTCTGTACAAAATGTAATGACAATTCATCAAACAGTTGACAAACAGTCTCTCTCATCACTTGGGCTACAACACTGTGACTAGAATTAATTAAAAGGTAATATAGACATAAACATCACAAAGGAACTACACATCTTCCTCATTCTGACTGTTGCCCTGTGTGTGTGTGTGTGTGTGTGTGTGTGTGTGTGTGTGTGTGTGTGTCCAGTGGTTCCAGATGAGTTGTAATCTCTGGTTTTATCTGATCATCACCATGGTAACCATGTGTTTCTGGCTGTGCTCCTGTAGACTGGGTTTCTGTATCTCCTCCTCAGGGGGGTGGGGGTATGTGCTTGGGGCCTGCATCTATGACTGGTACATCAAAGATCACAGACCTATCTCCTTCTCCACATTTTCTTCCTTCCTTCCTTCCTTCCTTCCTTCCTTCCCTCCTTCCTCTCTGTCTCATACATTAATCTGCTGCTAGTCTTCCACTCCTGGCTCAGAGAGAAGGTGGGGGTACCTCAATATCCCCGACTCAGATGCTGAGACTGTAAGTCTTCCCTTTCCATGTCTGTGCATGCATTTATATTCACTACTCTATGATAAAACAGTTAAATGCAGCAGAAAAGCATCAGATCACAAATCTCTAGCATTCATTAATGTATACTGAGTTTGTTAAATGTGATGGTAGCTACATCTCTTTCCATTAATTCTGCGCTCCCGACATTCAACTGTTGGTCATTAATCACACTGGCTCCAAGCAGGATATAAGTGAGGGAACACAGTGTGGCTCAATTCTGATGCTCTCCAGACAGCAATATTATTATCAGTGGATTATACCATTTAAATCCCGTCCAAAGCTACAACAGCCATGTGTGCCAGAAAAAAATTCCCTGCTGGGTTTGTAATGATTGGAGTCTTTTGTCCATGAAATAGGTTTTGCAGTTACACAACATGAGGAGGCAAAATGTGCTTTTCAATATCTCTAATTTGGCAATCTATGTCGGACAGTCAATCTGTCTGGATGGTACAGGTAATAATAAAACCACATGACTGGCAACTTCCACTCTTCCAACAAATAAGCAATTTTAAAGACATTATCTTAAACTTTTAAAAACTGTGACAGGTATTTGTCACCATTTTCTGACATTTCAAAGACCAAACAATCAAGAGGTTAATCAAGGAAATGATTGGCAGGTTGCTCGATAGGGAATGGTCAAAGTCACTCTCTCAGAGAAAAGGAAAAGAGAAAAACTTATAACACTGAGAGAAACTATAAAAAGCATAAATCCTACATGGAAATCTGTGCCACTTCTGTACTTCCACCTCATCCTTTCACTTGTTCATTTATAAAACAATGTGGTCAGGTTTTCCTCTCTGTTACACATTCTTTCATATGCATTCATCATCAGCCACTGAATCCTTTGAAGTCTACAATATACAACCGTGTGGGGCTGCAGTTGTGGCAATGTAAAATGTGATTCTGTTTCCATGAGTCTTACCCTCAACATCACCATGCTCTGCCACAGACTGAAGTTCATAAAGAGCTGCTACTGTTTCATTTCTACCTTGTGTCATCAGCGTTCTGTAATACTTTAGATGTCGTTGTTTTCTTTATCTTTCCCCCGTTTCTCTTTAATGCTTCGTACCTCATGTGTCGTGTTCTGTCCTCACCTCTCCAACACTCCTTGACCTTCTCCCCCTCCTACATCTCCACCTCTCGTGTCTTTGTTCTTTGCCTAACAGAGTAGTATAAACAGCATGATGAGCATGTACAGTGAGACTGGTGACTATGGCAACGCCCGGGTGAGTGGCGAGATCCTGCTGAACATCAGCTACAGCTACAAGACCGGTGCTCTCAACGTCCTGGTGAAAGAGTGTCACAACCTGGCCACGGGAGACGAGAAGAGGCAACGCACGGACACGTGAGAGTTCAACAACACCATTAGTCTTCTTGAAAAAATGTTTTCACTTTTATTTTCGGAGTAATGTGACTGGTCCGTGATGTGTTTAGCATACAAGTAATTCAGGGGCAGGTGATGTTTCACGTTGTTGGATTAAACAAGAACAAATAGTGTGCACCTCCTCCTGTGGAGCCCGACTGAGTCGCTGTGTCTTTCTTCATGGCAGATATGTGAAGACGTACCTGCTGCCAGATACGTCACGGCAGAGCAAGAGGAAGACGAGCATCAAGGCCAACACCATTAACCCTGTTTTCAATGAGAATCTGAGGGTCAGTGGCTGAAAAAAAATCAATATACTAGAAATGTGATATTAAGTTGCAAGGATTCCAAACTTTTATATCATTAAGCTCGTGTTTTTGCTGTGTTGTGCAGTACGTGATCAGCCACTCTCAGCTGGAGACTCGAACGCTGCAGGTCTCGGTATGGCACCACGACCGGTTTAGACAGAACAGCTTCCTGGGAGAGGTGGAGCTGACCTTTGACTCCTGGGAGTTTGATTCCCAAATAGAGGACTGGTACGCTCTGCTGCCCAAGGTAGAAAGCACAATCAGAGCGTTGTCACACATGTTGTTTTTTCCTTCTACGTTATAGAAACAGGCACAAAGACAAGTGGTTGAGAGGATTGTTAATGACGTGGACTATGTTTGTGTAGGCGGAGGGCAATATAGACTCCTCAATGCAGTATAAAGGAGAACTGACTGTCGTGTTGAAGTACATACCTGCAGAGAAAAACCTCACGCTGCCGCTGGACCAAGTACAAGGTACATTCATAAGTGCGATGGCCAATATATATTATATTATATATCATGTTTTAACTCAAATTGTGTTTTTTAGAAGAGTTTCCCCAAATCTCACTGTGACATATTTGGTTTTTGTGGGTTTGATCAATCTTTGGCTGCACAGCATGAGTTCATAATAATGAGTGACCGGTCCAGTGGAATGCTGCTTGGTAACAGGGTTGAATATATATTTTTTTTCCAACTTAGAGCTATATCTAAAATTAAGCACTTCCCTTACCCATCCAAACTATAAAATATGTTTCCGCACAATTTAATGTAAGAATTTATCATAATTTTATTCCCCGTCTCTAATTAGTGCTCCTGCGAGAGTGAGGCTGATATGTAAAAGAAATAGACCGTTTTGATTATGTGTCTGGGTTGAATTTCTATCTAACTTATTCATACATTTGTGGTTTGTTGAAACCTAAATATAGGTTACACTTTCTGTGTTAAACCCATGTGATGATTATATAAGTATACATGTCCTGAGTTTGTGCTTTGCCTATGTACATACAAAGTGCATGTGTGTGTCTGTGGGGCATACGTTTTCCTCGTCATTTAAAGCATTTTACTACAAACTTGTTTTGTTTCTCAAGGTAAATAATATGCAATACGTAAATAAACCGAAACCTTCGAAATGAAGATTGTTTGTGCTTTCTGTGTGTCTGCTTCCCTCCTCTCTCAGTGAAGAAGGGCTTCCTGAAAAGCAAGAAGACGAGCAGCTTCACTCTGCCTAAAGGGGGCATGGTGGAGCTGCTGGTCAAAGGAGCCAAAAATCTAACTGCAGTCAAGTCTGGAGGCACGTCAGATGCTTTTGTGAAAGGGTGAGACACTCTCTTCAGGGGGTTGGAAACTTTTGAATGGGAGCCTGGTGACCAGTTTTATAGAAGGGGGGCACATTTGTAAAATTAGTCAAATCTACTCACTTTTAAAGCCACGATTCTTGGCAAATAAGAGTAGTGTAAAGTAAAGTTGTATTCTTTTTCTCAGATATCTCCTCCCTGACAGCAACAAGTCAACCAAGCACAAGACGGTGGTGGAGCGACGCACTGTGAACCCGCAGTGGAACCACACCTTCACCTACTGCGGCCTGCAGCCAGGAGACCTCAACAACGTCTGCCTGGAGCTCACCGTGTGGGACAAAGAAGCCCTGAACAGCAATGTCTTCCTGGGAGGAGTCAGGCTCGGAGCTGGCACAGGTGTGTGAAAGCTTTACTGCACAAGATATTATAAGCTCAAAGTCTTGCACTGAATTTAGAATAATGTGATTAAAGCCTCTGAAACTTTGCACAGTTCTCCATTTGCTCAAAGACTTTACTGAAACTTTGAGGAGGCTGAGGCTTATCTGCATGAATAATCTGTGCTGTAATGTTTACTCCATAAAAATAAGCTTTTAATCAGATTTACCTATTGTAAGGAACCTAAATGAAGGACATGGTGCATACCAAACAAAAGTCCTGAGGCATAAGTGAAGTCTCACTTGAAAGACCGGTATTCTACCACTCGCTATTGATGTTTGCAGATTGAAAAACAAATTGTGTGAGCTGTGTCATTTGGGAGAAATGTAAAGTGAGGCCCATTTTCTTTTGTATTTTACACACTATGATGATTTTCGTGTGTCAATTTTCCATGAAGTAGCCTGACAAAACCCTGAAATATTCTGGCTTATCGATGATGAACAATTGGAATGGTTATTGAAATTGTGTGCGTTTTAAAGGAACCACATGTTCTGGATCTATGTATAGTAAGCCCACGTCGGTTGTTTGCATGGCACAACATGAAAACTTAATTTGTTAATGTATCGTTATAAAGTTAACTACAGATATCCCTTCATCTAATATCCAAAAGTGTTGAAAGTCATTTCCTCAGGGCTCGCTACTAGTTCAAACAAAGGAAAACAAATATTTATGTCTTTGTCTCTCTTCCCCTCAAGGCAAAAGCTATGGTAATGAGGTAGACTGGATGGACTCAAACGGGGAGGAACAGCAGCTGTGGCAACGCATGATTGAAAACCCAGAAGTCCCTCATGAGTGTACTCTGATGCTACGATCCAGCATGCGCAAGTGCAACACATAAACTGGACCAAATTACAGACAAGAGAGGATGAAAGAAGAATCAAAGAGAGAGAAAGATGTGACGTGAAGGCAGAAGGAGAGAGCTGGAGACGAAAGTGGAACGGTTGAGAAAAAAAAAAAAGTGTCCAGGACTCAAATGCTCATGAGGGAATAGAAACCGCCCGTCTTCCTAATTCTTTCCCCATGAGAGGCCCTGTGCAGCCAGTCAAGCCTTACATCCACATGTGTCGTCGTCCCCCCCACAGCCTCCCCCGCCGTCCAAAGCATCTAGTCTTTGACAAAGCACTACTGTTTACCATTGTATATGAAAAACATGTTCTATGTAACTTACCTAGTCGAATAAGCACACAGTGTGACTCCTGATGTGTCCGTCCTCGTCTCGGTGCTTCATGAACCAGAGTCATATCTGCATGTAGTTACAGCTGACGGAGATCTTTTGTAAGGCGTTAGACCCGGCTCTGCTCAACGATGTAGAGACTTAGACATTCCCTTTATAAGCAACTAGCTGCATCCTGGTTCGCATGATGATGCTGAGAGTCATTCCCTTATAAACAGAGGTGGAGAGTGACGAGTTCTGGTGCTACTGTCTTACTCAAGTAGTTGACTTAATTATTACCGAGGAAAACAACTTAGTTGAAATTACAATAGTAGCACTTTTGAAGAACTTCTCATCTCCGTTAATCTTCACTGCCCTCTCCAAAGTAGTGACCATGTTTTATTTATAAGCGTTCTTTTCGATCACTTTATGAGGGAAAATATTATTAATAATGGAGTATCCTCCTACAGGCTGCTCTGATATTGTACGTGAGGTGAAAGTATAAATACTGATTTTAGAATATACTAAAAAACAAGGACTGCAGCTAACTTTGTGGATGATTTGTGGATTTCAATCACTCAATTAGTCGTTTTGAAAAACGCCAGAAAATGTGTGAAAAGTGGCCATCAAATATGACGTCTTCAAATTTCAAAAGTTTGTCTTGTCCAACAGTTTCCAACCTAAAGACACTCAATTTACAATGAAATGAAACAGCACAAGATAACAAATCCTCACATTTGAGGAGCTGGAACAATCAAATGTGGAGCATTTTTAGCCACGCTAGCGACTTTATTGATGGTCAGTCAACAACGATTTGAGGGATTGTTATTATATTTTGTTCAGATATTTAAGGTTCCCAGTCAATGAATGCTAATGATTTTAGTGGACATGACTTTAGTGCCACCATGAGGTTGATATTAGTGGTTTTGAGTAAAATATCTCAACGACTTTAATAGATTGAAATCATGAAATTTTGTACAAGTGAATTGTAGGCTAATAACTGATGTGTCTTCCGAGTTTTTATCAGGTCAAAACTAATGACAATGTTTGTGTTTAGTGCTAATTGGCAAATACTAGCACGCTAACAGGCTCAACAAAGTTGGTTAACATGGTAAACATTATACCTGTTAAACATCATTGCATTGTTTTTGTGAGCATGTTAGCATGCTGATGTTAGCAATTAGCTCAAAGCTCCACTGTGCTTATGCTCTGCCTCACAGAGCTGCTAGCATGGCTGTAGCGGTGGACCCTTAGGCTCGTGGCTTGATAAATGACGACCAGTTAATTGAAAGCAAAATTTTTGGCAAATTATTTTCTGTTGACCAATAATCGACTCGCTTGACGGTGTTGAAAAATGTACTTGCAGGAACAAGGAGTGCTTACTTTCCACCTCTGGTTGTCAGAAAAAAGAATCTAGAAAGATTATACAATAATTAACTTCAATGTAAATTATCATAACACTGTATCAGTGTGATAATAGAAACTGCATGGCATTAGAGAAAACAGGTAGAAGAACAAAAGAAAGGTATGTAACGCACTGATAAATATATAATTTTACACTCAGAAGAGAAAGTGCAGGAACCCTGAGACAGAGGCCGTGTGTTATAGAGTGAGTCAGCACTGAGGCGAGCTGCCTTCATCTCAGGGGGAGCCTAATAATGACGCAGTGGCAGTCACCTTGTCCCTGTTGCCCGGGGCTCTGCCATCCACCCTCCAGCGATATATCACAAATTTCACAATAACCATTCAAAAGTTAAACCCCGAACAACCATTTCTCATGTGAAATGCCAATTTTGTTGCGTCGCTTGTCCTCTGCTCTGAAGTCCCTAAGCGCAACGGTTTCACACTGCACAATTATAGTAATAATACATGGTGTTTACTGTACAACATACTTTAGATGAGAGGCTCGTGCAATACCCGATTACTGAAGAAACTCTTGATTTACAGCATGTACTATCTCTGTTGTCTGGTTTGCAAGCATCAAACTCTGTATTCAAACCTATTTTGTCGCAAATCTGTCATTTTGAAATAAACCCATCTTTCCATAGACTGTTTGCTTTTCTGTTTGAGAATATATCCTATATCAAACTATTTGGATGAGTTATTAAGTGCTGTCTTTGTGTACAGCCAGAAAAATAAAAATAAAGTATTATTTTATCCAAAGAGCCACAAAAGTATAAATTTAGTTGTTGTGGTGTAGGACATAAAATATATTTAAACAACTCTCTGAGAAAAAAACATCCAATAAAAAAGTAGAATTTTTATCAAATCCCTCCAAATGTGAAGCAACACCACACCCAGGCCTGAATGAGGAAATTGATTTCAGACACTTTTGTTTTATTTCAATAACTGTGTCTACTTTTATATTCTGCAAATGTTTTTTTGGTATTGGGGGTTTGGACAAGTGCTTTCTGAATGACACTCATTATCTTCGACCTGTCGTTCCAATTATCCAATCAGGAGAAACCTGTAAATGAATGCATAACAAGGTCAGATTTCAAGGCTTTTTTTTGCTGAAGAGCAGCAGTGCTTATTGAGAAAATCCCAAAATGTCCACTATCTTTTTGGTGTTGCAATGGAAAATATCTGCCAGTGAAACAAGTTTGAAAAGTCTGGAAAAAATGTACAAAAACAACCAGGGTTTCCAGTGAGTCTGTACAGTTACTATATTGGCTATTTGATCTGGAAAACTTGCTTTCAGTCTGAACACACCTTTAGAGGTGCTTGTAGGCTGATTTTGTTACCTTTGAATAGAGCCAGGTCAGCCTTTATGCTAAGCTAGCTGCTGGCTATAGCGTTATATTTACCCTTCAGACATGAGAATCTAACTTTTGGCAAAAAAAAACAATAAGAGTATTTCTCAAAATGTTGAACGATTGCTTTAAAAACCAACAATGAGGCATGATTCTAGAAAATAGTTGTTTGGACAAGAACAAGATTTAAAGGAGGGGTGTGTAGGATTTCGTGGTATCTAGCAGTGAGATTGCAGATTGCAAACACCTGATTTTCCTTTCACCCTTCTTCAATTTCTCTTTTAACTTGTCCTCAGAGGACCATGCATGTCTCTTGCACTCACAGTGACACACTGAAGATCACATCCTTAAAGATAGACATATTTATTCAGAGCATCACTGTCCTGTATACATAAAACACACACATTATTCCAAAGAGTGTATATCATTATTAAAAGATGTGAGGTATAAATATTAGACACGGGAAGAGTAAACACGCCTGTTCATGAAGTAAAAAGACTTTTTGTACAAAATAGTAAAACATATTCTGCTTTGAAAATATTAATCATAATAAAACATAAAGATATAGAAGACACAGGAATCAATATGATTGCAATGTACTGTGTGACCCATTCCATTTAGTGACCTCTTTCAGTAATGCTTCAGATCAACACACACACACAACACACACACACAAACACACACTCAAACCTTCTGGAAACAGGAGGATGAGTTTGGGTAGGCATGTGTGACATGAGCAGATAAAACAAGGAGATCTGTCTGCTGTGACTGAGGAGGAGAAGGATCAAAGATGGCTGACAGTCCGTGTTTTATGATTGGCAGTTCTGGCCCGCTTCCTGCTGTAGCACCATCTCGTCCTTGCGGAGGGGGAAGGTGTCGATGGTGGTGAATAATTCAGCTGCTGTAATCGGGAACGGGTAGCGTTGCTTGTCCATGCCCTGCTTGTCTACCAGCACCATTTGGAAAGACCTTTGAGGAATCTGAAGCAGTAACCTAGGAAACGCACATCAGTTCAGTGAGCAGCAGTGGTGGAACGTAACTAAGTACATTTACTCAAGTAAATACTTCTACTCCACTACATCGCAGAGGTAAATATACTCCTCGTCTGACAGCTTAATGCCTTGCAGATTACACATTTTCCTCCACTTACTGTCCAGTGAAAACCACATATCTCCAGATGTGTTGGTGTTGAATGTTTGAGATAAACTGAAGGATGCAGTGTCCCTTTATGTGTTGAGGAAATCGTCCTACTTGTTAGGCTGAATAAACTATTCTTAAAAAGCCTCTTGGATCAGCTGGAAAACGCATAGCCACAAATGTGGTTCTCACAGGACAGCGATGCTACAAACATATGATGATCTTATAGAATAGAATATAATAATATTGCTGCAAATTAAACTCCCATCAGCATATAAATGAGTTAACATTAGCTCAACCTTTAACTGCATTAAAATGCAACGTACACATTAATGCAGCAGTATTATTAAGCCAAAAACATTTCATATATAAAACACTGACAGGGACCATTTTACTGGACAGTGAGTACTTTTATTTTATATGCTGCATTTTGCTGATAATGTGTGTGTGTGTGTGTGTGTGTGTGTGTGTGTGTGTTTACCTGAACTGCAGGGCCAGTGCTGGAGGGAGCAGCCTGTGTCGAATTCGGCCAATCTGTGCTGGGTAAGTCCCAACCAGCTCAATTACTGTGACGTGCCTCAGGTCCAGTCCACACTGAGCGTGCTGAGATGAAGATACAGAGAAAAACCGATACGTTTTTGCATTTTTATAGCTTTGTTATTGATTTCTATGCAGGCAAAAGAAGGATATGAACACAGAGGATATACATATAACTGCAGAACTGAAGTTATCATCAATAACACCAGGGCTGCAACTAACGAATATTTTCATGATTAATTTAAGTGCACTCAGAACTGAGGTTTTTTTTGTTTACTCTTTGTTCGGCCTTCACTGTGCAGAAAAATGTATGTGCAGAGTTTGAACCTAGAATGCTGTTTTCACATTCATCTGCCGAAAAAGGGGAGTTTAAACGGCAGTTAGATGCTTGGAAATGAACATTATTTGCATATTCACAGATTCTGGATTGTATAATAAGGTAAAAGGAGTGCATACAATCTGAAGAACTTCTAAACAGGTAATTGAACAAATGAAAATGATTAGGAAAAGTTCTTGTTTTGTCCAAAACCCAAAGATATAAAACAGAGAAAGGCAGCAAATCCTCACTTCTTGATCAACATATCAATGAATCAGCTAATCAATTCTGCTCTGAATAGCACAAACACCTCCCAACCAGACAGATTCCAGGACTGATCACTCAGGTTGTTCACAAACTTTTAACGCGGCCTTGTCTTTCAGCTGATATCCCGTCACTTTGAAAGGTCAGGCATCTGTCAACGGAGCTAACGGTTTCCGACGAGCCGTGGGAACATCCAGCCCCAGAATGAACCTTATCAAAGCCAGTGTCAGTATCATTTAATCATTGCCTCGACATTTTCTGGACCCCCCCCCCCCCCCACACACACACACACACACACACACACACACACACACACACACACCCCACCCCGTCCTCCCTTCCTATCTATTCGTCTCTCTGCTTTGTCCCACTTACGCAGCAAAGCGAGGAGGAAAATCAAACACACTGTGGTTCTCTTACCGAGCAGCAATATACACACAAATCACTGCAGCTTTGACTTCCATCTCCTCTTCCCTCCATCTCGGTTACCCCACATACAACTCGTGTTCTCGCTGTGAGTTGTGCCTCACCTGTAAGTATGTCATCTGGTAGCGGTAATTATGATTGGCAGCAGTCGGAGCCGAGATAATGAGGAGCCGTCGTTTCTCATAGAACTGGTCCAGCAGTGCGGCAGCTGTACGCACTCCCACGTTAATGTTCATGGCTGTGATGGCATTGAATGTACAATTAAGTGATATGAGAAGATGTGACGCACGGGACAAGAATACAAGATTTAATACAACACAGCGAGATGCTACACGATTTGATTCTTTCGGTCTGTTGAGCACATGTCATCATCGAAAGTAAAGCTGCAACATTGAGAATAAATGTTGTGTTGACTGACACTAGACAGCCCACATTAAAAATAAATGAGATTCATTCAGAGCTCGCAGAATGAGACATGGAAACTGTTGCCAGAATTGACTCACAACAAGTATCTCAATCAACATAATATGTAGGCCAATTTTTGATTCTCTCTGTCAAACTGGGTTGCTTTTTTTGTCTACTCAGAGCCTAACTATTATGTTCTGTTGGTGAATGCTAGTCCTAAAATGATATCCCAATCTTGCAACACTGTATGGACAATGTCCTGCGAGTGATGCAAAGAAGAAATAAAAATGTAAAATTATGAACAGATGTGGTTTAATCTCAAACAGAGCCGTAAAAATAAATTCTGATTAAAAATGTTTTGGATCTTTCTGAATTAATCCCGATGCTGCATTACTGGGAGTAATCCCTGAAGACTGTAGGCATGAACACGATTTGTCAAATGTTCTTTTGTTCACAGCAAGGATGCAGCTCCCACGAGGGAATGGTGTCAGCAGCTTGAAGTAAATGTATGAATGCGTGGAAATCAGACTAAAACTACAAACAAAAACTTTAGAAATGTCTTAGGTCCATAAAACAAAGTGAAACTGAAAACATAATGTTAGTGTTGAATCATATTGCAACAATTCATTATTTCTTAACTGATTCTCTTATTGTGTCTTTTTTGTTTTGTTCATTTTTAAAAACTGCCATATAATAAATAATAAGTAAATAAAAGATTGTTGTGTGTGTGTGTCTGCAAGAAGCACGTACCTGCACAGTTGGTATCTGTGCCAGACCAGGTGAGTCCGTACTGACACACTCTGGCAGCGCTGCCCCGAAGCTCGTAGCCACCGGTGCAAGTGAACACACAAGTTGTACCGTAGTTGTCTCCGTCACTGTCACACTTCATATAACCGTTGTCTGCGGGAAACAGTGAGCTGCAGCGGCGCACTGCACAGAAAGAGAGGCGCTTTAGACACAAAATATCAGCAGACCTGACATTTAAATAAAAAAGGACAGGGGAAGTTTGTCTTTCTTAGTGTGTACATGTCTACATATTCCAAGAAATGTAGGTATTTTTGGTTGGAAGAATTGAATTAGTTTTTAGCCATGCTAAAACAGATTTCAGTTAGGCTCAAAAGAAGTGAGTCCTCTGAAAAAAGTAATTGGTTTTGATTATTCGGGAAATTATAGGAATTTCCAAAACTCATTTAGCTCTTTTCATTCTCCATATATGATGAATTGTACTATTGCCTGCAAACAATTATTACATTTTTGCATAGACTCGACCTGCTGTGCACTGACAAGAAGACATGAATTTGATATAATTAGAAGCATTACAGCCTCTATTTTTCCCATTTTTAGTACCAAGTTACAGAGGACTTCCTGGCAGGCTTCCTGATAATAACCCTATAAAATACAGTGTTACCGCAAATCCTCCTCTACAAAATCATCAAAAAGCTTTTATTAGCTCACCTCGCACTCTGACAGTGAAGCGACAGGATCCTTTGTTCCCTGCACGGTCAGACACAGTGTAGGACATCTTATGGAGCCCCTCTGGGAAGTCTGATTTTGAAGGTTTCCCTTTCAGGATAACACTGCAAAAGACAGGCTTTGTTTTAATCTTTCACTGTGATCTCCATGTTCAGAGTGGGATAGTAACCAACAGGAATACAACAGACTGGGTGCATTAAAGCAAAAAGCTTAAAAGGGTGGTGGAGATGAGACTGACTCTGTGAGAATGCCATCTGCAGTGTCTACACCCTCCGGTGTGTCCCAGGTCACCCTCGCTGTCAGTTTTCCTGGTTCTGCCCACTTATCCTTCAGATTAGGACACTTCATCTTTGGAGAATCCATATCTACAGAGAGAGAGAGAAAGAATTCTTGAACAAACAGAGAACAAAATATCGCATTTAAATGTGTATTTTACTACGCAGGCCCCAAATGAAGAATAGGAAATGTGAACTCTATTGGCCAGAGCAGGAAGAGTAGCAGTTGACTGTTATTTCTTTCCTATCTTGCACTACAGTTTACAATGATTATGGTGGCAAATAAGGTAACCTTATGTGTTGGTTGAAAAAGCGGCTAGCGGCTGACTTGTTTCCAGCTGACTAATTATAAAAATGGTGGCAATTACGTGATATAATGCTAAAAGACTGAGCTAAAGCTAATAAGTCCCAGACAAAAGGTCCCCATCCTCCCCAGTCGGTTATCCACGTAGAAGACATCAAGAGAAACAGATTAATCTGTGTACTGCAGTGTAGAGCTGTTACACCTGGTATTATAACCATGATACAGAAAAATCTGTCATTCATTTTGTTCCAACATTACCATGTTTGTCTGCTTAGCTTATATATTTTAGCTTAATTCATTTTTAACAGTAGTAGAGATGAGACTTTAAGGGTGAGGAATAACATGTGAGTTTGTCAAACATAATGTATCCAGTGCAATGTTGTTGTTAGTCTTGTAACCTGTCACTACCTTTGCCTTGGAAGTAATGCTGGTTTGCTACTGTGGGCCAATGAGCCGGCCATGCTAACTATTGCAGCTTACATTAGAACCGATAAACACAACCATGCACATCGTTTCAACACGCAAAGAAATCCAAAGCTTGAGAGGCCTGCTGTTCCTTGAGCTATTATTAGACAGGTTGAGCCTTTTACAAACATTTATTATGAACAAGAAAATGACCACCTCGTCTTCGCTGCTAAAACAAAAACAGCAGCTCCCAACACGCTGCATTCCTGTAGCACCATTTTTCAACAAAACACTGGTACTTTTCATTCTCCACAACCATCAAATGTCTTATGATTAGAGACCGCTTTCTGCGAAAGGTTTTGAAGTATTAGAAGTGATCTGGCCAAAGATTTAAGTCAAAACAAGGGAAGTGAATCATTACTCTTAAGAGACTTGATATCGCTTCACAAACAACATTGGTATGGTTGTGATGGCTGTAGTTCAGTGTGATTGTCCACTGTTACCAAGGTCACAAGACCATTCAGCCATTATATACAGTCACCTACAGTAGGTGCCGGCCTTAAAGCCCAGCTTTCCATGAGAAACAGAGTCATTTTCAGGCTCAGACTGCAGCTGCAAAAGCATGAAAAATATTTATCATTTTCTGGTGATGAGAGACAAACCATATGTTTTTTTGTGTGTCTGAGTACATGTACATGTCTTGATGTTTGGTTTTTTTTCCCCCAAACATCAATCATATAACCTTATATTATGAGGAATACACTGTAGACTGCAGCTCACATTATGCCTTAAGCAAATAATTACCTGTTACATATGTTTTTGCGGCTCAGTGGTCTGCAGGCTCCAGTTCTCTGTGGGAGATGAAATAATGCACAAATTCACAACACACACAGTCTTACCGACACAAGTGGGGAGTCCAGCACTCCACGCCTTGCTGTACTGGCACGTTGCCGTCTTGTGTCCCTTCAGACTGAATCCAGGCGAGCAGAAGAACTCACAGCGAGAGTTGAAGTAGGAGCCGTCCGAACACTTGTAGCCGCCGTTATCCGGCATGTTCAGCTTGGGACAGCGGATCTCTGTCAGAGAAAGAGCTCCGTGTTAAAGGGCTTTGGGGTAAGGCATGGTTTGCTCAGTTCAATTTGGTTCAGGTAAATGCAACACATTCAGGCTGATGCATCTATTTAATAATACAGTAAACTGGCCCATCTTGGTCTTTTATTACAACTCATCAACTATCACCATTGGTCTTCTTTGATTAAATCTTTTAATTAGAAAAAAAACACACTCCCCTAATGAAGACAGTCAGATGTGGTTCAAGGCTGCAGAAAGAATTAGCAAGTGGACTGCTATCTCCACAACCAAGAATGAACTTTGCTAAACAATTTAAGAATCACTATCAGGAATCCCAAAACCTAGTATGTAAGGTTAGGTACATGCATGAGTGTATATATGCATGTGTATGTCCATTTTTTTACCTCGGCAGGCGTAGTTAGAGGACCAGTGCTTGCTGGCCATACACACCACCTCTGAGCTCTGGGACTCGTATCCCTGCTTGCAGCGGATTTTGCAACGCGTCCCCATCACGTTCCTGTAGTGCTCTCCTCTGGGTGTACGACAGCTCACGTCCCCATGTTTCACCTTAATGGGCGCACACCACGGGGTCCCTAAAAACAGAGGGAAGACGGCTGCAATGACCTTTCCTTCACAGCATCATGGCAATTATTTTTTTGTTGTTTATGGTAAATCCTTGGAGTGAGAGATTATCAGTGTTCGATAATAAGCACTTACCTGAAGACTGTAAAAGCCAAGAAAGACTTCCTTTATTAGTGTGAAAATGTGAAAAAAACCCTCCCATCATTTGAGTTCAGACTGATACGGAGGATTTCTTTTTACCTTATCTGTAACTTCCCGTAATCCAACAGTGTCTCGTGAGGCAGAGAAGATAGTCTCACTTGAGGGAAAGACATAATATGATGATGTGAAGAAAGCACTTAGGTTTAAAAGTTTGTGTGAGATAGAGTGAGAAACCTTCCAGATAGATAGTTGTGTTGAGAGTTTAGCTCAGTTTTGACACTTATCACACTACAGATATCAGCTGTTTGTTGTGCTATCCCTGGATTTAGTCCGTCAAAAACATGACATTTATTACGCTGACCGCAGATTTATCAGTTTTACTCCAGAACAATAACGTCCTAATTGGAATAGTTAATTTAGGAGTTCGATACAAATGTGGTGTCTGTATGGTAAATATGAAGACCCGTCCTTTAATACTTATGAGAACAATCGAATTTGCCTTCAACTTTGCTCGTCTCATGGTGGACACCTCTACAACGCTTATGTAAAAGAATCCTTGTTATATGCCAAGTATGGGGCTACAAAGTTCTTATTTCAATACAGTGAAATCAAAATCTGCAATTTATTTCCTTCTGGCTAAGGACAAGCCCTCACATCAACACACATGTATGCACACACTTGGAGAGAGAACACACTAGTTTAGGCTAATTTCCAGTTGGAATAAAAATGAGTATTCATTACACAGCGAGCCTCCCTGGCTGCCTCTCTCTCTCTCTCTCTGTATGTGTGTGTGTGTGTGTTGGCAAAGTTTCCACAACCCTTGAGTTAGAGAAAGTAATACTACATTTGAGCTTTTACACAGTTTGGTTTGGCCTGGACAACAATGTCCGTGTCTAACTGACCCCGAATCTAAAGCTGGAAGCTACTTTGACGTAACTGAGTCAGTTCATAAAAAAGGCTGGACTAACTGTTGAGTTATGTCTCTTTAAAGACACAGTGAAATAACAAAAATACTTATTTCTAATTCTAACGATGTGTCCTTGTGTTAATTGTTCAGTTATATTTTTTATACTCCAGATAAAAAAGTAGGCTATTGTGTAAAAATACCTTAATTTTGTCTCCCCGTAAAGCGCTAAAATATTATTGATGACACATCTTGAACTCTGTGATTTGGGGCAACTACCTACACACTGTAGCAGCTAGCAGAGCAGTATCATAGGTCAAGGGGGGGTGTTTGGACCTCAGGCGGCAAAAACTGTTTATGGTTTTGCTCTTACTTATTTATTTGTTTTTTGCTCTTCTGTTTCTGATCTTACAACCCTGCAGAGGATGCAAGCTAACAGTCCTCTCGCTTCCTATTGTGCTGTATTTGCTATGCCAATCAAATCTGAAGGATTCTATCTAAATCCCTCTGGCGCTAAACCCCAGCAATATAGTCTGTATCGCTCTGAAATATCTAGATATTAGATAATGACGCTAACTGCCGTTTCACTGGACTTTATTCATAACAATTCAGGAAACCATATTTACTCTGATCTCAAAATAAGCAGTCCCTAAATTGAAATGTGAGTCACATTTCAGAATGAATGTGTATTGGCCGTGTCCAACTGAGCATGTAGTCACCTTTATATCTACGAGAATGCCAGTCCTCATCGTCTCCATATGCGTACTGTCCTGACCCTGGGGATGGAAGAAAAGAAGAAAAAAGCAACTAATACAATGACAAGAGCTGCATCCAAGATGTTAAGCAATGTTTGAAAGCATTGTCCTGGGCTGACTTTGTTGCCTCTTTTTTTCATTGCAAACAGCACAAGAACAGGCTTAAAAATATTGCTTAACTTTTCATCTGAACCAGACTCTAGGGGGGATCTGGATCTTTTGGACAAACCACATGCACACGGAATAAATCACAAAAGATCCTCTTTTTTCCAGCTGGTTTGGAAAAATGAATTTGTTTAACACACATTCATTCTTCTCAATCCAGTATTGTTTTTTTGCTTCTTCTTCTTTTACTGTGGCTGTTGTATTTGTTAAAAATGGAGGGAGTGAAACTATTTTGAAAAGTTTTGTTTCAAAACAGTTCCCATAGATCACACTTACCATTTTAAGTAAACTTCAACCGTGAGCAGATCACTCAGACAGAGAAAATACATTGCAACCATAAAATAGCAGCATTCAAGGAGAACTGAAATATTTGTCAGTGGTGGCTGCAGAGCTGGAGGACACACTTGAGTGATAGGCCTAAAAGACAAATGTGAGGGGAATTGTGATGAGCAAACAGGATTATTTGAGGAAAGAGGATGAAGGGATGGGGTCAGGAAGCAGTAAAAAGGGAGAGGAAAGAGGAAATGTGTGAGGAAGGGGTTAAAGTAGGGGGAAGGGTGTTCAACCTTGGCCCCGGGATGTTATGAACCCCAGTGTGAATGTGTCCTCTGTTCAGGATCTTCAAGAGAGGAGTGTTCAAGCCTCCTTTAGCCGCATGTTGGGGATTGAACCTGATACTGAGAGCACATCTCACATCCCCTTCCCACCATTCCTCATCATGGCTTTTCTGTCACTTTAATAAAAGCTGTCTGGACCAAAATCCCGCAAGTCATCTAATACAAACACACACGCACACACAGGTTTTGTGGTTTTAGCAGTCGGCTCACACAGCATGGATTGTACGGAGCAAACCCACATACTGAGTGAATCACATTTAGCTGTCTAATGGGAAAACTGCAACGTCTGCTTCTTAATGGAGGGAGAAAGGGAGGCAGAGAAATGAATGGAAAACGAATTACAGGTGAGTGTGAGTGTGTGTGTTTGTGTGTGTGTGTGTGTGTGTGTGTGTGTGTGTGTGTGTGTGTGTGT
>NW_022280077.1:1443417-1450907 GCF_004355925.1 Anarrhichthys ocellatus | reverse complement strand
TGTGTGTGTGTGTGTGTGTGTGTGTGTGTGTGTGTGTGTGTGTGTGTTTGTGTGTGTTTGTGTGTGTGTTTGTGTCTCCTCCAAAGTGAACAATAGTTTGGGCTACAATGCGCAAGAAAAATGATGAGTTCTGTGACAAAAGGCAGCTATTTCATGTAAACAACATACAAGAAGTTACACCACAGCCAATAGGAGCTACTTGTTTGTGATTGGCTGGGAGGTGCTACCACAAACAATGATTTACTTGGTCTCTTTTCTTCAGATGCAAATCACTTCATGAGACGAAGTTATAATCCTTAAGATTTTCATGAAACTGTAGTTAGTGGCGGAGTCCACCATTCCTGCTCTGGATTTAAGTTGCCTTCACATGCATGAGGGATTCACAGGAAACGATGCACGCATGTTATCCTCATATTTTTATCTCATGGATATCATCCTTACTGTTTGCTGTTCACTCTCTTAACACCGTGTTAGAGCTGTGTAAAGTAACTGCTAATGCAAAGTTAATATTTTCTACTGCTGCTTCACAATAAAAGCATGCAACTGACGGAATGGCTTTTATTGTGAAACAGCCCGAGGAAACGCAGTTTATTTATCACTGTGGCCCAAAGTGCGACCAGTTCTTCAAATATTTGTTTACAAAACGTGTAGCATTTGTCTTTTTAGCAGATAATTGTACATTATTTTGAAAGGTTGTATAAACGGGAATCATAGCAGCAAACAAATATCTGCAATGTAACGATATAGTGGAGAAATGTCTACCTGAGCTGAAGTCGGTCGACCTCTGTGTTGTGTAGAATGTTGTGCTTTGTTGACATAGCCGGGCTGGCCGGGCATGCATTTCAGTGCACGTTAGTCTCTCTGTGGCGCCCCACTAGCTAGCTAATGACAACCACTCTACACTGCAGTTACAGCCAATAACGCCATGGCTGTCATCAAAGAACCAAGACTTAAATCTTAAGGATTATAACTTTAATTCACTCACATAGGGGTCATTCCATCATACCACCATCAGAACACCATAACAGCAGCAGAAGAAACATATAGAAACTGTTGTAGCCTTCTACAGGTACACAAAGTAAAAGACGCTGCCGTTTTTAATACTAGCACCACCTGCAGGCAACCAGTGTTACAGCATTGTTTCTTTCACTTGTGTGTGTTTTACTTTTTAATGCTTATGCCACCTGTCAGCTATAGTATATTTCTATTTGAAGACAAACATAACAACCACATAACTGTCGCAGTCATTTACAGATTCTAACCGCCCTGTAATAACAATTTGACTTAAAGTATAACCTCATAGATTCATATCCACATCCACAACAAACACTAAACAAGTAAAATAACCAAAATCTACAATGACTAAGACCGAGATACAGCAACCCACATTACAGTAGACACTTTTACGGAGTTAGAGAACAATTAGACATGTTTATGCAGGATATTATTCATATTTATGTCCATTGGGGAACTGGTAGTCTGTCCTGTTATGTAATTTCAGTTCAGCCAAATCCAGTACTTGGATGCAGAAAAAAAAACAAAGGCAGGAGGATGAGATATAAAATCCATGATAACTAAATCCCAGGAGTATTTAAAAAATATCTCTCTTTCTGGGAAAGAAAAGGGCCCTAAACTCCATTCTAAATATCTAATAATAAAACGATTGTGCCACACTAGCCTCCAGTGGATATCAAATAGAACAGAAATACAATTCAACTTGTGTTGCAAGAGCCTTTGACCTTTACTGCAGCACTTGTGACCTAGATGACTGAGACAATTCAACTAGTGGCGGCAGAACACCAAAATGCTAACTTTCAAATTAATTTTTTTCTTTGATAAACATTTATTGTTGGGTTTTCCAAGCTGTCTATATTCATTTTGTTTTATCTACTGAACAAGAAATATGTAAACAATAACACAATAACGTGCAAGACAGACCTTAGTCCTTGTTTACTGTTAATCGTCTTGAACTGTTTCTTTAGGACTTCTTCCTTCTCCAAAGTAACCAAGACGACAAGGGACATAGGAGGACACTCAGAGCAGTGTGAACTCTGGTTAAACAAAACTCAAGCCTTTTGTTTCATGTGAGGTCATCTCTGTGAAAAAGTCTATGATATACAGTATATCCTGCAGGGTCGAGAGAAAGAGCCTGGTTAGTCCTTGTTGATAAAAGCACTCCAGATTCAAACAAGTCCAACAAAGGAAAATGAGATCTGATGATGAGGTGGGATCAGCTGCCAGCATCACATCTACTTCACATTAGGTCTCAGCCAGAGAGATGTCAAAATGTAAATTGTGCAGGAAGCATAGAAGCTCATCTTCCTGACAAACCTCTGGGAGCTTTAAATTACAGAGCCCGATAGCCCAATTAGCTTTTTTCTGCGGCTCTGTAATACAAACTGTCGTTATGTGGAAGCTCATTCCCTGTAAGTAGCTACCGGCTAACAGAGCTGAAGAGAGCAGAATATAAAATGGGAAGTCTTTTCTTTACCGCTTAATTCAACGGTATGAGATTACAGAGTTACATAATTCCTTTTGGAACACTAATGAGCTCTGTCCCATTTAAACTGTATACCAACACCTCCACTGCCAGTTTCTTAAACACATCAGCAGTTTCTGACCCTGAGGAACAAACTGCTGCTGTTTTTATCTCCATTAACACTTTACAGTGAGGTATACAACAGTTGCTAAGTAGTTACAGTAATGGATCACAGATCACCACTGTATTAATAGGTTTAAATCATAACTGATGTTTCATTTCAACAATATTTATTTCTAAATGTGTTTTGCATCGTTATGCATGAGCATACAGCTCAGTAACTACTTGCGTAGGATGAAGCGCTACATTACCTGAGAGACACAAAGATGAATAATAGGGGTTAGCAGCAGAGTTAATTGGGAATGAATTATTTAGAAAGTTCAGTATTCAGATTCACAGTTAGAAACTCATCATAGCACGCTGCTCAATTAATATGGCATTTATCTGTCTGCTCCTGAAGCTGCTCTAATCAATATATTTGCATTAACAATGGATCAAGTGACTGCGTGTAATGTGAAAGGCTTCGCCTGTAGTGAGAAACCCACAGTGAATTATCAGATGACTCTGCAGTTCCACGTGCAAACACGACTTCAAATGAGGACTAGTAGTTGCTTGTGATGGATGTGTAGATAAGTAACAGTCTTTCTTTCTGGCAAAGACACAACTAAACGTATTAGAGTGACTGTTCTCCAGTGTGGAGGATCAATCTTCCCCAGACTCACTTCAGCACGTCGTGGAAAATGTGATCAGGCTTTTATGACTACTTGCTTAAGAGGTTTTTAACTGATGCAGAACACAGGCCCTGGCTTTGAGATTTCCATTGATTCAAAAAAAAAAAAAAAAAGAGCCCAAAAGGTGCAAAAGGAGTCCTTCTGGCGCACCGCCACACAGCTTTGAGGCATGGGCGCATGCACACTCAACAACTCAACTGGTTAATTGACCACCAGAACATACGCAATCACACCCCTGTAAAATAAACTCCTCATAAAAACACACACACACACACACACACACACACACACACACACACAAGTACAGACCAGAGTCTCTACTGCTCGACAAGCTGTTTTTAGTCTGTCAGTGTAAATCTGCTCTGCAGCTTGTGTTCATGTTTCAGCCTGTATGATCATACAGCACGCACACACACACACAATACTCCATCCAGACTTGAGCTTTGAAGTCATTTCAGCGCCTCACTGCAGGCTACAGGCCCAGCTCTCTCCCATCTATCTGAATAGTCTGTCTGTGTTCTTATGTTGGATGCTTTTCCTCAGTGTGAGGCTGCAACAGTCTTTTCTTTCAACTAGCATTAATAAATGAATCATCTTGTCAGTAAAAGCTGAGAAAATGTCTATGACAAAATAACGTCCTCATATGTCTTGTTTTATCCCAACAGTCCAAACCCCAAAGATTCTACACTTACAATGATAGAAGATACAGCAACAACAGGAAACGCTCACATTAGAGAAGCACAGACCAGATAAAATTTGGGGTTTTTGCATGGAAAAAATGTCTCAGACGATTAACCGATAACAAACAATAATTGCTGATTAATTTAATGATTAATCGATCGACTAATCCTTTGACTAATTCCTCAGTAAATTACTGATACCACTTTGAATCTTTGAATATCTTTCCAACTTTACCTAACCTAATACCTAATACTTCAAAGATGTAAAGCTCCTTTGCAGTGGTTTGATCCAAAGAGTTGATGAATAGGTCGTTGTTTGTAAAGTATTAAAAGAGAGGGCGAAACATTTATCTTACACTACAGTTGCAGGGCTTTCATTGGGACCACAGACTGAGCTCTGTGCAGAGAAACGTCCCCCAGATGCACACTGTACTCCCCCCGCTGTCCACCCCCTCCAAGTAAACACCACCGCGGTTCACCCAAAACCAGCGGTGAGGATAAGAAGCCTCAAATGAATGCAAAGAAAAAAAGGGGATACTATTCACCCAATACAAAGAGTTTAATTTAAATTCAGCCTCAAATCAGTGATATCCCATTATTTCTCACCAGACAGTCTAAAACTGGTCGATTATTTCCGGCACGGCTCATAACGTCCAGGAGGTGAATGAGGGTCTTTGTCAGTTCCTTACCTTCATAAGCGGAGCAGAAGCACAGCTGGACGAACAGGAGCACCAGCGGCCACACGTCCATGTCGAGACGCGGGACTCTTGAACGTGTGAAGAGGGAGCTCGCAGGAAAACTTCCAGCGCATTCCTGCTTCCCAAAGGCCCGCCTCTTGCTCCAGATCCAGAAACAAGGGAGGATTCTCCAAATACAGTCAGGCCCGGTGACCGGCGCGAGGCGGGTCAGAGAGACGATCGGCTGTGCCAACAACCCCTGTAGGTAAACTGTGACATGGACACAAGTATCTAGTAGAATAAGTCAACCCAGTTCTCCTTTTAAAAGTACTCTTATACTCTTCAGTGGTCATTGTATATTCAATTAGTTACATAAGTAACATTTCGAGGTACTTATACTCAGTGGTGGAAGATTTAGATCCTTTACTTAAGTAAAAGTAGAAATCCCGTTGTCTAAAAATACTCCATTACAAACTCTGTGGAGTGTAGAGGTGTGAATGTGGAGCCAATTTGAGACATTTTGTATACTACTGGGTAGATTAGCAGGCCTACTGCATCATATATAAGCATATGTCATTTTAATGTAAAAAGTAACTAGTTACTGTCCTGAAATTATGAATTGCATAGGAGAGAATAACAAATTATGATATTGTTAGTTTCAAAAAGGCCTGTTTTCTAAGGGGTCATGGAGTTTCACAAGTAATCTTTTTTGATCAGGAGAAAATAACCAGGATGTGATTTTGGTATTGCTTTGGTATTTATAAACATTATAAGCTTTTGTTATACATTAAATACATTAGATACATTATATGGTCCTTCCAGCAGCTATAGACTCTCTCTCTCTCTCTCTCTCTCTCTCTCTCTCACCTATAAAACGCAGCAATAACACAGTGGAAAGATTTTCCCATTTCAAACAGGGATAGAAGTTTGCCTGTTTCACTGTTTGCTAATGATGTGAACATTTTACGGGAAGTTGGATCCAAGTTGTTTCCTATAGCAACGATGAGATGTTCCATAGTAACCTCAGAGTAATCGATTACGTCTTGACATTTGCACTGCAGTCTTCTACACCTGGTTATCATTCTGTTTCAGACACAAACACACACCGCAGGAGGGCGGGGTGAAAGTACAGAGCTGTTGAAAGACTGATCAGGGTTTAATTTGCACATGGTTTGTAGACCCTGGAGTGCGAGTCCACACATGAAGGCGTTGAAGGTGGTGAAGTGACTGTGAGAGCATCTCATGAGCTGTAATTATGTAATGTGGGTTCAGCCGACAGTTTAGCTAAAATGTTTCTGTGAGGTCAGGTGAACAAAGAGTTAGTCGACCCTTTGCTTTACTTTGATGTGGTGTTACAGACAATGATTTGGGATTAAGATTGTGTCTGGGTTTAGCTTTATTGTCTTTAACTGTTGTTTTCACAGATTTACACCTATCTGGTGTTCATTTTGCATATATTTTGGGGATTTTTTTTGAAGGTTCAGCATCTAAAAGCATTGATCCCTATACCCAAACACACACTGTGCACTTGTACAGTCTGATCTTGTGTAGTGTGGAGTAGGAGGAAGTGAACTTCTGCAGCCCGCTCCTCATTTCTGCTCGAGGCTAGCAGCTTAGAGCTACATTAGCCGCCACTAGCACAACCGAGTCTCAAACAGAACTTTTAGCAGTCGCGTAGCATTGTGGGAAATATTGGCACCAGGTTTTGGTCAGGAAGAAGACTGATTGGAATAAAAACAATGATTGATCCTTCTTTTTTTTAATTCTCCATTGTGACAGTGTTATAGAAGTTCAATGCCAAAACATATAAATGAGCCACTCCATTGGTCTGGGCTCCTTCGTGGGCATTGTAAATTATTTTGAGTCAATCCCACATCACTCTACTGCCTTCAATAATCAAATGTGTGTTAATCACCAAATTAACTATTTTTCTGTATAGCTTTGAAAAATGAAACTATTTGTGACACAAATAAAATGAATGCCTTCAGTAGGAATGAAGCTTGGTGCCGGGTGCCACACACAAATATGGGAAGTCATAAATATTGAGAGACAGACTAATGCATCGTTAGTTTTGGTCTAATGCGATTTGTTGACAATAAGAATACTATAGCAACAGTTATATAATATATCAGCAGATATCAACAGTCACAGTGAGCAGGTTTCATTGTACTGCATGGCCCTTGTGGTGCTGAGTCCGTGTCCTTTCAGTTAAACACTGTTTTGTACATGAACCTCACTGCAGATCGAGGTACTGAGGCAGAACATCGTTCCAGAACTGCTGAGAGTCGTCTTGTTTCTTCTCTCCTGCAGCGCTCCGCTTCGTCCTCGGTGCTGGTTTGGGTGTTTCTTTATGTTGTTTGTGTTTTCTGTCAGGAGGCAGCCCCTGCAAGTTTTTTGTTTTTGTTGATTTGACCTCCTCCTCCTCCTCCTCCTCCTCCTCCTCCTCCTCTCCTTCTTCTTCCTGCTCCACCTTTGTATTTCCCTCTTTTTCTTTCTTATGTTGCTCCTCTTTGGCATGTTTCTGGTTATGTTTGATGTTTGCAGCCTTTCCTTCTTCCTCACTCTCCTCCTCTTCTCCCTCCTCTTCTTCGTTAGCTTCTTCCTCACTCTCATCTTCCTTTTCCTCAGAATCACTACCTTTCTTTCCTTCAAGGTGTTCCTCTTTTGTGTCTTCTCTCTGATTTCTGAGTCTTGTCTCTGTTTTTGGTTTAATCTTTGTGTCATTCTCCTCTTCCTCATCATGATCATTGCCCTCTACCATCATATTTTTAGCCTCAATACTTTTCTCTTTTGTTTTTATTTTTTCCTCCTCCTCCTCACCCTCTTCTTCCTCCTCCTCTATAACCTCCTCCTTACTCTCTTC
>NW_022280077.1:1432319-1443407 GCF_004355925.1 Anarrhichthys ocellatus | reverse complement strand
TCCTCCTTACTCTCTTCTTCCTCCTCACCCTCTTCTTCTTCCTCCTCGTCTGTAACCTCCTCCTTACTCTCTTCGTCCTCCTCACCCTCTTCTTCCTCCTCTTCCTCCTCCTCCTCACCCTCTTTTTCCTCCTCTGTAACCTCCTCCTTACTCTCTTCTTCCTCCTCCTCAACTTCTTCTTCCTTCTCTGAAACCTTCTCATCCTCTGCATCAACCTCATCTTCCTCTACCTCAATGTTTTCTTCCTCTTCAGAATCAGACTCTGCAGCGTCACTTAAGTCTCTGTCCTCCTCTTCTGACTCTTTGCTCTTGCTGCTCCCCGAGTCTTCACCACTGACATCGTCCTCATCCTCACTCACCTCACTCTCTTCCTCTTCTTCTTTATTCTCTTCTTCACTCGATTCTTCACTTCCATCCTCCTCTGCTGCCTCACTGCTTTCTTCTTCCTCCTCTTCAGTCTCAGTGACATCACCCTTCTTAATTCCTTCATCCTCCTCGTCACTGCTGGAGCCTTTTTCCTCCTCACCATCTTCTGCTGCAGTTTCATGATCTTGGTCTTCCTGAGTCCCTCCCGTAACACTCTCCTTTTCCTCCCCTAAGTCATTGCTACTTTCACTTCCCTCCTCGTCTTCGTCCTTGTCTTCCACATCGCTTCCACTTTCTTCATCTTCCTTCTTTTCCTCATCTTCATTATCTGTTTCTTCTCCTTCATGATCCTTGTGGGTTTTCTCATCTTCTTCATGTTCTTGCCGGAAAGTTCCTACATCTGTGTCACGATCTGTTTGTGAAAAGTCTTCACCCCCGTCACTTTTCATCACCTCCTGTTGTGACCGAGTGGTATCATGACTTTCCTCTTCTTGAACTACATTGCTTCTTTCTGGTGAATTTGACACTTCTGTGGAAGAAAAATGTGATAATGTCGAGGAAAAAGAAGGTTGCATAACTGCACTCTGCTTTGTGAAATGTTTCACTTGACACAGTGTTTTCGGGGTTGTAGAGGTGACCGTGTCACTGTCGGACTGGAAACCCCCCACGCTTGTCATTGCCTCACTAAGCACCCCCATAGCTGCACCTGCTATCCCTGCAGCAGGAAGAAGACAAGCTGCGGTACTGAGGATCTCCCCCCACCTTGGCTTTTCTTCAGTCAGGCTCTGAGTATCCTCTCTGTGTGTTCCAGAAACAAGCAGATCCCTATCAACAGGTTCTGGGTCTCGAAGGGGTTTTGCTCCGCTGACGGAAACCACCTCTGTTCCCTGAGTGCTTTGTGGGGAAATGGGGTTACACAGCAGTTCAACCTGTGTATCCTGCTGTGATATCAGCGAGCTGGAAGCTTCAGTCTCCTTACTCATTGGTTTGGCCCTCGTATTAACTTCAGAGTCTGCTTCTCTGATTTCATCCCCTCCTTCTCTACCTGGATTTGTTTTTGCCTTCAGTTTAGACTCTATTGACTTGATTTTGTCATTTACTTCAGCGCTGTCACCTTCAGGTACCTTCTGCTTATCTGCAGTTCTACCTCTCGTTTTTTGAGCTGTGTTTTCTACAACTTTTCCTTTGCTTTTACTTTTAAATTGAGTATTCCCTGTATATTTCATCTTCACAGGTGTAGATGTCACACTTTGAGTTTTCTTAGTATCAACCTGAGCAGGTGTGGTTTCTTCAGTGGTTTCACTCTTGATTTCTGCATCTTTTTCTACAGGTGACCAACTTTCACTTCGGACAGACGGGCTGGTTGTTTCATTTCCTGTAGTGATCATAATAACATGAGATGTCTTGTCAAAAGCTGATTTATTTTCCTCCTTTTTTGGTGTTCCTTTCAAGTTTTTCTTTAAAGTCACGGCTTCCATATCCTCTTTGTTTACATTGCTTTCTTTCACATTTCTATTTCTCCTGTCATTTGCCTTCAGTTTCGTCGGTCTCTGCTGCGCTTCAGTCAGTGTCTTCCTGACAGATTGTAGAGTTTTTGAGCTTGACTCTGATAGTTTTGGTGATTTAAAATGGGAGGGTTCCTTTCGCGCCTGTCCATAAGTTGTGACTTTATTGGACTGCTTGGTGATATTCTCTTTGCCTTTAGATGAGGCACTTTTAGATGCGTTTTTCAGACTCTTTAAGCTCATCAGTGAAGACACTTCTCTCTTCAAAGAGCCTTTCAGGAGCTCTGTGGGTGAGGCCTTGAGAGACTTTTGTCCTGCCTTCCCATTGAACTGAAACAACTCTGCTTCTTTCGTAGTTCTTCCAAGAGCTGGGCCTTTCTTCTTTTCCTATAATAAATCAAAATAGGGATGTAAAAATAAAAATAAACCTGGTGGAAAAAAGTCATATGCCTGATAATTGTGTGTTATAAAAAAGGAAATCTGAACAAGCACCGCAGCAGACCTGCAATCGACATTACTGAATGTGTAGTTGTGGCATTTAATGTTTTATGTGTTTTACTGCCAAAAGCATGTCAGCACTAGTTTGAGGAAGCTGTTTCTTGTTCAATAAAAGAAAATTTCTGCATTTCTTTTTATATATGTTGCAGTAGATTTTGTAGGCGTAGATGGATTAAAACGTACTGAATATAATTACAAATATACATCAAAATGTTGGCAGCAATACATAAGAAGATTATATATTGCCAGTGAAAAGTATATTTTGGATCTCATCATCATATAAAAATACATTTTGGTACATTTTTGTACAATGTAATTTGAAATGTCATAAACAGCAGTTAAAGCCAGTGGTTGAATGTCACTTAGTGTATTTACTCAAGTACTGTACATAAGTAGAAGTTGAGGTAATTCCCTTTTGTGCAACTTTATACTTCTACTCCACTGCATTCCACGGCTTAAACATATGAAAAACGATGGGTTTTCTTTGCAGCATGAGCGCTGTGGGCACACATGATGTGGATCACTGATTAGTCATCAACAAATCTGTCATCAGGCTGAAATGCAGATGTGGGAGGAAGGTAAAGGGAACCTTGGTGACGAAGGAGAGAAGATGAAAGGAATCCTTATTTTACCATCTGCATTTGAGATTAACAGACGGTGGTTATTTGGGGGTCAGTGGTGTGTGAAAACAGACAATTAATCACTGTCACAGCAGAATGTCTGAACTGTGAACTGTGGTGCACCTCTTTAGAGATATTCATCTCTGCCATACATTTAAGCCCACACATGTATGACACACAAGTAACTGGACATTTACTCAAGTAATGCAGTTCAGTAAATATTGAGGTACATGTATTTTACTTGAGTATTTTCATTTCCCAGTGAAATATGTGTAAATATTTACACATTTTACACTCTTTTTTCTTTTTACACCTGAAGTTGCTATTGTAAGATTTTACTTTCAAAACTTCTCAGCACACAAAATCAGTAGTTATACTTAAGTAGAATTATGAATGTTTTTACTTGTAATGAACAGTTTTTAAAGTGTGGTACTACTACTTATATACTCCTTCCACCACTACAGACACAAGCCCATTGAACATTACAACTAAGGCAGGAATGGGTTACTGAACACCACATGTTGCACTATGACACACAACAACGCAGGAGACTTTTTCACAGCTTGCTCCATCTCTGGAAACACTGATGAGATGTGGCAAGATTCCTGGAAACTTTCCAAAAGCGTTTAATGTGTGTTTGTGTGTGTGTGTGTGTGTGTGTGTATCTGAGGCTGGAGCTCAAACACATTTGTGTATCGGCAGAGGCAATCCTAATCTCTGAATCAACTTTGAGGGGGGTTCATCACACACATTCTTGGGATAAAAGCAAATGAAAGGGGGAAATTAAGAAACCATAACATTGAATTCAATTTCATATTTCACTTCAATGTTTCACCAAATGGAAAATGTCTCCACAGACACACACACACAGTATGTATGCTGACCTATGCACATTTCCTGGAAAAGTCAGTGAGTGTTCAACATTGCTGCTTCCTGCCCTGCAGTGCACATAATGTAGACCACAACCAAGAAGCCTAAAGAGGAAAATAACATTCAACTGACACCAAACAACATTCAACTGACTCTGCGTTTATGACTTTGCAGACAATATATTCTATTACTCTACTAAGACATTAATGTGAAACCAAACTTCTCTCACCATGTGTGGCAAAAAGTCAGAGTTGACTCCTTTCTCAGAGATATTCTCTTCCGCTGCAATTTGTCTCTGAGAAGTTTCTCCCTCTGCAAAAACCGACAGTGATTGGGTTATTGAAACAGCTGCACACAAGAGTATCTAACACAAGATAAAAACTCAGCTCATCAAATTAGAGGTTGAAAATACCTGTTTTAGGCGAAGCAGCATGCTCCTCCTCACTGAGAGGTTTGTTGGAAATCTCACTGGAGGGTCTGGTGGGGCTGCAGGGCTCTTTAGGTGGTAGAGGAGATTCACCAATTAAGGCCTTTTTGGCAGTTGCCACTCCATACAGTCTTCTTTTTGCAGTCCTTTTATGAGATACAAGGGTGCTATGTTTAGTTATAGTCTTTGGTGACGGTAAGGGAGAAGGCAGCTCTTTAGATTTAGACTCAGAGGAAGCAGCAGTAGAGGATTTATTCTGAAAGGTGTTTGATGATTGAGAATGTGGGCTCGATGGCTTAGAGGATAACACTGGAGATCTGGGGGAGAGTGCTGGGTTTAGCCTTGCTTCTGACTGTGGTTTCGGGGATGATGAAGGGGTGGCAAAGTCCTTTGAGAGTGTTTTAGGGGTTGGGATATTTCTGGACGTTTGCCAGGAGGTGTTGAAGAAGTCAGAATTTAGACGTGGGAGGTTGTGAAACATCTCTCCAAACTGCTCCGCAGAGTTTCCCTGGAAGAAAAGAGAGGAAAAACAGCAACAACAAAAAAAAGTGAGTAAAAGGTTTGATCGATGGAGTTCCTCCAACATGTTAGTCTGCGGCACTGCAGCAGAGCTACAACTTGGTGTAATACTGTCTCCTACTGGAGTTAAACTGTGATTACAATTATCTAAAGCTGAGACAACAAACTTTCTGCAGGGTTCACAGAGTTAAATTAAATACTTTCTAATACCACATACAATGCAATTTAATACTTGTTCACAATCATACTGGTCAAAGTATGAAAGTATGATGGCTAACCAGTAGGAACTATTGGGCCTAGAATCAATTCCCAGCAGTATGTAAAAAATATTTCCAAATATATAACTAGTGAAATAAATGTGACCAGAACCGAGATATGCAGCATAAAATAAATATATAGATTAAATGATAATTAAAAAAAGATGAATTCATTTAAGTATATTTTAGAGCTGCAATGATTAGTCAATTAATTGATTGGGCGATCAAAAGAAAATTAATTTGGCAACTATTTTGATTAATTGATTATTTCAGTAATGTTTTGATATTTACAAATGTGAGAATATGCTGCTTGGGTGGTCTTAAAATATAACAAATTGTATATTTTGGACTGTTGGTTGAACAAACCAAGACATTTACAGACGTCGCCTTGATTATGTGATTTGCATTTTGTACTATTGTCGTTTTTTTTTTGGTGGACCAAACAATAAATCGATCAATGGATAAAATAATCAGCAGATGAATGGATTAGGAAAACAATCAGTAGTAAATGACCAGTGTGTAGGATTTATTGCCATCTAACGGTGAAGTTGCAGATTGCAACCAACTGAAAATAAGTACCACGGTGTAGGTTCTCACTTTTTCTCTGTGGCGGGCTCGAGCAAAGAGGGCCGAGAGTGGGACTGTTGGATTAGGATCAATCAAAGTGTCCAGCAGAAGCATTTCTGTGTAACTTGGCTCTAAAAAGTTCTCTGTGACATCCTCTTCTGGTCTGGGTGCAGCCAGTACCAGCATGTGGTTACCACCGCAGGACACCTAAACGTAAGAAAACACAAGGACTTAATGTAGTTTATTACAGAGGATCCTCTTACACACAGGATAAACCACTTGGGAGGTGGACTACAGTCAGACTCTGTGGGTTTAGTGTTTTGCTAAAGGACATTAGACAAACACACAGGTGGAGCTGAGGATGACACGACCACCAGAGCCGTTTCATCACATTCACTTACTAACTGAACTCTGTGCTTGAGAAAACGTGCGCAGAGTGTCGGGCTGAACTGGTTGATGAAGTTCTCCACCCCTAAACCCAGTTTCCCATGCCGACCATCACCAAACGTGTACAGGAGCCCGCTGTCTGTGGAGGACAAACGCTTTACATCAAGTTTGAAGCTTGTGTTCAATCGCTTCACATTTAATTCAGATGATCAGGAAAATACACAAAGGTAAACAGGCAGCACTATCTTTAAACACCATCATAATGACTAGAATGAGCTTCAGAGATTACTTACTTGTGATCACAGCGGTGTGGTTCTCTCCACAGGCGACATGTTTGATGCTGCTGTTACAAAAGTGCTCCAGTGGTTTTGGCAAATCAGCTTCAAACAGAAACGTCCCGTGGCCCAGCTGACCGTACTGACCTCTGCCGAACGTGTACACATTCTCCTCTGGCACGGCAAAACAGACACAATGGAACAGACTGCTTTGACGAACAGCAGTGGTGGAAAGAAAGTACATTTACTGAATATTTTCACTTACATTTCAGAGAGAAATACTGTACTTTTTACTGCACTACATTTGATTGCTCGGGCTACTTTGTAGTTTGCATTGTACAAAATTTGCAAACATCTTCATCTTCCAAGTGATTTGTGTCTATTATTGAGCCTGTTTTGATAGAAGTCAAATTGATGCATTTTCTTCAATCGTGTGACATTTCTCTTAAATTCTATAGCAAATTCCTTATTCTGTCTTCTTTCAAGATTTTCACACTCTTCTCTAAAATATTCTTGAAGTTGATTTCTGTTGAAAGCATTAAATATTAAAATGCTGCTTTGAGGGGTTCTGTACAAGGATGAGGAAGGGGCAGACGCATGTTGTTGATGTTGTGCTTTTTTTCATATTAAGATGATTATTTATGTGTATATGTTAATTATTTAAGTTATAGAAAGGGGTAAGTGTTTACGTCTGCCTACTCATTTTCAGATAAATATTATTTACTCATTTAGAATGTATTCTATATATTTAGTTTTCTTATTATTTGTGAAATGTGCAAAATAAATAAATCCATCTATCTATACCAATCTGCTTACATGTGTGGTGATAAAAATTCACTAAAAAGGCCTGTCTGCATAATGAGTACTTGGAGTGAAACTTTAATTACATTTTGCTGAAACTGTACTTTTAAGTAAAACTATAAATGCAGGACTTTTACTTGTGATAGAGCGTTTTCCACACGATGGTATTGACACTTTTACTAAAGTAAAGGACCTGAATACTTCTTCCACCACTAACAGACTGTATTCCTGATATACGTCAAATATAAATGATAAAACAAAAAAAAAGATGTCAGCAGAAAAGTGTCTGTACTAAACCTACCTGTGAGCGCCACCGTGTGCTCCCCTCCGCAGCACACCTGACTGACATGACCCAGAAACCCTTGCACCCGCTGAGGGACTCTGTGATTGGCCAGCTGCTCCACCTGGAGACCAAGCCTTCCATTCGCACTGTCGCCAAAGGTGTAGAGATCTCCATCCGCTAGAGCAAAGCCGACACAACACTGGAGTGTGAAGGCTGGTTAAATGAACGCTCAAACTGTCTCTCGTGCTGTGTTTGGTTGGACTGTGTTGTACCTGTGACAAATGCTGAGTGGTGGTACCCACAGGAGACCCACATCACCGCCTCCCCAACATCCACCTCTGTGGGTTCTGCTGCAAAGCACTCATCCCCTAAACCGATCTGACCCACGGCGTTGTCTCCCCACATGAAGAGCCTCCCGTCCTCTAACAACACACGCACACACACACGCACAGACAGAGTAGAACATCTAACATCACACATACAAACAGTTTGGACTTTGGCCAGAGCATGTTGATCTGATGGAGACACTTGTTACATTATTACTTGTCACTGTTCGGACCTGTTAAGGCAGCTGAGGTGTTGCATCCTGCAGAAAGCATTTTGATTGGTGCATGGTCACAGAAGGGATGCAGCAGGCGAAAGGATGTGGTGTTGTTGCAGTGGCCCAAACCGAGCTGGCCCTCCAGGTTAATGCCAGAAACAAACACACTACCCCGCCCTGAAAATATACAAAACCGGACTTTAATACAACCAATTCTGGGCCCTTCTGTTCTGTATTTAAGGAATGTCATATGAAATTCTGATGTTATTTGTTAATCATCTTACATGTGCAGACAATTGTGTGATACCTCCCACAAGCTACAAGCTTCACCTTCTCAGACTTTAAGGCTGAAAGGAAAATACAATGATTTTATATACAGCTTGTAAAAGTGTTATCTCAACCTATAACAATAGAACATAAGTTATATTATATGTTGAATCATTCATCTGAATCTGCAAAGCAAATAAGGTTATTAGATATACATAGTGTAGTAGTAGTGTAGTAAAAAGTACAATATTTGCCTCTTTTCTAGTGGAGTAGAAGTACATATATAAGAAAATGTAAAAGACTCGAGTATGATACTTGAGGATAGTACTTGTGTAAATGTAGTTACTTTCCACCCCAGTACAAAACAAGTGATTTGACGATGTTAGCTTGACTAGACCAGGTGATAAAAGGATTAATCGAGAAATAATTAATAATATTAATCAATAATGAAATTAATCATTGTTTATATTTTTGGTGGAAAATAACTCACCTTTCACAGAGGCAGGTTTGCTGGCAGCAGGCTTAAATCCATGCCCCAGTTGGCCCCAAGAATTACCACCAAACATGAGCAGCCTGCCATTTTCTGCTGACATATGAATCATTTAATTACACAAATATTTAATGTTGAACACAGCAATAATTCACTAATAAACTGTGCATAGTTTGTCTGCACCTGTAATGACAGCAGTGTGCCCTCCTCCGCAAGATAGATGCACTGGCTGGTCATTCTTCAACCAGAATTTACCAGGCACATCGTCAGCAAAACTGCTCTTTCCAAATGTGAAGATGGCTCCTGTTTCTGAGGACAAATGTATGATTCATCTCTGTTAACAGCCTTTGGGAAAGGTATATTTAACACTGTGCAGGACTCAAAGGCAGCACTCTTCTGTAAGTTAACACCAGCTAAATCCCAACCTGACATCTCAAGCCATTTAAGTAGCAGCCTGACAGAAATAGCAACAGGTCAACCACACACACACAGAGGATATGTGGACACCGTTTGTCCAACGGACAGGTAAGTATACCATTCATCAAGATAAGTGTTATATATCCTGGTTAATTATATGAAGTGCTCTCACCGGGTATGTCCACATCGTCCTGTCCCGTCATCTCCACTGCTCTCCTTCTCACACCTCCTCACCTGCACCGTATGTCAGTCACGGTGCTGAATGACGGGAAGATCACGATGACTTAAAAGAGGGACAGGTGATAGCCAGCTAGCTGCTGTCCCTGAGCCAACCATGGAAATAAAGTTAGTCATAGGTGAGGAATATTAATATTTAAAGTAGCTTAGTGATCAAAGCAGCATATTAATTAATTCAACGCCATGACAAAACAGACTAAAATGAAAACAAATGGACAAATTATGGTTTTAAGTTATCCACATGTTAAAATGTATCAAACACATCTATGACAAGTAACAAGTATTCTATATTTAGATATATTGTTACTCTGTGATTCGGTTCCCTTGGGGGACAGACGAAACGTGTTTTTGTTTGTTAGTTTGTTTTTACTAGCAGGCTGTATATTTACAAATGCATTTTCGAGATCTCACAGGTATGAAGGCAATTAAATGTCAAAATCCGCGAGCAAAAATGAGATCCATGCGCGCGTGTGTAGAGGCCCCGCACGTGGATCTCATTTGCGCTCGCGGATTTGGACAATGATTAGCCTTCATACTAACATATGTGATAAAATGTTTGTCCGGGGGGCTAAACCAACGTTTCCACAGCAGCTCTGCCCATCAGTAGTGGAGCAGCAGGGAGTGTTGTAACGCAGGAAGTTCTTGCTTTGAAAACTAGCTGCAATTGTTTTTCTTTTGCATATGAAATATACTCAAAATCCCAATTGAATAGCCCACGTGTCACAACATTAATAACCAAAGAGCGTTAGTTATCCCAGTCCACCTGTCCGACAACAGACAGTAAACTCTCGATAGACTGGGAGGAAGCCACGCCTCACTTCCTGGTTCTGCAGTGACGTCAGAGCAGCCACGCTGCTGGCTGCGCGTCAGCTCGGACAGACAGCGAATGAACGTCTACGCTGATGAAATATATTCCCAAAACATTTGTCTTCCATTGTAGTTTACTTCAGCTACAATGTCTGCGAAACTACTATCTGTGAACAACACCGTCTTCAAATGCTTGAAAACTCTTTCGGCACGAGGGTTTAGGTAAGAAGCTGCAGATAACTTTATTATTAAGTATCGTTAGTACAGGTAATACTAAGTTACATGCATTGTGTTCTCGTGTGTTGCTTTCTCAGCAGTGGAGCTGCTTCCCTCGGTTCAGTTAATTTAAAGGGTCGCAGCTGTCTCTCTCTGAAAGACTTCAGCTCAGATGAAATCAAGAGGCTGTTGTGGGTGTCAGGGGATCTGAAACATCGGATCAAGCACGAAAAACAGGTAGCTAAAGTTACTAATGTCTGCTGTAGTGTCCATATGTTAAATGTCCTCAGGGTGAACCATTTAAATGTAGCGAATTATCATTTCTATTTCAGTATCTTCCTCTGCTGCAAGGAAAGTCGATTGCAATGATATTTGAGAAGAGGAGCACCAGAACAAGAATGTCCACAGAAACAGGTGTCCGTTTTGTATACATGTCTGCACGATGTGCTTCAGTTTAGCAATACCACAAATAACTGATTTTAGAAAGGCGGGAAGATGTTATAAAGACACTAGGCAGTTTTCAAGTGTCACATTTGCACAATTAGAACAATCTTAGTTTTGGTGAAGATTTGTTTTATTAACATATACTCATTGCAATATGTGAGATATATAAAATGTGCATTCATGCACAAGAAAATAGATTTAAAATAAAGGAAAGGGAAAAATACACGTGTACAGATACATGCAAATGAACTAGAGGAAAGGCAGATTATAAACAATGATACATCAGCTTATATA
>NW_022280077.1:1426610-1431919 GCF_004355925.1 Anarrhichthys ocellatus | reverse complement strand
ATGTATACATGTATACGTATATATACACATACATGTATACATGTATATGTATACATGTATACATGTATACGTATATATACACATACATGTATACATGTATACGTATATATACACATACATGTATACATGTATATGTATACATGTATACATGTATACGTATATATGTATACATATATACATGTATACATATATATACATGCGCATATATATATATATATATATGTATGTGTATATATGTATACATATATACGTATATATATATATATGTATATATATGTATACATATATACGTATATATATATATATGTATATGTATGTGTATATATGTATACATATATACGTATACATGTATATACGTATATATATATATATATGTGTGTGTGTATATGTATATATGTGTGTGTATATATATGTGTGTATATGTATATATGTGTGTATATGTATATATATATATATATATATATATATGTGTAGAATAGTGATAATGACATATTACTAATAATCCTAACTATTTGTAAAAGAAAACATTAAATATGAATGACAACAATCTAATAGAAATGTAACATCTCACACTGTTAGCAGGGCTGATACTGTGTGTTCAGCGATGTGAAGGTTATTGTCAATATGGACACAAAAGAACTGCTGAAAGGCGACTTTCAGTCCATCCCAGGGACAAAGCGGTCTACAGTCCACTCCTCTCTTTCCCTGCACTGCTCCCCTTCAACGCTCACACCAGGTTGTGTTTGTTGTTTTTATGCACCAGCTGGCCATTAGGGAAATTGAAGTTGTCATAATTCCAGGTTTTGCTCTGCTGGGTGGGCACCCCTGTTTCCTCACTTCTCAGGACATCCACCTTGGAGTGAATGAGAGTAGCACGGACACAGCCAGGTGAGTTTTATATTTATGCTTTCACTTATGGAAATAAACTGGAATTGATGACACTGACATGTGCGCATCTGGAATCTCTAAACTCCTTCTCCAGGGTTCTCTCAGGGCTCTGCGATATTGTCTTGGCACGAGTGTACAGCCACTCCACGCTGGAGGAGCTGGATAAAGAGGCCACCATCCCCATCATTAACGGCCTGTCGGACCTCTACCACCCAATCCAGATTCTGGCTGACTTCCTCACCTTACAGGTACTGCGACTCCTACGCGCACTGCAGTTTTCATCCAGTAAATGATAATGACACAGTGTTTTCTTAATTACCACTCTCCCTCAGGAGCATTACGGGTCCCTTAATGGACTAACAGTGAGCTGGATTGGAGATGGGAACAACGTCCTCCACTCCTTCATGATGACTGCAGCTAAATTGGGAGTTCATCTTAAGATTGCTACACCAAAGGTTTGCCTCGTTTTATGTTGTCATGCACATTTGGCCTCTCTTTTAGCGCACTACCTCTACCTCTTTGCAATGTACAAAGCTAAAGCTGTATTTTAATTCACAGGGGTATGAGCCAGAAAGGAGTGTTATTCAAGAGGCACAGAGACTCTCCAAAGAAGTGAGGTGTTCTTCAGGTGTCATTATTTTAAACAGGACCTCTTGTCAAAGGACTTCTTATTCATTCATAACATCGCATTGTGTCTCAGCATGGGACCCAGCTTGTTCTGACCTCTGACCCGATGGAGGCCGCCCACGGCAGCAATGTTTTGGTCACTGACACCTGGGTGAGCATGGGACAGGAGGAGGAGAAGAAAAAGAGGATGAAAGACTTTAAAGGTTACCAGATTACAATGCAGGTAACTAAGAACATTTTCTTTTTACCTGTTCATATTTTGGACGGTGTATATTTTTGATTTGGCATTTGATATGTTTTGTTGTGTTTTTCTTTTTTACATTTACTCTCTTTCCTACTGTCTCAGATGCTTTTTCTTGCTTAAAAATCAAAATGGTGTCACCCACAAAACACAGCAGTAGCTTTTTGGAGACGTTAGCACTTGTCTTTGGTCAGTTGTTTTCACAAATTGGTCTCTTTTGACAGCTGGACACACTTGTTGACAGTAAGCAAATCAGTCTTAAACATGCTCCTTTCTTACTGCCTTTACACACAGCAGTAGATTTTAATATTCTGCAAATTGTTTGTATTGTAAAATAATCTAACAGTAATTACAGACTTTATCTTACAATTCGCAAGCAAGCTTTAAAGAAAAGTTTTGCACTGAGCATGATGATATAATTGATAGGATTTTCTGAAAAAAGGTTTTGAACCTTATTATAATTATTTTGGTCAACAAGAATATGTCTTTATGTCTGGCAAGTAAATACTTTGCAAAGGAGCTCAAATCTAATGTTATTTGATTTCACTGAGTTGAAATGGGTCTTGGTTCTGGTCCGCTGCAGACAGGAAGTGTTGCCAAACCAGACTGGACCTTCCTGCATTGTCTGCCCCGCAAAATGGAGGAGGTGGATGACCAGGTGTTCTACTCATCCCGCTCCCTCGTCTTCTCCGAGGCAGAGAATAGAAAGTGGACAATCATGGTGATTAATCTGATTATTATTTAATGCACAGTTTAATACTAGTATGGGTTAAAATGTTCCTGTCAGAATAGTCTTTGCCTCCGGTTTGATTCTCCATCTACTGATCGTCACAACTGTCTTCTCTTTCAGGGTCTGATGGTGTCTCTTCTGACTGACTACACTCCACAGATCCCCATGCTCAAGTTTTAACTTTACCATAAAGGTGGAGTTTTACTTGCTCATCATGAAGTATGACAGTCTTATTGCATGTGCCTCTGCATCGGTCAATGTCTGATTTCACCCACTGATAGCACCATCACAACACTCGATGTTCAATTCTAAGCCAAAAATGTATGTTTACATTCTACCTTTACTGGTATAGAGAACGAGGATTGTTGCGAGCCTAAGTTTTACAGACCTGTTCCTGAAAAGGAAAAGATTACCGCTCCTTTCTTCAACTCGTTTAACATTTTACATTCTTGCAGTATCCACATGGTGTTTACGTAGCCGCTGCCCCGACATGTTGTTGTAATATTTTTTTGAGGGAACGTATATCAGTCGCTGTGCATAAGCCCATTAAATGAACAACTATATACATTTGTCCTTACTGCCAAAAAGATACCATGATATAACCACAACGTCTCCGGTTTGTTGCATGTCAAAACCTTCTCTCTTCCATCCATGTCACTTCTCTGTTTCTACTGTATACTATCTACTAAAAGCTAAATGGCAGAAACATACTCTTGAAAAAGGCATTGTGTGGCATAACAATTGTCAGTGCAGATTGGTTTTAAAAGGCAATATAGTAGTACCATGCAATGTGGTTAAAAATCTAGTAAATGGACAAAAACACAGGTGTTGTAGAAGCAGGTGAACATTGTGTTGTACTACTCAACCCTCATGGTTCAATGTGATTTTGATATCCTTTTCTCAAAGTCTGAATGTACACAAATGTGCCTTTTACATCATGCTCTTCACTTTTATAAAGACCGCTCTGAGTGTTGTGTGATGCACTGATGATGAAACCGAGAGGGTCAAATCCTTGTTCACAAACTATAAATATAGTCATTACACTTTATTCATAATGTTAGTCCACAGTCTACAATAGTTTTTGTTACTGTGGAGGCTCAACAGTGTTTTAAATCCAGGCTTTATATAATCATATTCAGTATGGTCCTCTGAAAAGTACACTTACAGGTAGTTACTGGTACTTACAGAATCAGTTTAAAGTTTAATTTAATTCTTTTGAGAAAAACAAACCGAAAAAAGAAATACTTCGACCCTACTAAATATCGGAGGTAATTATTGTACTTTTTACTCAACTACATTTGTTTGACGCTTATAGTTACTGTTTACATTTAAAAATATACTATATGAAACATTACTATACTAGTTATCTACACAATATCGAAATCATGTAGAATTGACAAACTAAATGATGCTCTTACATGTATTCGTTAGTGATGAAAACAATATATTATTCAAAAAATATATAACATTGTGAAAGGAGCCATTTTGCTCATTAATTAATGTGATACTTTTAAGTACATTTTGCTGATAATACTTATGTACTTTTACTTGAGTAACGTTTAGAATTTAGGGACTTTTAATAGTAGTGGATTCATTAGACACTGGTATTTCTAATTATACTTATAGGTAAAATATCTGAATATTTCTTCCACCACTGCTAGCAGGATGTTGTTTATCATAATTCAGTTTTTCTGTTTGGCATATTTTTTAACAAACATATTCCTGTTGACATATTGATTACTTTGGTGACATTTTCTCACATCTTTTATTTTTAGCACTTTAGACTAGAAGTCTCGTTGTTGCAGGGACCCCCTTTGGAGCAGAGTTTGGGATTGGGATGTTTACTTCCACATGGATATTACTAGTTTTACTCACCACCTGTCGGCTCGGCCGCATGGTTTAAGGCAGTGATTCTTAACCATGGGGCTGCGGCCCACGATGGGGCCGCAAAAAACTTTCAGTTTTGCACCTGTGGGCCGCGAGGGCCGCGGGACCGCATAGGTTATCAATTGAAGACACCAGAGATATTACTGTTCTCCATGAGACGGTCAGTTACAATATAGCTTCCCACCACCTGGTGGCGGTAATGCGTTAGTCAGTTTAACAAGCTACAATAAGCAGAAGAAGACACTCAGCTAGCCGCTAGCCCAGGCATGGGCAAACGGCCGTTGGGCTTTTCAATCCGGCCCGTCAAATATTGGTACAAAATTGTCCAAACTATAATAAAGACTCGAGCTGGGCAGTATACCGGTTTTAATTTCCCGTATGATATGAGTTCTTCACACACCATTATACCGGTGTGTAGCCATAACAACTGCTGTCTGCTTTCAACAAGCAGTTAAAAGTATTCTTTTTTTCTGCTAATGCACATCGGTCAGCGCTAGTTGTCTTATATGTATTGAGAGGGAACCCTAGTCATGGTCATAACTTTATAACAACAATTAACAACCCACAACTAATGCTCTTTAACAGAAAAACACAACAGCACACAACAGTCGGTGACACATAAACATTTTGTAACACTAATAATTGTACATTTATAAAATTTCACCGCCGAACTGCATGCTGGGTACAGCTCGCTCGCGAGCCTGCTTTCTAACAGTCTGCTAACAGCTGGGAGAGGCTCCGTCGCTCCAGTAACGTTACATTAAAGAACAGAACAGAGCGATGCAGGATGAACAAAGACAGACCGGAGCAGTGTTACATCAGTGTTACATCATTGAATGAATCATAAACATTATATGATTTAACCACTGGAGGGCAGCAGTGTTAAATAATTTAATGAGTAATAAACATTACACGATTTAACCACTAGAGGGCAGC
>NW_022280077.1:1395510-1426600 GCF_004355925.1 Anarrhichthys ocellatus | reverse complement strand
GAATCATAACCATTACACGATTTAACCACTAGAGGGCAGCAGTATTACATCATTTAATGAATCATAAACATTACACGATTTAACCACTACCACTAGAAAAAATGAAGACGACAGTGGTGCCATACCCCCCCCCCAAAAGTCTAAATGTGTGCAATCCTGACTTTCTTAACACTTTCAGTGTGTGGAATGTGGGCTAATGCTATCAAACGAAGCACTGAAGCCTTAAAAAATAAAGCGACACCAAGCGATGAAACATCCAACGCTCGTGGGAAAGCCTGTTGGGCTTCTTGTTGTGTATGCAGGTTTACATACACATGATAAATAAATGTCTTTGTGATCATCACATTGTATCATCTCATTTATTTGACAAGGGTTTTGCATGTTCAACTCCGCGAGGACGCCGGCGTCCTCGATCCCCTCTCCTTCCGTTCCGTTCCTACGGCTTGCTTGCGCAAACTACGTCACAAAACATGGCCGTGTTTGGTATCCCAGCATGCCCAAAACCCTCATCTTTGCAAAGAAATCATCGATTTTCTTTCATTTCTTATGGAGTTTTCACAAAAGGAGCCCAAACACACACTGTCCAAAGTCGCCATAACCGCTGCAAGTCGGATCTTGCAGCATTTCGATGGAAAAAGACACATTACAGACCCAACAATGTGCTAGCGGATGTTACCATGGAGCTAGTAGCTTCAGTAAACGCTAGTACTTAAAGTACAAACCTTATCTTCCTCTTCTATAAGCCGTCAATCAGCGTATAACCTTGTGTAACTGAGCTACACTCATACTCGATCGTGCGCTCAGTCGCAGCCGTTACGCACAGTAAGTCCGCTGCTTACATACCACGTCTTGGACCATATTATACAGGTGCTGGTATATAATTAGAATATCAATAAAAAGTTAATTTATTTCACTAATTCCATTCAAAAAGTGAAACTTGTCTATTATATTCATAATTACACACAGACTGATATATTTCAAATGTTTATTTCTTTTAATTTTGATGATTATAACTGACAACTAAGGAAAATCCCAAATTCAGTATCTCAGAAAATTTGAATATTACTTAAGACCAATACAATGAAAGGATTTTTAGAAATCTTGGCCAACTGAAAAGTATGAACATGAAAAGTATGAGCATGTAAGCACTCAATACTTAGTTGGGGCTCCTTTTGCCTGAATTACTGCAGCAATGCGGTGTGGCATGGAGTCGATCAGTCTGTGGCACTGCTCAGGTGTTATGAGAGCCCAGGTTGCTCTGATAGTGGCCTTCAGCTCTTCTGCATTGTTGGGTCTGGCATTTCGCATCATCCTCTTCACAATACCCCATAGATTTTCTATGGGGTTAAGGTCAGGCGAGTTTGCTGGCCAATTAAGAACAGGGATACCATGGTCCTTAAACCAGGTACTGGTTGCTTTGGCACTGTGTGCAGGTGCAAAGTCCTGTTGGAAAATGAAATCTGCATCTCCATAAAGTTGGTCAGCAGCAGGAAGCATGAAGTGCTCTAAAACTTCCTGGTATACGGCTGCGTTGACCTTGGACCTCAGAAAACACAGTGGACCAACACCAGCAGATGACATGGCACCCCAAACCATCACTGACTGTGGAAACTTTACACTGGACCTCAAGCAACGTGGATTGTGTGTCTCTCCTCTCTTCCTCCAGACTCTGGGACCCTGATTTCCAAAGGAAATGCAAAATTTACTTTCATCAGAGAACATAACTTTGGACCACTCAGCAGCAGTCCAGTCCTTTTTGTCTTTAGCCCAGGCGAGACGCTTCTGACGCTGTCTGTTGTTCAAGAGTGGCTTGACACAAGGAATGCGACAGCTGAAACCCATGTCTTGCATACATCTGTGCGTAGTGGTTCTTGAAGCACCGACTCCAGCTGCAGTCCACTCTTTCTGAATCTCCCCCACATTTTTGAATCGGTTTTGTTTCACAATCCTCTCCAGGGTGCGGTTATACCTATTGCTTGTACACTTTTTTCTATCACATCTTTTCCTTCCCTTCACCTCTCTATTAATGTGCTTGGACACAGAGCTCTGTGAACAGCCAGCCTCTTTTGCAATGACCTTTTGTGTCTTGCCCTCCTTGTGCAAGGTGTCAATGGTCATCTTTTGGACAACTGTCAAGTCAGCAGTCTTCCCCATGATTGTGTAGCCTACAGAACTAGACTGAGAGACCATTTAAAGGCCTTTGCAGGTGTTTTGAGTTAATTAGCTGATTAGAGTGTGGCACCAGATGTCTTCAATATTGAGCCTTTTCACAATATTCTAATTTTCTGAGATACTGAATTTGGGATTTTCCTTAGTTGTCAGTTATAATCATCAAAATTAAAAGAAATAAACATTTGAAATATATCAGTCTGTGTGTAATGAATGAATATAATAGACAAGTTTCACTTTTTGAATGGAATTAGTGAAATAAATCAACTTTTTGATGATATTCTAATTATATGACCAGCACCTGTATATAATGTGCAATGTGCAAAGGCTAAAAATAAAAGGAAAATAATATAATATCAAAATATAAAGGGAGAAACACCTTTAGTGTGTCAGAATATCATTTGGTTACCATGTGTCCATTTGGGCCTCCAAATATCCTTTTAGAGCTCCGCCTGGATCTCTTCATGGAAGAAACACTGTAGAATCGTCATACTTTGTCCAATCTTCTTCAAATTTGAGGCAGTTGTTCACTGATGGTGTAGTTACAGCCCTATACTGTCATTTACCTGTACAGATACAGCCACAGGCAGTTATTTATACTGAAAGATACTTTTTTTATTTCATGCGGACAAAAATCTTCAATTTTTACTGACTCCAAAGGCCCACTGCTCTGTTTCTATATGACCTACAGGTTTTCTGACACTTTTGATGCATATAGTCACAGTGGTTCAGAAGCTACAGCCATTTTAATTTGGGTATGTCATTTTAGGCGGTTTTGCTCCAAAATAGGGGTGGAGTTGAATAGGTAACAATATAGTTATTGAACACAAATCAAACCAAGAGTGAGATCAATTAGTTAAACTAATAGTGTTAATATTTGAATGGGCCCCGGGACACTTTGTACTTGAAAAGTTGGGCCCCGAGGTCAAAAAGGTTAAGAACCCCTGGTTTAAGGGGCTTTAGGTCATGGCTGTATGGATGTATGGAGGTGAGAGTGCGCCGTCCGATGGAAGCAGTCGGTAACGTCCCGGCTCGCTGATTGGACAACGTAAGCTGACGTGCTGACGCGTTGTTGATGTGCGGGAACCTTTGATCCACGTGGGTGGCCCACTCAGATCATAACGATGAGTAACGGCTTCATTCATAAACACCACCAGCCTGTCATTTATGAAATACACATGCGCACATTGATTTTATTTTATTTTTAGTAACATCAATACAAACGCCTACACTAACTACATGTTGCATCTGAAACAGAATAACTTAACTTTTTAGGTTTTCAACACTCACAGTGTTATGATGATTAAAAAGCGCACAACGTGTGTATGCAGCTACAGGTTAATCACGGAGGTAACAATGCTAGAAATGGCGAAACGAGACCACCCACACACTGAAGGAGTCTGTGAGGAGAGGGAGTAGAAGCTGAGGTGGGAGGAGGAGGAGGAGGACGAGGACGCCATTGCAGCCGCAGCTGGCCGTCTGTGATTTAGGAGGGACTAACGTTATTGAACTATGTCGAGGGGCTTCTTTGGACCTTTTTCAGGCTCAGCCCTCAGTCACTGCGGGGTTGTAGCGTGAAAACAGACAAGCAGGATGGACGGTTCACCTTCGATGAGGAGACAATGTGGAGCCACCGCGCCGAACCGAAGCAGGTAAAAGTTAAAGACGGAGAGCTGTGTGTCGGGGGGACAATGGGAGAAAGTTTGAGCTAACAGAGGCTAACTAACGTTAGATGTTTTAGCTTCTGCTAGCGGGCTGAAACTAGCGGTGCACCCTCCTCACACTTTAACAAAGTTTACATCCATCAGCGTGGAGCTAGCTGTACAGGAGACTTACATGTCTGGGATAAACGTGTCACTTTACGTTAACTCTCTGTAAAGATAACCGAGTAACGTTAACACCAAGGTGGGAGATGACAACCAATGTGTTTATTCTGCTAAAATAAAGTTACCAACTGAAGCTAACGGTAGATGAGAAAGCTAGCCATGCATTTAAATGTGAAACATTTCAACTCACGTTAAAGTTACTTTGCTTAAACTTTAACTCTGCAAACATGCGATTTATTAGTGAGCATTTTTGAGTTTGGTGTTAAAGCCTTTTAAATAATTCCTCATTTACATGTTACAACCTCTGCTTAACGTTACCGATGATGCTACAATGTAAAGCTAGAGGTAGAAATACTATTTATATCCTTAAAAGTAGAAATACAGCAGTGTAAAGCTACTTAGTTCAAGTCTTCCATTCAAAATCTTAAGCATTGTTATCTTCCCCCGTCAATGTTATATTATTATTTATTAGCTACAATATTACATAAATGTGTAAGAAGCATTTTAATGTTGTAGCTGATGGAATTGGAGCTACTATTGACAACTTTACACACTGCTGGACAGTTTAATATACAAATAAATCTTATTTTTCAAATCTATGATATGTTTTGTATTTAAAATGCTAATCTTCAAAGTAACTCCAGCTGTCATATAAATGTATAATGTCTCCCTCTGAAATGTTGTGGAGTTAAACTATGAAGTAGTACACAATGGAAACACAAGTACCTCGATACTGTGTATCGAGTACAATACTTGATGAAGTATACTTAACGTTACAAACATTTTGGGAAGCCCCTGGTTTCAACTCATTTCCATGCTGTGTGGAAATGAAGTAGCAGGCTGTTGAAATGTGTAATCGACCACTCACTATGAACATAGTCTGCCTTAATGTTAATAAAAGTTAAATTATTATAATGAGGTCATGCAGTACACACATCTCAATACAATCTGACCTTAAACTGTATTGGAGCTGAAATTATAGAACAATTATTTGGCAATGATAATTGATTTCACATTTAATTCAATTATCAAGCAAAAGGGCCAAACATGCTCTGGTTTCAGCTTCCTAAATGTGAGGATTTGCTGCTTTTTCCGTTTTTACTTTTCCCTAAATATCACAGGAACTGTTGGTTGGAAGAAATAGTAACGGGCATTTTTTCAGCCATGAAAATCGTGGTTCTTTGCACCCCAGAACTGCATTCCCACACAGCAGTAATGCAACATTCTCCTTCTTCCCACTAACAGTCGCCAACCCTTCCTACACCTGTCTGGTGGCCCAGCCTCGCACCATGAACACCAGTAGGAACTGCACCACAGTGGGGAACGGTGAGGGTCTGGCTGCCCTGGAGTCGGTCTCCATTGTAACCATCACACTCCTCGCCTGCCTGGGGAACCTGTTGATCGTGGCGACCCTCTATCGCAGGCCTTATCTGCTCACGCCCAGCAACAAGTTTGTGTTCAGCCTGACCGCGTCCAACCTGCTGCTGTCCACGCTGGTGCTGCCGTTTGTGGCCGTGAGCTCTGCAAAGAGGGAGTGGGTGTTTGGGGTCGTGTGGTGTAACTTCACCGCGCTGCTCTACCTGCTCATCAGCTCTGCCAGCATGCTGACCCTCGGAGCCATTGCCATCGACAGGTTAGTGCTGGATCATTGTTGAAGTGAGAGGTACTAATAATGATTATAACTTCTTTAGGTTCGTCACTATGGGCACCTCTTATTACATATAGTACATTTATTGTTTCCAGACTCGTGTGCCCTTTAGCAAGTCACTTAAACACTAACACCAAACGATACATTTTTATTCATAAAGCACAGGTGTGAGCATGATATTTAGCAGCACATATTTCTGTTTGTAGGATTCACTTGAATTTGCATTCAATTTACTTTAGGACATGTCAGTTTCTGGTGCATTTCCCTTTTAAGGTCAGTACGCAGCCTCATAAATAAGGTTGGTTAACCACACACTTGGCTCGTGGTATTTTCCTTGAGATTTTCCCAGCTCAAGTGACGAGCATTAGACCGACTCACACAAAGTAACTGTAAATGTGCACTGATATGAATGCACCATTCAGCTGAGATTATGTCCGTTTGTTCCCATTTTTAGAAATAAGAAGCGGATTCACAAATAAAACGGCCTGCACACATAAAGATTGATATTCTGTACTTGACCACTTTTTTAAGACACAGACTGTGACCTTTTTTTTTTTTTTTTCTTTTTTTTTGTTGTTGACTAGATATTTACTATTTCAGACTTTTTTTTTGTGGCTTTTGTGGTTGTTTTGACTAAAGACAAAATGAGACAGTGATACATTTGGAGAGATCACTTTTGTCTAATATAACAATAGGAGAAAGTTTATATTTCTCTATGTAGGGTATCAACAAATATATATCTCTTGGTATCAGCACTGTATAACTTAACTAAGGAACACCTGTTTTTAAAGAGATCATTTACGTGATTTATCAAGCAAAAATAAGCACACCAAACATCCCCTAGCTCCAGCGTGTTCTAGCTTTATATTCCTAAGAGATTTGACAATGTCCCCCTGGGGCTCTGGGAAATTTTAAACTGCATTTTAAAAGATTAATAGATAAATAATCTGCTAGTTAATCTGTTATTTGCAGTGTATTTCTTTTTAGTGTATGTTTTTATAGATGCGCATCAGGTTGGTTGAAATTGACATTGAATTTCCCTCTGGGTAAATGATATTGTTAGGTTGTCAGGGATCACAAAGGACTGTGAAATGTAGTTAAGATCTACTGTAAATTAGCTCTGCAGCATACAGCCCTCACTGTTCCCACTGCTGTCCTATTTGCCCTCGTCACCTTTGGGAGTTTGTGATTACAGTGCATGTTTTTGTTCTCCCGCCAAGCCTCCTTTTCTATTGTATGAGGCTTTTTAGAGAAACACTTGGCAGCATTGTTGTTGGGAGGGGGTGTGTGAGTGCAGCTTGTGGCTGTTAGCTTCTGCATCGCTCACTGAAATCTGAGCAGTCTCTGTGCTTGGACCAGAGGGCTCCCTTCCTAACTGTGCTCTCGTCCGTACAGGTACTACGCAGTGCTTTACCCGATGATCTACCCCATGAAGATCACAGGGAACCGGGCAGTCGTGGCCATCGCCTACGTGTGGCTGCACTCCCTGGTGGGCTGCCTGCCTCCTCTGTTTGGCTGGTCCTCCTTCGAGTTTGACTGCTTCAAGAGGACCTGCGTTGCGTCATGGCACAGAGAGCCGAGTTACACGGCCTTCTGGGTCATCTGGTGCATCCTCCCCCCCTTATTCATCATGCTCGCCTGTTACGGTGTCATTTTCCGCGTCGCCCGCATGAAAGCCCGGAAAGTACACTGTGGGACAGTTGTTGTGGCCCACGAGGACTCCACTGGGGTTCAGAAGAACGGACGTAAAAACTCAAGCACCTCGACCTCCTCTAATGGAAGCCGGCGGAGCCTTGTGTACGCAGGGAGTCAGTGCAAGGCCTTCGTCACCATCTTGGTGGTAGTCGGCACCTTTCTCGTGACCTGGGGGCCGTATGTCGGGGTGGTGTGTACCGAGGCTTTGTGGGGACAAGGGAGTGTGTCTCAGGGACTGGAGACTTTGGTCGCGTGGCTGTCGTTCTGCAGCGCCGTGTGCCACCCGTTCATCTACGGCCTGTGGAATAAAACAGTGAGGAAGGAGCTGCTGGGGATGTGTTTCGGAGATCGCTACTACAGAGAGTCATTCGCCACGCGGCAAAGGACGTCCCGCCTCTTCAGTATCTCCAACAGAATCACAGGTGGGTGTAAGGAGGGCTCTCTTTGTCATGCAGATCAATTCAAATGAAGGTGGACGTCATTTTTTAAATATTTATTTATAACCGCTTTATGTAAAGACAACAAATCATAGACGAAAAGAAAAATGTTCCGGAAGATACAAATAGACACAGAGTCAAAACAAGGACAACTAAGCTGTACAAAGACAAGAAAACATAACTGTTATGTACAGAGAAGGTCGGTACAATGTTTATTTACAGATTAAACTGTAAATGGACACATTAGTAAAAGGGTGTAATAAGTGGCTTATGTACAGTTTAAAGCCTGTTTTGATGTACATTTGTGTGTTTAATGTGTTGTATGATGTTGTTCAATGAGATCTTGCTTGTGTTCTTTCAGATTTGGGCATGTCCCCACACCTGACCGCTATGCTGGCCGGTGGAGGGCATCTACTGGCCCCAGGAAGCAGCACCGGGGACACTGGCTTCAGTTTCACTCAGGACTCCTGTAAGTGTTGCACACAGGGAAAAAACGTCCTCTGTGTGTCCTAACCCAACACAATAATAATCATTTTACTAAACCTCCTAAAGGCCGAGGTAACGTCTTCCAACTACTCGTTTTGACCAGTCACAAACCCAAAGGTGGATCTGTTCACTGTTGTTAAAAGCTGGAACCAAAGAATGTTTGATAGTTTTGCTTGAAAGATGAACTAAAATAACTAGTCATGTATCAAAGTAGTTGCCAATACATTTTCTGTTAATTGATTAATTGACTAATTGTTCCAGCTGTAGAGTTTGCTCAAAAGTCTTTCCCATAAAATCTGTAAATCTTCTCCATATACTGTACATACAGTAATGTCATATGGTCTTAAAACCTGCAAGGGTGGCAACGAACAATCCTGTTGAATGTGAGATTAGCCATGGACAGACAGACAGATGCACACACTGTTGCACACACACGACCAAAGGCATAACCTCCCCAGGTTTACGCTTGGTTGAGATAATAACACAGAGAAAGGCAGCAAATTATCACTTTTAAGAACCTTGAACCAGAGATTATTTTCTTGATGAATTACTTAAACAATTAATTTATTTGCTATCAAAATCGGGGGGTGATTATTTGTCCGTCAATAAATAAACAATTAATTAATTGTTTCAGAACTACAATAATAATCATTTGTCCTTTGTCAACAGAAGATGCATCTTTACTGACAAATGTGTTCATGCTTTTAAACTCTGCTTTTTAAAACGCAACTGTTAATCTTAGTATGAACATAAAATGATTCATGGCATGCATAAACATAATGTTTGAAACTCTATTGCGTCATACTCCCACAGCGTTGTTACAGTCGCCCTCACATTCCTGTCTCACAGCTCATGTTTGCAGTTCAGGATGGCAAGTAATGTCATGTGTAATACAAAGAAACGTCTGATTATCTCCTTTGTGTTTAGAGCTGCGAGGTATGGCCAGAATCTGCTGATGATATACACTACCATATCGCATGGTTTCTGGTAATTCAATAAATAAATAGTCTATATGATATGACAACCAATTAACCCGCCTTTTTTCCTGTAATGTCTCCCACACAGGCACAGACGTGATGCTGCTGGATGACTTCTCCACCGACGGCTCCTCCCACCCACAACAACACGGGAATCCATCCGGGAAGAGGAGGAGCTCCGTCACCTTTGAAGACCAGGTGGAGCAAGCCAAAGGTATCATTTTCACCGCTACACAAACAGATCAGCGGGGAAGGGAGTTCCCTCCATACACACTGAGGCTTTGAAGAGTGACTCTGTGGTCAGCAAGCTACAAAACAGAACCTCACACGAAACACGAGACTTGTTTGTCTGATGGTATCCATGTTTTTTTTCCTCCTCAGCTGAAAACACAAGCGCGTCCTCGGTTCAAGTCCACGCAGAGGTGCACAAGTCTCTCGACATCTTCGCCTCCTGCCTGGCAAAGGCGATAGAGAGCGACGCTAAGCTCGCCCTGTTCGGGGAGGGTCTGGCTCTTCCGGGGGGACTGTTTACGACGAGAGCGGCACCGAGACCCAGATACCTGGACGGTCAGAGACTGAGGCTGGAGAGTATCGATGAAGGGATCGTTAAAGATGACAGAGAAGAAGAACAGCAGCGGGAGGTGGAGGAAAAACCGGCCTGACCGCAAGCAGGTCTGTGGACATGTTGTCTTTAGACGGTTTATTAGTGAACCGCACAGGTTAGAGTGGTGCTCGTCATGCTCTGTAGTGCAGTTTATGATCCTGATCTGGCCACACATGGGTACTCCATACTTGAAATTATTAGGAAACAGGAAGAGGCACATTATTAATTCCACTATGTTGTACCAAGTGCACACCATCAGCGTCCTTGCAAGCTTTTGTGTGGATTCATGTAATCAATAGGAAGCCTTAACTACTGTAACCTAAATGATCGGATTGTTGTAGTAATTTGTTTATTGCTCTATATTATGGTATGTCCTCTGGATTTGCCATAACGTGTGCCTCATCAGGGCTGGAAAGAATGCATTTGTTTCAGTCTGTTATCAGATCATTTTAAACTTTCTCTTTTATTACATGAAGAGAAGGAAGTTTCAAACCCAACTTCTCTATTCAGGTACAGATGAAGGTGTGCTTGTACTGCACACCGATTCTCCATAAACACAGGTGTTTCCACTTATTGTGCCCGCAGAGTTGGACATGTGAGAGTTAAAATACTGGACATTGAAACACCATATCCATTACTTTGGGTTTTAATTAGCTTGAATGACGGACTTTGAGTGAAGTGACGCGTCTATATTTATTTAATATCACAGAAGTGTCAAAGTCGGATATATCGGAGCTTTCAGAAGTTTCCAGTCTTAAACTATTTAAAAGTGTGACCCCACTATTACGATATAACTTGTAAGTAGAGCTCTTGTCAGCCATAATCAGTGAAAGGCCTTTAATGTAATAAAAGGGGAACTTTAAAGGGAGCGTATAACACTGTCGGGAGTCTTTTGGGTGATAGAAATCACAGTTATAGTTTGTCGTTTGGACAAGATGGATTTGTGTTTTCAAAATAATTACAGTAAGCAGAAGGCCTTCCTCTGACACACACTACAAAATACAGTGTGTTTACATACGGATTACCCGTGTTAAGTGTTGCGTATGAAATGGTCATATTTAGCCTACGGATTCTTGAGTTCTGTGACTTTGACCACCAATTTCTAATCAGTTCAGGTTTGAATCAAAGAGGCCCTTTTCATAGCAGCCGACCTAAATGGAACGGGGCCATAATACATTTTTATCATCTACACCTGTGTTATTAGTCTAAACGATGGGGACGTTTTAGAGTCCTGATACTGCGCATGCTGGCTCACTGTCACGGTTTACTGGGACACCTGAATAGAACAGAGCCATCGTTAATGTTATTAGTAACACCTGTGTTTCCTGCTGTGGAAGAGGCCTATTGAGGGAGATTGAAAACACAACATTGCCTGTAGGTGTTGACAGCTGTCTTGTAAATTCTGTATTGTAATTCATAAGAGAACTTCTGTAGTGACACAGTTTGTCCATGTATTGCTCAGCCCTGCACTTAATCATATGAATCAGATGGTGAACAGTTGTAGTATTGATACGGAACGGGGACAGTCCTGACATTTCATTATTAGCAGCTACAGTAATTACACTTGCAGTATGTGCTTGCTCACATAGAAACTACTCTCATTGTGTGTCAGAGAAGGCGATTATTACTGCATGGTCAGTATTTTTACTTACCAAAAAAACAGTATATTCAGAAACTATCCAATGGGTTAATGAAGTCCAAAATTAGGTAATATGGAAACTGATTATCAGTATTTCACAGGTTGTTATATTAATAAAGCTGCATTGGCAAAGGCCTACATTTCATATTGTTGTGCACACTGTGCAGTGATCTTTAAAAGTCAAAGAAAAATAAATGGTGTCGAGTTGTCTTAAGGAAAAACTGGTCTTAATCAACAGTTTTAGTAAATATTCAATGGTGCATGTGGTTTACCTCAGTTTATACACTCCATCACTCCCTTTACTATTCTAAAAGAAGCTCTAGAGGACATTTGTAATAAGTAGAGTGCTTCAGTCTTACCTCGTATCTTTTATATTATGTTTGGTACTATACACAAGTGATGTAACCTTTTGATTTTCACTATACAGTTTAAAGTATTAATAGAAATATTTGCATTAAAGTTTTGTATCAAGATTCTTCTATTAAAATGTTTTCATAAAAATGTTCAGAACTCATATTTATTATTTTTCCTCTGATGCCGTGAAGCTTGAACCATGTTGGCGTCTAAATGACGACGACCACCTGACCTGCAGTAATACACTGGAGCTGTTTCACTCATATTCACGTCAAGTCAAATACCCAGTTATGACTCAAAAATCAAGAGGGTCGTTTAAGAACAGTTACAAGTGTTCTTACAATCAGACTGTTTACAGCAGTACTACTGTATGAATGGAGTTGTGTAAAGCTGAAGACTACATGTTTGAGAAGAAATAAAGTTAAGTTGGAGAGAAATGAGCTTAAAGTTAGTGAGGAAGTTATAACTGGTCACTGGGTCACATTCCACACGAAATCATGCAGGTTTACCAGAAACTCTTGGAAATCCCAGAATCCCACCACAGACGGACCCAGATCCGGCTTCACTGCTGCCCCAGAACCAGGACTGCACAGGACTACTAACCCAAGTAGCTTTAACAGACCTCTGCAGCCCGCTTGATGCTAATGGCTCGAGGCTACATTAGCTGGTGCAGCTGCAGAGGAAATGTGAGCTAACAGTTGTTTCTGCAGTAAAATGTCCAGCTTAAAAAACTGATTGTTGTTCATTTCTGGAATGATTTTTAATTATTTAGCTTGTGCACAGTCGTCTTAAGCTTCTTTGAGATGCCAAAGCTTTATTTTGAATTAAAAATTCTGTAAAATATGATTTACTGTGTTGACATTGAACCACAGCTTTGTTTCTCTTATTTTATTCAACAATAAAATTAAAGCAATCTCCAAGTATGTTTTTACTTAAAGTCCTTGTTTACATGCGTAACTGCCGGAGCAGCACATCAACATTTCTTAGCTTTGTGCTACAATTTCAAAATGTCACACGTTAACACTGATCAAAGCTCACTCTCTCCTAACAAAATAATATTGCACTTAACATCCTTGCACACCAGCCGCCATTATTCTCACACTTAATATATATATATACTGACGTCGTTGCCTTTTGCATTCACACAGATGTACTTTATCCTCATACAGAAACATCAGTAAGAAAGTCATCTTAAAAAAACACGGGGGGCTAGAAATGACACTAATTTTCAAAAGGAAGTATTCTACACTATACTTGTACAAATCTCAGTTTTTTTTCAAGTGCTATACAGCAAGAAGAAATAGTGTTTTCTTTAAAATAAAATGCCAGCAGGCTACTGCTCGTCCTCATTTTCCTGTCCCGAACCTTCGGAGCGATCGCCTTCTAGTCGATCTGCAAGAAGGCACAGACAGATGTTAAAGAAGGGGGCACATAAGTGTCCTGAGGAAAGGTAAGTAAACCGAGTCTGTACTGCCCAAATATTCAAACCAATAGAGTACCTGATCTGATGTGATTAAGGGAGGCCAACATTCGGAGCATGAAAGAGGCCGGGACCGTGATTGTGTTCCTCGTTTCTTCCAGCATCAGCTCGTTCCGAGCTATTACCTTGAAAGAGACGAAGACGACGAAGAGAGAATGTGAAGGAAGTTGAATCTGACAAATAATGGGAAAAACAGAAAACTGCTCCGACAGAAACATGAATTTAATTTTTTTCATTGGTCCCTGTAAAATAAAATATATAAAGTAAAAGTTTGACATTTTGGGAAGAAGCCTTCTTTACTTTCTTGGTGAAACTTAGATGAAAAGATTTAGTAAATATGAAGCCTGAAGACTATTAGCATGAAGACTTGAAACGGGACAAATAGCTATAGCCTAACTGACAAAATCCACATACCAGCGCCTCAAACCATATATAAAATGTTAATAAGCCCACTAATTAGCATGTTACATTAATCTGTGCAAAAACCAAAGAGGACAAATTAAAAGTGTTATGTGACGGACTATTATTGTCCAGAGAAGTGACTTCCTGAAGTCACCATGAGGTCGCAATGATCCTGATGTGTTTTGGTTGCGTGAGGATAATATGTTGAGTTGATCCTTCCTAAACGGTAAAATTATAAATAAATGATGCAAATTATTTGAAATGTTCTCATTTTGAATTAGTGGAACTATATATTCTCTTCAATGAGCCAGGCAGCATTTGGTAAATAAATCAGTCCACTGATTTCCCTGATCTCTTGGCGGTCGTACCTCATTGGCGAGGACTCTGTTGAAAGATGGCGATTGTTCCAGTGGCGACCAAATCTTGATATCGTAGTCAATCCCGCAAGAAGCCAGGACTGAAACAGAGCAGAAAATGAACATAACCGTACTCAGCAACATGGTCAGATCATCTGAGGTGAGGGGGGGGGGGGGGGAAGCTGGGACTCACTGGGGTCGTACGGGTGCGGCTGCAGGCAGTTCACCACGTGGTTGTCGGCTTCCAGCAGCATGAGGTGCTCTGCAGTGTGTCTGTCCCAGATGAAGATGTGGCCGCAGTCTGAGCCGCTCATTACGAAGTTGTTCCCCCAAAAACAGGACTCCTTTATCTGGACAAAGTGAACAAACCCACCTTGAATTTTACACCGTTGAAGGAATAGACACCACTCTCATATCTGTGTGTTAAGCCAAGAGCTGGAGACCAGAGAGCATAAAGGCTAGAAACTGTTCAAAGCACACCTCACTAATTGTTTAATCAACGCACAGAAATGTAAAAACATCAATTCGTGGTTTTGGAGTTATGTGGTCTGACTATTTCTTGACAAATGACAGTTGATGCATCAGCCCAGAAGTTCAGAGCAGCTTCTCTGACTCTCGGCAGATGTTGTCAGATTTAGTGCATGAGCTCTGGTTTTAGTAGACAACCTCACGGTGATGACAGGATTCCAGGAAGTTGACTGTCAACGGTGATGACAGGATTCCAGGAAGTTGACTGTCAAGACTGTCGTTTTTTAAGAAATAATCACTGCACGTATTGTTCTTAAACCACAAACTGTCGTTACATTTACTTTTTTACAATTCTGTTTGTGTACAAATTAAACAAACAAGACACAACATGTTAATGAGTGAACTTTAGAGGTGCTGGTAGTCGCATTTTTGCACTTTGGATAGACCGAGGCTAGCGGTTTCTCCGCTTCCTGTCTTTATGCTAAGCTAAGCTAACTGCCTCCCGGTCCCAGCTTCATACTTAACACACAAGACATGAGTACCCAGAAAGAAAGAAAGTATTTCCTAAAATGTCAAACCATTCCTTCAAGAGGCCTCTAGAGCACTATGATGAAAGCGTACCATTGTCCTGGAGTTGCGGTGGCCTTTGTAGACCATCTTGACTGAGGGTCTCCTGATATTCTGTGTCTCGCTCTCCTCCATCTCCCGTCGTTCTTTCCTCCTGCGAAACAGCTCCTGGATACGAGCGGCAGCTGAGCGTCTGTAAAACACAAGAAAACCAATATATGTGATAATAAAGCACGCGAAAGACCAAAAAAACAAACAAAAGACACACAAACCCATGCCGTCTCTGATGCTTATGAACTCCATGCTTTGAGTCTTGAGTGAAATTTGTGCTGATAAAATCAATTCAACCGAATAACAAACCCCAAGCTAGAAAGCAGCCACTTTCAAGGCAAAACAAATCATAACGGAATCAAGCCCTTAATGTTGTTGTTGTGCAAAGTGTTGTCCATTAACAACAGCAGTGTCGATAAATTAAATCTACAGTGCACACACAGTATACTAGTTGGAAAAAAATCCTCCGCCTCCGGTAGAAATCAAAAATCAATTTGTCCTTTTCCATCATGCACACTTTCTCTGATCATTCCTCTTTCTTCTGTACAAAACCTTCAAAATGCTGCCGTTATGCTGCCACTCACACATCTGTGGAGTCAGTGCTGACATGCACATCACTCTAACGCTACAGTTAGCCGTGTGTAGATTAGTTTTTTTGTGAGTGAAATGACCAAACCAAGGCTAAAAAAACCCTGTTTTCTTCATCATGTTATGCTGTTGAGTTTTAATGCGCTGCTGCATGTCACACACCTGACAGGTTAGATGCTTTTAGTGTAACACTTTACCTGATCATCCTATCTCCTACTGCAGATCCTCTGGAATTTAATCTATATTTGTAGTGAAACAGTCAATGGGAAGGCATCACAGAAAATCAGAATACCCACCCTTTAAAAGTGATATTAAACAAGAGCAAAGATATAATAACCTGCATTCCAAACAAATGAGGGTGTTTTCTTGCTTGTAGCGAGTGAATAGAAACGAGAGCAGTCTGACGTACCTCTGTCCCTGACCTCTGAACCTCGTGGACGGGATGAGAATCGGGTCGTCGTCGCTGTCGTCAGAGTCCTGGTGGGCCCGTGCAGGCTCCTGTGCAGGCTCCCGTGCAGGCTCCCGTGCAGGCTGGCTCTGGCCCTCCTCTTCCTCCTCCGCTCTGGGCTCTGCTCTCCTGCAGCCTCCCGACGTGTCCTCGGCACCCTCCGGCTGACTCCTCTCCACCAGCGAAGCAGCAGCCACGGTGTCCCCCTGAGAGGAGCCCGCCGCTGGGGCCTGAGCCGACGAGCTGCCGAGGGCCCCGGAGCAGGAGGCGCTACACGGCGGCTCTGTGGAGGCGGCCGGGATGCTCGGCTGCCCCGGGGACACAGACGGAGCTGAGGGGAAATACATATCAGTACATCTAGGACTTTGTAGGATTACAAAGTTTGTATACTTCTAATATTTTTTACTGATTAAAGGTGTGACAGAGCGCATGTTTTTTGTGTGTTTTTTAAATGTGTATATATGAAGTGCTGCATTTTAATACTGCCTCTGTGCATCATTTGCACCAATGAATTTACTTCTTTGGATACTAAAGTTTAAGAGTAACTTAAAGATAATGTTCAAGATCTTAAGTATACGCTATATTTACAATATCAAATATTTACAATATTTCAGCCTGGTGTTAAGTTGCTTTTTTAAAATCTGTTTTCAAATTCTGTCAGAGCCGGTTCCCTGGTGCTGAAGTTACTCACGTGGCTCTGACACTGAACTCTCCGTCGACAGAGTCTCTCTGCTCCGCACAGCCGCAGTCTCAGACGCTTTGGGACCTCCACTGCCCATAGAGCTGGATGTGCTGCTGCTCCTGTGGGGGAAGATTAGAAAACAGTGACTGAGAGGGTTTGTAAATGATTCCTCAGTGAGGAATTTGTTGTAGCATGTTGATCATGCATCTGTTTCCACAACATTTGTACACATAAATTCATAGAGGGTGAACATTCTTTCTGCTTTGCAAACTGTGAAGGAACCCGAAATGATGCAAAGTGTTGTTCACTGAAAGTTTACAGATTGAAACGTCGACATCGTAACGAAATAAAATGAAGACATGCAACCAAGCTCTGCAATTATGATGATCCACAATGCTGTCAAGACATGAAACTAATGGAATGTGTTTTCGACAATAAATATTCACCATGACTTCAGGTTTGATTTATGTGGAAAGAAATCAGATAGCAGAATAATAAACACATGCAAAACCTCCAAAGTTATTATTCATGCTATTATTATTCCATGGAAGTCACTGCACACAGAGATGGAGATGAAGTATACCCTGCTTTATCATCTATGTTACTCTAAACGGGTCCATCATTTACAAATGAACATCATGCTGTATTGGAGAAGACTTGAAACTCGTGATCAAGACCATAAACTCATGTGTACAATGTTTACTAAGGGAATAAATCAAGTGAGGACGAGGGATATGTTCTCATAGACTTTTATAGAATCAGACTTCTTTATGCAAACAGAGGAGTCGCCCCCTGCTGGTCAGTTGTAAGAATGCAGGTTTAAGGCTGCCGCCTGGTTTGACTATGATCCCTGCTTTCTATTTGTACTAGATTTGCATAAGGCACTGCATCATTATACTTTTCCTCACTCACCATTCATCAGTGAAGTCCAGCTTGATTGTGCTGGTGGTGGTTCCCTCTGAGCTGTAGTGCAGGCTGAGGACGGGCTCTGCTGCACTGGGTCGACTGGTGCCGGTCATGGTGGTGGAGGTGGTGGGTGCGCTGGTGCTGACTGGTACAGAAACAGGTTGAGCGGGAGGTGAACCTGCCGCTTCTGCTGCTGCTCCTGATAAGAAGACACACGGGCGAAGCGGGCGAGAAGGATTCATTGTAAATCTGTTTTACCAATTAACTCTGAGAGAAAAAGCTTCGGCTCAGATTATTCTTTTGCCTGTTGCTCACAGCATGTAACTGGTTGTTTAAAAGGCACACTAGCGACATGCAACCGCCTGCTGCGTGATCACTCCCCATTGATAAACAACACAAGCATGCAGCTGACAGTCACAGAGCGGACATAAGGTGGACTATCACCAGCAACAACACACGCACTGATACTGTGCAGGTATATTAATACCTGGGCTTTGGGTATCAGCCAATATAGAGTATGGATCCGATACCAGTGATAAATTAATAAGCGGTTTGCCTCACTGTGTGGAAGAGACTGGGATCACTCCGTCATGTGTAAGGCAACATCAGGCTCGACTTAAACATTGTAAAACAATAGATACAAAAGTACTGAATTATTGTTTATCAAAACGTCAATACTCAGATAATATATGTGATATAAGATATGTCACAGTATCTCTTGATGAATGTGTGATGCATGATTTCATTACTTAGATGATGATGTTGGTTATTATTCTGATACAGTAACTTTGGTCAGCTAGACACACTGGCTATCCGCAGACACATAAACGTGTGTCTGGACAGATAATGGGAATAATGGGAAAGTCAAGTAGTGGATAGAGAGAAATAAGAAGCATGAAAACGATGCAGGACAGACTGTGCAGAGGGCTGAGAGCAGGTGTTTGTGTGGATGAGGGAGTGTGAAGAAGAAAAGCAAGTGGCAGGGTTTGGAGGGTTGGGGGGGGGGGAACGCACCCTGCTGTTCATCAAGAGTCATGGATCCCAGCTGTTTGTTTACCACAGACGAGGGGGAATCTGGAACACAAATGAGACCGACTAAACATCGGTGACGGACGCACGAGGGTTAAAAATTGCAAAGTCGTGTTAAAATCGATCCCAAGGCCGAGCAGGAGAAGCTGTCAAATCAGCCAAAAGGATCATTTCACATTCATTGCAAGTGCAAAATGAGTATCGGAGATTATTAAGTCTGAACATGACAAGCTCACTCATGCTTACTACACGCCCTGCTAGTAAGTGGTTAATTCCTGCAGTGTTATAATAACCATCAAGCTCACTGTAAGACACCACAATGGAAAACACAAACATAATAATTACATTCTGTTTGCTTTTGAAACCTTAAAAATAATCCAAAGACATCTGTGCAGTCTGGTTTTAACGTAAACAATACAAGCAACGGCCCTTTATTCAGTTAATGACTAGTTGGTCTTGGATGTCCGATAAAGCCCCTTTCAGACATGCAGCTTGTTACATAAATGCGAATGCAATTGTACGTTTCATTCTCACATAACAACCCACTGAGTCCCTTTAACGTAAAGCCACAACTCCTAAACGTACCGGGACAAACCTGTCAACATGTCCGAGTCTCTGAATTCAATATCGTCTCATTAGCATAAAAGGCTGCAGAAGCACGGGGTTAAATATCTCTCGGAGAGATTAAATGCACCTCTTGTTCGCAATAAGAGCACTGTAACAAGTTCATTACTTAATTACCATCTTCAGCTCAGACAAATCAGTTTAACAAACCGCTGTGAACACGCCACTCTTACCAAATTAAAAGGTGACTTGACAAAATGCACTTTTTCCTTTTCATCATAAATAGTGTCGCTGGTGTGTCTACAGACCCCCAAAGAGAAGACCAGCTCCTCTCGTTTTCTCCTGCTCCATCTATCAGAAAGAGATCCTTCTATAATATACATAATAATAAGATACAATAATCATTGGACTGCATGACTGAACACATCCAGAAAAAAACAGGCATTACACGCAGCGTGTGAGAGTAATAGCAGTAAACGCACTGGCAGACAATAGCAGCTGACGTTGCTCTCTGATAAACAATGACATTGAGAAAATATGCGTTCACTTTGAAAAGCATCGGCAAGCTCCCATGATCTTTATAAACTCCAAAGTAAAAAAGTTTAAGTTAAGTTGAAAAACTATCACTGATGCAGCTCCTCCATTTCTTTTCAACTGTCAAGCTATTTGTGCACCAGAAGAGCGCCGTCTCTTTCTGTGAAAGTTCTGCATTAAGCCACAGGGAGCGGTCACGTAGCGGACATCTACGTCTGAATGACATCACTTTAAAGCCATCACTTTAACAGGCACAGTAGGTGATGTAATGTTATTCCATGTCTGAAAAGGGCTTTAGTTACGATTCTCAAGTTTGAGTCGGATCAAACCAAAGTGAATCAAGTCCAACAGTCCAGACAGCTGATCAGAATGTATCACTAACAAAAATAAATAAATGTGTGAACAACCACATGAGCCAAAGACGAGCTTCATACTGACCGGTGCCACTCGGGGTGAAAACTCAAGCAACAAGTGGAGCGATGAGGTGAGAGCATTAGTGAGTGAGGGGCTGAGCAAACAGTGGAGAGGCGACACAGTGACGGCTACAGAGGTTAATAAGGACAAGGTGCATCATTGGGGAATGGAAAGAGGATCACTGTGAGATTAGTGGTCAGTTTTATCAAGGCCGGGTCTTTCTGGAGCCTAACTGTCTCTACAAACAAGAGAGAAAGACAGCCCGCGTGGAGGGGAGGCGGGGAGCTCGGAGGGGAGGGTAACCTGGAAGGGGTCGCGTCTCAGCAGCAGCAGCAGTGGCAGCGACAGCAGTAGTAGCAGCTCTTTGGGACTGCCTCTCAGTGGCTGCAGGGGAGGAAGAAGAAGAAGAACGGGCCGCTCGCTGACCCAGTCCTGGTGGGTCGGCCAGCCGAAGTAACCTCTGCAAACGCCTACACACTAAACTTATGGGCAGCCGATGAGGACCGTACTCTGACAGAGAGGCAGAGAGGAAGAGAGGCAGAGTGAATGCACGAAGGGGGGGGGGGGGGAGCAGAGAGTCAGGAAATAAAAGAGGGAGGAGGACAACAGGATGCTGAAGGAAAAGAGAGTGACGTGAGGCTGCTGCTTGAGTGGAGTGGCTCCAACAAACACACACAAGTACACACACACGCACTCACACATACATGGGAGTCGATCTGAGGATACCTACTCACTGTCCTAAAGAGTCAAATGTCAATAGCTGTTTTTGTGTCTTTTGTCAAAGCGACAGTTGTGTGTATTGTTTCCTTACCTGAGAGAGCAGGTTCTGAGGTGGGTGTGGGTGTCGGCGTAGGCGCGGAGGTCCCGGTCGTGTCGGCCTGACTCCTCTGCTCTGAGTCAGGCGAGGAGGTGAGTGGGGAGGAGGAAGGAGCCGAGCTCTCCACCGATGAGGAGGTGGAAGGAGGAAGTGCTGTGACTGTTGATGACGAGCCTGAGGAGGAAGAGGAAGTGGATTTAGGGATAGCGGCAGCGGCGACCTCGGGACCGGCAGGTACCTCCTGCGCGGTTGACCCCGCGGGCCTCTCAGGGACGCTGGACTCCTGACTTGAGCCTCCTGCGGGGGCCGCTGGAGTACTCGACGCCGCTTCTGGACGGATAGCTATTCCGGAAACAAGAAAATAAATATATGTCAACAATAAGTAGATACGGTAAATGGATCCATATTAAAACACCTAGAAAATTATACAGCATGATCCAATGCCACATAACACAGAATCTATAGCCTGTTCATTTACAATGCCTCCACCTAGATACCTTACACAATGCACTAAACTTACCAACAACACACACACACACACACCGGTAATTTGAGAACTTTTAGTGCGTCTGATTTGCTGAGTGTTGGGTGTTTTCTCAATGTCTCACCTCTGGGTCGTGTCTGAGGCCGAGTTCCTCTGCTGCTCTGAGCTTCGCTGGCCTCCTCAAACCAACGAGACAACATGTCCGACATCCTCTGCATCAGGGACACGTTCGGGCTCTGCTCGCCTACGAGAGCGCGGGAGAAAAGCGTTCACAGGTTTACACAGGTTCACTGGACGTATTAAAACAAACACGACAGAGGCCAATATGTCGAGACAATGCTGCACAACACCGTTAAAATGACTGTTGTTTCTCATGTGGAGCCTCAGGAAAGAAATGGGACAGTAAATTTGACCAAATATTGATTCAGCGACTCAGACTTTTGCAATTTGGAAAATTCTAACCAGTGATGACTAAAGCAAATAGAGTGGAATAAAAGTTGTGTTGTGATATATGCTTATTGCGACACTGACATTGAAGTGGAAACACAGACATGGTTTCCTGTGTAGAAGCAAACTACTCTTTGGTTGAGGTGTCACTTGTAACTGCATTCATATTTAAGTCAATAAGTTGCACAGTTTATTAAAAGGTTTAATGTGCATGAAAGCATTTTTTAGACGGAGGCTCTGATTTTTCAGCCTGGCAAGAAAATGTATTTGCCACTTTACTTCTAATAAACAGGGATTGAGGAATAAATCGAAATGGCCAAAAAATGTATTTACAAAACATTTGTAACATGTGGGCGGGCGTTGGAGAACTGTCTCAGAGGCCGGATCTGTAATTAGAGACCGACCAGAAACACGTACATGTGAGTTGCTGTGCTGACTACTCTGATCTTACCGTCCCTCTCCCTCTCACTCTCAGGACGAGCTCGGGGTCCAGTGTCAGACCAGTCACCTCGTAGACGGAGGCGCTTCACTGGAGGCTGCCTCAGCTGTGGAAACACACACACACACACACACACACACACACACACACACACACACAGAAAGATTAGCAGTTTGTCAGTCAAAGCATGGTCAAAAATAGCTCCGCTGCCAAAGCAAAACACTGTTCGTCTCTGTCAGTGTCCTCTTTAGAGTGCCCCCCCCCCTCCCTCCCTCCCGTCTGCCTGCACGACCGAGGTTGCCTCCACTTTCCAATCCCCTGGCTCTCTTTACAGGGCAACAGGCTGAGAGCCAGAAATAGAAAAAGGGGGTCTTAGTGCAGAGACTATCAACTGCTTTACTCCGGAAATGTCATCAGGTCTGATTGTGGGCTGGAGGTGGTGAAAAGCCGCAGAGGCTGACAGAGATAGTAGAATAAATCAGAGAGCAAAAGGCCCCGAGGAAATTAGGTTATAGGTGGAGGAAAAAGGGAGGGAGGGAGGGAGAGGGAGAGAGAGAGGGAGAGAGAGAGAGAGAGAATGAGCCTTTGCTCGGCTGTCCCCTCCACCTCAGCCTGAACTATTTTGGAGGATAGATGAACACTGCCTGCGTCGGTCGCTGTATTTGGAAAGGAATGCGTGTGGTGGTTGCATCTCGACACAGCTGAGCTCACCACGAGGCTTTCAAACACTGGCACCATGATCCAGCACATTCAGACACACGTGAAGACCAGTACTGGCAGCAAACACTTTCCAACTGAATGCTCACCCAAACAGATATGACGACACGTTTAAGAACACTGAAGAATACACGTTCTATATTTGGTTATAATCAATAATCCACTGTACACTGAACACAAAGTACAGCTGAGGTAATGGGAAGCGTAACTAAAAACACGCAGTTTCTAACAGGACTCATGTGATGTTACGGGAGCCGCATGACTCGGAGTCAACACTGTGCGCTCACCTCCTCCCTCCTCTCCTCTGACGGGCCCTTCAGCTCTCGGGCCTGGTCATCTTTGGGATCGAACAGGTAGATGTAATCGGAGGAGTAGCTGACCAGCACCTCCTGACCGTCCTCGCTGTAGCAGAGGGAAGTCACGCGACACGACTTGTTGGACAGGTGAGCGGGAACAAACCTCACGCACATGCCCGTCGTGCCCCGGCCCATGTAGTTACCTGTGGACGAGAAAGAGAGCGCCTCACTAGTCTGGTGGCTACGTTTCTATAATTCAGCTGTTTTATTCAAGTTTTGCATTTTTTTGTATCTTCTTTTTTATGTTTAAAAGTTTTAGCCAAGTGTGGTTTTTAAATTACATTGAGTTGGATACATTTTACATCTCCAATGAAAATAAAAACATACATAACAATGGCACGTATTACGAGATAACTTAGGGACACAAGTGAAGAACTTAGAATACTGATCTTTTTATGTCTTATGTAAAGCACTTTAAAATGAGACGTTATTTAAATTTTGTGTATAAAGGATGCTCTATAAATAACGTGTCTAATGTATTCTAGTAGTCTGGAGCGTTTCAGAAATATTTATGTGAACATCTAACAATAGTCACACGGGGGAGCAGACGCAGCACAGCAGGATGGCACTAAAAACCAAGAGAGGAAGCCCTCAAACCTGCTTCATGACCTCAATCTATCAGCCTGACTTATTAATAACAGCTAATAACAACACACTATGGCAGCAGAAATAAAGAAAACAATAAGATAAATTGTCTTTTATTGCTATGTGAGGCTCATTTTCCTCTCTCAAGAACATCTATGGTGACTTCAAACATCCAGTCAGCCTAAAATTCAATGTGAATCAACTATATCTACATAAATATAAAGAAAGGAGAAGTTGAGCAGAGGTGGGACCAAGTCATTGATTTGCAAGTTACAAATAAGTCTGAAGTCTTTGCACCCAAGTCCAGACTGACACGTCCCAAGTTAAGTGCCAAGTTATAAACTTTGAGTCTCGAGTCCTAAACAAGTCCAAATGTGCTCTTCATCAAATATATTACATTAAATTTACAAAAATCATGCCTGCTTTTTTAAAATTTGTATTTATTTGTTAAAACAAGTGCGGCTGATCATACTTTATAATCATTGGGCTTAGGGAAAAGGTATAAAGTATTTTCAAGTCAAAAGGCTCAAGTTAAAGTGAAGTTACGTGTCCAAGTCGATTTGAAAGGCTTTTTTTGATTTTGTCAAGTCTAAAGTCCTCATGGGACTTGAGTCCACGCCTCTGAAGCTGAGTGAATGATGTCAGCATGCAGGGCGGTTTACCTGTCGCTCTGGTGCCCAGCATGCGTCTGTCGTAGATCCGCACTGAGCTGTCAGAGCAGCCAACAGCCAGGTAGTACGGCACCAGAGGGGAAATGGAAATAGAGGTCGCTGCCCTTCGACAGTTTATCAGGATGTCCTGAAATCAAAGAAAAGAAAACAAGCATAATTCATTCTTCTCTTTTCTAGAGTGAATGAGCCTGACTCTACAGTCAGCAGCACCAGAGGTGGCATTTCAAAAGAAATCTGTATTTACAGACAAATAGATTTGAGGACAGTCAATAGTTTGATCCGGAATTTGATATTTTCCAGTTGTGGATGTCCACTTGTAACATTAACAGGCTGTAGGGTAATTAAGAGGGAGAGGTAACACAGACTGGTTAAGGTCATAGGCACTGATCTCCAGCAGGGAACACGAGAAGATGCAACACAATCTAGAGGGCACAGCCTCTCACACACACACACGCACACACAGATGCAGCCTGGCCTGAAGCCAAGAAAACTGTTTTTGGAATAACCCCTGAATGCATATTTAAAAAAATGAAATTAAAAAAAACAGGACATAACATGCCAGTTTTTCCACAGTAAAACAGACCCCCACTAATGACCAAATAGCCGCCATCACCAACTGGAACATCCCAGCTGTCACCGTACATCTTTGCAGTCTTCCTTCGTGCAGCTCGTCTTTGTGCGGAGGTCAAACCACCGCACCGTGCCGTCCTCCCCACACGACAGGAACGTGTAGGGGTCATTTGGTACCGTCATAATCTGAGAAAACAAAAAGAGAGAGGCCGAGGTCAGGAGACAGAAACCACGAAGAAGAAAAGACGCGTATACGCTGCATGAAATGTTGGACTGGCGTCTCTCTCGCTCAGCACCTCGTAGGCTGTTCCATAATGGCAGGTGAACTGACACTGTCTGTTGTGCTCGGGACTCTTCTCTGTGTTGGTGTAGTAGATGATGCCGTCTCCAGAGCAGGAGATGATCTCCTGATCGTTAGTGTGGGGCATGAACTTGGCGCTGAAGATATTCGCCCGATGACCTGAACGTATTGACTTCTTGACCTGAGGAAGAGAGAATAAGTGATAGCTGAATTGTCAAAATGCCAAATGAGCTCCAAGTTGTTAAATAATAAACAGCTGTAAAACTTTATCTGCTTTTAATTCAAAGATAAAAGTTAATTTACGGCCTTTTGTTGTTCTTCCATTATTAAAAAGAAATCCGCTAATTTCAGTGAAAGTGACGACAACCTACCTTTTTGTTGTACGGGTTGGAGATAACCAAAAAGGTGTCGTCTGACCCCGACAGGAGATATTCACCGGTGTCGTTCCAGCATATAGTGTTGACCTGAGGAGAGTTAATACACATCTCATTATGCAAAGATACAGATGTTAACTTTGCAGAAATGTGACATTTTAAAGAGACTAAACCAGAAGTTCAAGATGAATCTAAGAGATTAGGAGATGATTATCAGTCCAGGAAATAAGAAAACACAAAACGTTCCGACATGGAATTAGAAATTTTTTAAATGTGCTTTTCTAATCTGTGCTTTTTGTGAAATATTGCATAGTTTCAATACTTCAGGCCTCCAGAATGATTTAAATGAAAGAGTCTGAGACAAAAAAACAGGACTGAACTACTACCAACACATCGTCATGCACCTTGTGCGGAGGGGTTGTTAGTAGGTATTGGTTTGTCTTAATTAAGGGCTCACAAGCAAATCAAAGTTGGGAACCACTGAGACTTAATAACAGGTTCATTAACATTGACTGAAATCACAATGAAATCATATTAGTAATCCATCCGTGAGTCTAAAGCGGAGCACAATAACACTCAGCAGACGGTTTGCTGTCACTCTGAGGATCAACATTTCATTAACATCTGGTTGTTGCAGCGTCAGTGTTTCGTCATCACACTGTTGCTCCTCATTTCCAGACTCACTCTGCTGCAATCAGTGAAATCACACTGCCTGCCCGCCCATTCACCACATCCTGCAGACTGAACCCGGGGCTCAATCTTACACTGCACTTCAAACCAGTTTCAATGCATTCTGATGCTCTGAAGGTAAACGTTAGCAGACTGTGAGGTGCAGGTGAGTCTGTCGTGTGTCTCTCAGGTGATGGAAGACTAAAAGGCAGAGGGTGAGCAGGCACGAGGTGATCTAGATGTAGAGCATCATCGGGCCTTTTTTAAAAACATAGATCTGAGTATCTTGTGCAATAACAGTGAAAAAAGCCTCAGTCTTCAACAGGCAGGCAGATATATACATTCATGGCAAAATCTACACGTACATGATACTGTAATGTTTCTTCTAAACATATATTTATTACCTTCGTCAACTGGGAATGCAACCCAAAAATGATGCTTCTGGTATGTATTTGTATGGGAGTTGGGGAGGGGGGGGGGTGTCTATTTGTTTGGTGTATTTTGTATAAAACCAAAAGAGCAGACGCTCAGTAGGTTCACCACCTTCAGTTACGACTGCAACTAACAATTTATTTCATTTTTGATGAATCTGCTGAGTATTTAGTCTATAAAATGTCAGAAAACATAAACAACAGCAGAGAAAAGCAGCAAACCCACACAGTGGAGAAGCTGGAACCAGAGAATCATCAGCATTTATTTTTACTATTTCTGCTTTAAATATGGCTCAAACTATTATCAACATAGAGGCATTATCTTTCTGTTGATCTGATGAACCATAAAGCATTTAGTTGACTCTCCAGCGGTGTCGCCTCTATGATCTGTGACTTCCTGGAGAAAAGATGCTACATCACCCACTCTTAGAGAACACTGATCAACCTTTAAATCATACATTTATTAATAGTCTACAAAGTGTCGAAAATAATGTCAAATGTCCACCGCATGATATCAGAACCCAAAGTATACAGTCTAATTATATGCGACACAGAAAAGGAAAACCGTCACATTTCAGAGGTTATAAACATAATCAGTATTCTCTAAAATAATGTTTGGTGTTTTTATTCAATAAACCACTTAAATGTATTAATTGATGATCAAAACTTGTCATTCAATTTTTTGTTTATCTACAAATTGATTAAGCTAAATAATAGTTTCAGCACAAAATGACTAACAATTTATTTATAAAGTACATATATCTCAGCTTGCCGATACATAGAGAGACAGTTAATATATTCATAACAAATGTTCCTCAAATCCTTGTTACTGCAGCTCTTGTGGCTGAGACATGGCCGGTGTCAAAGTGAAGCTCTCCCGTGGTTGTTGTGGTGGTTTGAAGGGACTGACGCCCGGGCCGATAGTGTGACAGGACCTGTGACTGTCAGCTTCAGGTTTCTCAGCGGTATTATTAAGCACCTGGCCTGGAGTCAAAGATCGGCTCTCCGTCAGACACTAAGGCTTCACAAGCTGACTGAGGGAAAAGCAGGAAGTGTTTCTCTTTTCAAGATGAATGAACAAAAAGAACAAATGGGTGTGAAACGTGGGGCACTTACACAGCCATCATGTACGTTCAGCGTCCCTTCAAGTTTAAGTCTCTGAACAAACTCTCTTCTACCTGTGAAAAGAGAGAGAAAACAACTGTAAAGAATGACAGCGCTGTCCATCATTCATCTTCACTGTAGTTACATGCAATAGCAGCTCTGTAGACTGGCTTAAAATAGCTCTTAATTAATTAGTTAATAGCATTAATTAAACTGTGAAGAAAAACTCACTCATTGTTCAGGTGATTTGTCACGTATTTAAGCCATAAAACAGTTATAACTCATCCTGAGCAATAATAAAGTTAGATTGTGATAGTGAGACACTGACTCTAAACAGGTTTTGTTTAGTCGTGGGTTCAAACTGTAAAAGAGACAATTCAGTGAATTTAAAACAGTCAGCCGGCAGACTAAAGAAATAAATCTTTGAGTGCGCTGTTGACACGATTCTCCCACAATGCAATGCACAATGGAGGAGCTGCTCTTAGCTGCTAAAAATGAAAAGCACTTGTGAATGAAACAACTCAGAACACAAAAAAATAACCGTTACATTTTTAAAAAGAAGAAACATTTTTCTGCCTCTTTGTTTAGAGTCGTGTCAGCACTTATCGTTACATTTTCCGTTTCTTGTTTTATATTTATTCTCATTATCATCTTCCCACATCTGTCTCTTCGTCAGTCTTTTGGTTCATTTTGTAAAAAGAAGAATAAAAAACGTGATGAAATCTTTCAAAGAGGCACAAAACAAATATGGTTACATTACATTATGACATTCTGCGTCATTATTTCAACTACTTTTCTGATCATTATAGTACACACTGAATACAATTGGGACTGGGACACAGAGATAAGGTAATATAATAATATAATATATGGTCTAGGTGTGAGGGGGAAGCATGCTCGCTTCCTGTATTTAATGGGGGAACGAGGTTTCCTCTTTTGTTGAAGAAAGAAGTTGTGAAAGCGAGCATCGAGGATACGATCGAGAGCTTTACTTGCACCGACAGGTTTCATTAACGTTGCATCAATCAAACAAGCCTCAATCTGTGTTTCCTGTAAATGAGAAGCGATCGGCTCCTCTGAAGCTGTCAATCAAAAGGACTAATAACAACAACAACAACAACGATAATAACATCAGAATATTCCTACTACAGTCATGATCACACAAGATGCTTCTTTCATTTGTATTTCTAATGTGTCGTGTGATATCTTCTGCTTGAAAGTTATGACTTAAAAAGTTAACTAAAACAAACAAAAGAATACATTGTATCTCACTCTGCAACACATTAAGATTTTACTATTGGCTGCTTCTTCTTTTTTTAATGACTATAATCACTTAATTGTGTAATCAATGTGTCGACACACAGCCTGTGTTTGGCCAGTTATACATGGAAATAAGGAGAATGTGCTTCATGCCAAAGTGGATGCAGACCTGCCTGTAAATTAATTCAGCGGTTTTATTTCTACTTTAACGTGTTAAAAAGCTTTGTTTCATCTCATCCGACTTGTTTCTGCTCTCTGAACTACTCCGTGCTTTGTGGAGTCTCCCATCAGCGTGTTAAACAGATTCAAATGTCCTTATTAACACTTAGATCATGTCTTCAGTGCACAGACAGCCCTGCTATACATAACCTCCCCGGAAGTGTCTTCAGCATAGACCACCACTTGTTGCCCCCCCCCCCCATCCCCCCTTTAGGAGCTAAATATATCCTACACATCACTGCATGTATCCTCTACCCATAACACAATAACAGCTCCGGCCATATCTCAGTCCAGCTAAATACAGCGCTGACTCAACCGCCGTGGCACCTGCCCCACCTCAACTAGGCTTATATATCTCCAGTCCACTACTGTCAGGTGTCTGCTGGGCCACATTGTAGACGGGTCTTATGAAACCTCTCTTGTTTCGCTGTGTGCCGGCGGCGCCGCTGCCCCTCCGTTGTGGTCCTCTCACAACAAACACACACACATGCAGCAGAACCAGGAGAAATGTCATTAATGAGGAGGATCGCTGCGAGTTAACTCACACTAAGTGAGTTTCAGAGTTTCACCCTCGTTCAGCTGGAAACATGAATGAAAAACAACACAATCTAGACTCAACATTTCAACCTGGTGACAAATGCTCTTATTTATAAGTGCCACAATAACACAGCATCGTCTGTGACTATTTAGACCATCAGCAGTTTCATGGTCAGTTTAAAAAAATATTAATAATAAAAGGAAATGGACAAAAGCCTATTTCTATTTGGTCTATTACTGAAGCAGCTGCTTTCCTTTATTCCAATGTGGAAACTTTTTTTGAAGACAAATAAACAATTAGGCTGCCAGTGTTTCGTCACACTGGCCTGAAATTCTACATGATATTACAATATTTACTGCATATTCACTTACTTGATGCTATTGTTCTTGTGTCTGTTTGCATTGGCATACAATAAAAATGTTGTTGTTTTTAAGGTTATTAAGATTGCTTTCAGTTTGGATACGAGCACTTTGTTGCAAAATACACTTCATACTGAAACATCTCTTTATAAATACATTACACGACTCATCCCAGCTTTTATTATGGTTTTTTTACCGTTCTAGTGCTATATTTTAGAGTTATGTTACACAGACAGACAGACAGGTAACAGAGAGATGGTGATGTAGTCTGTAGATGGTAATTACACAGGAATTGCATATATGCCGCAATTCCTGTTATCAGATTTATTCCTGTAGTTATTACATCATAACATGCTGCACTATTACGGATTATTTATTTATATATATATATATATATATATATATATATATATATATATATATAT
>NW_022280077.1:1320561-1395500 GCF_004355925.1 Anarrhichthys ocellatus | reverse complement strand
ATATATATATATATATATATATATATATATATATATATATATATATAGATAGATAGATAGATAGATAGATATATAACATTTAATCCCGTCTATCTAGCGCTTAATCTCTGGACTCTCGCTTTAATGAGCACATTAAACGTAGACTCGATGTCTGCTGTGTTTACACTGCACGGCTGTGACTTCGCAGGAGGAATAACTCGGCAGCTCTCTGTTATTATTAAGTAGATCGCAGCTCAGTCACGTCAGTAGATCTGATTCAGCACCACAGACGCAGCCAGCCGTGCAGTTTACCGGTGTTATTATTAAATATAATACATGTTTTCACACCTACGTCTCCGTTAGCATCAAAGAGGCTTGTTTTGTTCTTACCTAAGTAGTTGGTCCTGATGGTGTTAGGCTCGTTGTATCCAATTAAACGTTGATTTACATCCCAAACCAGGTTTCTAGACCAGGACATTGTGACCATATGTGGGTTTGAATTAACAATAACATTGAAACCAAGCTAACCCGTTCCTGTTGATGTCGCCGTTTATTTATCGTCGATTGGTCGTGCCATGGATATCAGCCCCTGTGCGTCGGGATCACGTTAGCTGGTTACGACACTCAGCGTCTGCATCTCTGGAGGTAAAACACTCGCTGCTGTCCGGTCTCCGCGGTCCTCATTACTTTACATTGACTGTACTCCTGCTGCCTGCGCTGCTAACTATTGGTCCTGCTAGCCTAGCCTGGTTTATTTCTTCTAGCAGGCAGCGGTCAGCTGTGTCCAAACATCGCGATAGACTACGTGATTTTGACAGAGAGGGTGGGAGCACTCGCTTAATTGAGCCGGAGAGCAGGCGGGATAAGTGTGTCCGGGAACAGCTCGGGAAGTAATGCAGGAAACCTTTTCTTCACCATTTTTTAAGTGGTGGAAGTATTTAAATATTTTACTTAAATAATAAAATAAATAAAAGTGGCAATACCATAGTGGACGTAAAAGTTTCTGTGCAGCAAGTTTTATTCATTTTATAAAATTATTTAAAATAAATTAGAATACCTGGCCCTATTGCAGTGTGGTAATTTGATTCAACACATTAATTAAACATATGCAACGTAAGAACACACATGTACAAATTAGATATTTTTCCCCAGGCACCCTTTTTGGGCAAGCAGGTAATAAACCAGAACCCATCTCATTTAAGTCCTTTATTGGTGCATATTTCCAAAATAATACTAGTGTTGTATACTTCCAAATACAAACTAGTTATTACAGTAAGACAGTACTGACTGGAGCTATCAGGGCCTCTGGAGTTCTCTGGGCACAAAACGATCTATGTAGTAGTTTAGCTCTTGAATCTTACATCTTGTCTTTAACATAAGTAAATGCTGGGTTAAGGAAGGAGGGGGGCCGGTTCAGAAGAGGAGTGATTGACCAGGCCAGCGGGTCAAAGGCCAGGAGGGGCTTATTGGATTTCAGCCAATCACTGAGCTGATACGGGACATCTCAGAGACACTAGGAAGACAGAAGGATCCTCAGCGGGACATCGGCCAGACACTAGTCTGCCGGGTGGCCCGGATTGGGCCTCAATTTCATGAAATATTATGTTACTAATGGTGTAATTCGGTTTGCAACTGTTTTCGCTTTTGTTAAGTAATTAAATGCCAGTTCATTTTAACTTGAACCAGTTTTGATTCGAAGACGGAGGACCAGCTTCTTTCCTTTGTTCTGAACCTAACAGCCTCGGGGCCCCTAACAGGTTAATCAGGCTCTGAGGACTCTGGAGAAGTTGAAGACAGCAGTATGTTGTCAAATAGCCTGCTTAGTTTTCTTCAAACTTTGAATGAAAGGGGCGATTTATCTGTACGCGCAGGATGGATTATGACCAAGAGGGCATTAAAGCAGCATACACCTTCATCCTCGCTTGGCCATCCTTCACTCATTCATATGGGCGCATCTGAAAAGGCTCACTCAAAATTCCTCACCTTCCTTCATGGTTCAAAACATTCAGTGACTATTCTTACTGTGTTCATACCGTGACTATACTTTTTAGTTTAATACATTCAATGATTATGCTTTTATGGTTTAACACTTCTATAAGTAAATATATTGTAAGCATACAATACATTCCATAAGTAAATATATTGTGAAATTTAATATAATGTTCAAGGTGTGCTTTTAATCATACTAAAAATGCTTTTAAACTTAAATTCCTCACAAGGCAAAACAATGTCTGTTGGGCTGTTATGAAATCGAAGCTGCCTTTCAAATTGCATACTTACTCGTCACATAATTACTTTTACTACGTTCTGCAGCCACCCTTACAAAGTACATATACTGTTGCATGCAGTATGTGTGTAATTGGTATATACTACATCCCATAAAATTGCACCTTTCTCCTCTCACATCTGACATGCAGAGGATTGTGTGTCATGCAGAACATCCTGGTAATTTTGGTATACTGCATTTAACGTATTGGGACATACTGAATCTTTTTCTGGCACACTAAATATGGTAGTATTTGTATTGGAATGCACTGCTAGATTTTGCAAGACCTTCGATACTTTAGGAGGTCTTGAGGGCCATTGAAGGCTTTGCTCTGCTCCAATATTTCTGCACCTAGTTTCTCTGTAAATGTTTAATCATCCTCGCATGGTGCGAATCAATTTGATTCAACAAAGATTGGGAGTCCTCGTAATGATATGTTGTCTTTGCTTCTCTTGTGATCTTGTTGAATGCAAAAAAATATATAAAAGTATTATTATATAGGGGGAAAAAATGTAATAAAAATAATTCAACTATTCAAAGTGTCAAACTATTTAAATGGAAGTTACAATCAAATCATATCAGTGAAAACACAACAGAAAAGAACACAAACAGCAACAGAGACAAAATAAATATAATAAAAAGATGAATGCAGATTACATTATAGTTGTTTCAAGAATACTGTTGCAACATTTACTTGTAATACAAAACATTAACAACGACATTCAATCAAGTCAAATTTTTGGATCTTTACATTCTATCCTATGCATCTTTAACAACAGCTCTAACTTGTGTTTATAATGTAAACAAATCTTTTCTTTTTTTGTTTCTCATTAAAGTAAACTGTTAGAGCAGTGAATCGTTTCCATTCAACGGGATACGCCGGGTAGGAAAGGTAGCTCTCCTTTCTAAACCAATCATATCTGGGCTCTGACCGGGCGAACCAATCAGGATATGTGACTTTTGTAACCCCGCCCATCACGCGGTAGGTTGCAAAGTACAGAAAGTCACCTCCTTGTCTTGTGGGTCAGTCAGAAGCTACTGAGAAGCTAGCAGAGCTAGCATGGTCACAGTGGTTCAGAGGGAAGGTCGATGGTAGGACGGCAGCATCTTCACAGATAGTTTAACCCACCTGTCATTTATTTATTTGACAACCTCGTGCAAATACACGAAGGCGAACGTTTTTTAAAAAAAAAAGTATTTAGCTTGCTAACCATTTTAGCGAGCTAGCTTGAAGTTCCGCTTAGCGTCTTCACCTCCATCGGGACATCTAACGTTACAGCCATGGCTGCGTTGAGAGTGTCCTATCACAGGATCCTGGACAAGATCGAGCACATGCTGCCCAGCAAACTGAGACCTCTATACAACCACCCGGCAGGTAATGTGGAGTTTATTATCTGGGTCTGTGCGTGTGTGTGTGCGTGTGTGTGATGTCTCTGATGATTAATCCAGCTGTTTGGCGGAAACACTCTCACGGAGAGGATCAAACAGCAGCTCCTGTCCGTTATTGTTCTGGGAGACACTAATCTGCTGGAATAACACCAGCGAAGAAGAGTTTATGACAGGGAAAGTGTGTGAAGTTGGCTCCTAAAACCAATATGTTTATTGAGGTATTAACTTCTAAAGTATTGCCATAAAGAAAAAGGATCAAAATGTACTGTAATTTCAGCCACTCCTTAACCAGCACAGTTGTTAGTGTCATCATATCAACAGTTAAATCAGATATTGTTATCACACTGATAATGGTACTATTAACTATATTTGGGTAATATAAGATGAGCGTTTATTGACCCCCTAGAGGCGAAATTCGGCTTTGCAGCAGCACAAGGACAGAACAGGTACAGATAAATAGATAAAGTAAAGTAAATAAAAAGGGCACATGAAACTAAAATAGTTTTTTTTTTAGAATAGAAATGAATGAAGCCTCTATGCAAGAGTGATTTAAAGACTATATTACGGTTAAGTTACAGTGGTGTGATTTAGTGTATCTCTGTTTATCACGTTTTAACTGATTAAAACATATTATATTATACATTTTATAATAAACTTATTGTTTAAGCTCTAATCATGATTTTTAGCAAACCCTGGTATGTCTAAATCTTGTGATACAATGACAAACATTGAAGTAAACTGTAGTTTAAAGGTAGGACTACACCTAGCTCCGACTAATGCAATGTAATACAACAGCCCTCTCATAAATGTCACCTTCACGAAGGTATATTTTGTCAACCCACTTTCTATGAGGGCACAGGTCAGACACATTCACTAGTAAAACACAATACAACAGCGCCACAAATGACGACACCAAAATACCAAAAAACAACCAAAACAGAACACTATAACCTTCATGAAGGTGGGATTCACTGCATTAGACTGCGTTATGTTTACAATATGTAATTAACTTCATGTATTATTCTTATTCTGCGAGTACAACACACACACACACACACAGTCGGCTCTCTTTGACACCGATCTTAACTAGAGCGTACTGAGATTAAGGAGTTGCTGGCGTCTCTGGGGGCCGTCTGCTCTTTGTTTTGTCTGTAATGGTAGAATGGAGCTCTGGTTGTCAAGAACAACTTCTTGAACAGGTATGAAGGGGGCGGAGACTAAAGCCGCCTCCCTCAGCGATGATTGGCAGTGACAGAAGTCCTACTTTTTTTGTTTCGCCTGCAACATGGTGCAGGATTTGTGATGAAAACAGATTCCAGACCAGCAGCTTTTTAATGGCCCTGTGCACTTTTCTTTGCCGTCACGAATTCAGTTTATGAGTCTTCTCCCATCAGCTCAATGTCCAAATATCTGTCGCACAGAAACTCAGGCTCGACTGTCCGGGTATTCTTTTCACCAATAAGGAAATCCCGGTAGGAAGATTATTAATCTTAGGACGAAAACCTCAAACCCTGTTTTGTGGTGTCGATTGGTAAAAGTGACTTGAACTGCAACATGTCATATTTTTCTTGTTGTGACCTCGTGTTGTTGATGATCCGTGGTATGGCAGCCTGCTGATGATGTGATATTGTTATTGCTTTACAACATTTAGTTGTCCTAAAGCCAACACTGCCTTACGTTTATTGTGGTGTTAAGTTCAGACTTTGAGAGGAGTTCAAAGGTTTGGCCACAACAATAAAAAATATGTAAAAAAACAATAGAAATTTGAGCCAAGCCGTTCCGATACGATGTGTCATGTGGTATTTCTAAATAGTAAAGATGCTCATGATGCGTCTTCAAATCTCTTTTCCTTATTGACAAAATCAGTTGATGATTTTACATGTGATTCTTTTATTTATTTATCAATATTAGAAACATATTCTTATATGAGGACAATACATTTGAGACCAGCAGCTGTTTGTTTCTTCACATTTTTCTTCCTGTTGTTGTAAAGCAAACTATACAGAGCTCATTAACTGTATTTGAGTCTGCTTCCAGAAACCATGAAATTACCCTAAATACTGTAATATCCACCGTTATAAACATAACTGTCAAATGTCATGTTTTCCTTTTCTTTTGTTTTTATTTCAGGTCCAAAAACAGTTTTCTTCTGGGCCCCGGTGTTTAAATGGGTAAGTGTATGTTATACAGTGGAAACAAAGCTTATATCTGTGCACGGTGGCCCGAGCCCGAAGATGTAATAATATCCCGTAATTCACAAGAAAAGAAAACCTAATTTACTGTGCTGCTACTGGTCTCATGAGGTCTTTGGTGGTCCCAACGCTGAGGCTGGTAACCTTTGCCATAGACTCACAGGGCCTAACCTCACACCATCGTGTCACTGTTATTAATTCACAATGATCTGTCAACATGCAGTAAATTAATACAGTTCAAAAAACAAACATCTCTTCACCTCTACAGGGTCTGGTTGGAGCTGGTTTGGCTGATATGACTCGACCAGCAGACAAACTCAGTACCTCCCAGTCTGCAGTGCTGACGGCCACCGGTAAGATTAAAGAGATTTAAATACATGATATCTCCAAAGAGGAGACTTTACCATCATACCTCTGATGGCCTCTGTTCATTTATCTCTGCCTTCAGATATTGATGCACATTTACAAATAATCAGCTTATCAGTTCAGACTGCATTTGACCAGTCTGTGCTAAAGGTTGTCTGATGCATCTGCTTTTGCACTATGTTCCTTCAAACAAATCTTATCTGTTGCTCTCTTGCCAAAACAGACTGTGGTCTCACGAGCATAACCTTCACACTTCCTGTTGTCCTTCTTCCACCAGGCCTGATCTGGTCCAGATACTCGCTGGTCATAATCCCCAAAAACTGGAACCTGTTTTTGGTCAACTTCTTCCTCGGCAGCGCTGGAGCCTCCCAGCTCTACAGGATCTGGAGGTTTGTGTGTTTATTGGGGTTAATTCACAGCATATATATGACCTTTTATTATCTCGGTTAGAACCATTCAAATGATCCATTATAATAAGTCAGTGACGAGTGTATGTGTTCCTCGCTCATCGCTGATCGGATATCATGGCGACGAGTTAATGTTTAAGTGCAGCGCAGCTGATACGGCGAATCGTAGTAAATGTATTACGTATAGTAGTTTTCATGTGTGCTTTGATTCTAATGTCAACAATTAACTGAACTCCATCAGGGAAACGTATTCCACAGGCAGGTGACATCACTGAGTGACTATGAAGACTTTAAGGGAAGTGTGGAGTTGTCAGAGAAACAAGTCCTGCAGACTTGTGCACCAGCTGTTAAGTTCAGACTTGTTGAGTGTTTAGTAAATTTAGTTATTCTGGACTTCTTACAGAAAAAAAGGGGAAATGCTTATTCAGCATCATGTGTCTGCTGGTGGTAGTGCTATTTTACTTCTTTCTTTTTTTTTTGAAGATCAGCGCAAAATCAAAATAATATCAAGTTATGTCTTTCTTTCTTTTTTTGCACAGTACGCTTATGTGCTTCTCGATAACTCTATTGAATGGCTTTATTCATTTTATTAATTCCTGAAAGACGAAACTCGGGGCAAATACAAGTCTCTCAGCTGCAGATTACGCCTATTTGAGTGCACTGAAAAAGCTGAAGGCAACACGAGTGCATCTGCATTTTAATGAACTTCTCTCCCCTTGATCGTGGTGGTTGTACCATTAAAAATAAATGATAATTAAGATTATAATATATTTTAAAAAGTGTTGCTACAGCTCCTGTGACGTGTTTCCTTTAATAATTATGGTCGGGCACCACGTAACATTTATTTTGTTTACCATTTTAATCTCTATAATGTGTCGTCTCTTTTTCTCTTCATAGGTTCAACCAGGGTCAGAAGGCCATAGAGGCCGAAGAGGCTGAAGAGGCCGAAGAGGCTGAAGAGGCTGCAGCATCTAAAGAGGCTGCAGAGTCCTAATCGCTTCTGTTACCAACGCTCCGCTTCCCTCCGTGGACTGAAAGGGAGACGTCTCACTGGGCACAAAGTGGCCCCTTCCTATCATCGGCCCATATTGTCTCCATAATACTCATGCCATAACCATTGTTCTACCCTGTTGGAAATGTGCACTTTTCCTTGAGTTTCAAATCTCCTCAGAAGAGACAGAACCATCTTCAACACACACTCAAGAGTTATTGTCAACGCACAAGTATTACTTGTTTTAACATGTATGATTGTAAATTCTGTGTTCATGCTTTAAGTCTCGTGCACCAGTTGGGAAGTTTTTGCTTTTTTTTCCCCCATCATCATATTTCAGGTGTAGCAAACAGTACCTCATGCACTAATTTCCCAAAACATGTAAGTCTCGGATATGTGTTGAACGTGTTTAAAGGAATGTTTCCAGATTAAATTAAGGACCTTGTCACATTAATCTATTCGTTTATGTATTTATAATTAGGTTACAGTTGCTGTACCTCAGTGATTATTAAATCATTATTACCATGTAATGATTTCTTGCATTTTAACAGCTTTAATCTGTGAGCGAATCATAACTTATTAATCACTTGATTAAATAATTGTCTTGTGAAAACTATAGAAAGTTATTTTGATTATCAGCACCACTTAAACCAATGGCACGTGTTTAACCCGTGCAGCTTTTTATTGATTTGAGTCGACGAAGCAAAAACTGACACGCCAACGGCTCTTTATTATCACAATCCTGTTGAATGCTTTACTAGAAAGGTGTTTCATATTTGTGTGAGAATAGTACTTCCATTAACACGTTCCCAACTTAGTTTACACGTTAGAATCCTATGAATATTTTGGAAAATGGTGTCATCACTTTTGAATATTTCTTGATCTGCTGATTGAACAAATGGTACTTTGGTCGGCTGTGTGATTCTAATAAATCCTGTTTAATACCTGCAGCCTACAAAGTGACGATTATACACACAGATGAATTTACTCATGGTCAATACTGTTTTAACTGCACGAGATGTTCAGACAGCAGGATATATAGAGCACGGAGGGATCGTTAAGATTTGGTGGAGCTACAATGACTTTCACAGATGAAGTGGAAGCTAAACATTTCAGCGTCAGTCTCAAGGCTCTGATATTGTGCTCACTGCTCCGGCTGATCGGACACTTTAAAAGATGTTATTAATATCAGCTTTTCTGTAATGACAAGTCAAAATGTCTCGTGTCTACTGATGTTCAACATAATGCAGTGTTAGTCTTTAAAGTGACTTAGACAAACAATAGATCTTTGTCAGAAATCATCAGTCTGCCTTTAGACTCAAACATGCAAATATAACATGCTATGTTTGTAAACCTGCTATGCAGCCGTGTTCCTTAAACAGTGTATTGCACTGGATAAAGAGCCTATTCTTATGTAGTATAAATCCACTTTTACTTAAACACAGCTGGTTGACACATTAAAAATAAAATATATCAGCATGGATTTTATACGGGTTTTAAAATGATCTTTCTTCAACCGTGTCTTGTTGTAAAATTACAAACACATATGGTGGTTAAGCAAAATGTTTTATTCACAACCCCGAACAGTGAGTCAGATTTAGCGTTTTCCACCCACACGAGGAGCGTTGATCTTCATGGTCTTAGCGACCTTGGGTTTCTGTGCAGTCTTAGCAGACGTCTAGAGGAGAGATACAATAAACAGTTACAAATCACCATTTTATACAACTCACAACTGACCGTGAAGTTAATAATAATCCAATAAATACAGAGCGGCAACATATTCGTACACAAAGCAAAGCTCCTCAACAGTGTACAGTTTGGTTTCTGATACGGCTTATAAAAAAACAATTATTTTAACAATAATCACACAATCATAACATGCAATACAGCGTTCCACTACTTCTAACGTCTTACCTTTGCACTTGCTGCAGCGGGCTTCTTTGATGCCTGCTTTACCTTCTTGGCCTCCTTTGCAGCTCTGAGAGAAGAAAAGAGAAACATTCAGACAAACTAGACAAGCTGCAGACGACGATGTGCTGAAATCCTGTCATCATGCGTCGACATTAACATGTGGAACAACTATTTTTATGGATAAAATAACCACAGCGATTTTTATATAGAGGCAAACGTTTCAGAAAAATTCAGCAGTCCTGCTTATTGATTTGCACACATTTGGCTGAATACACCTGAAAGATATTTAGGGATATGTACCTTGGTGTAAAAAAGGTATGGTACATATTTAGTCTCAGGATTTATATTGTTTTTCCTCAACAGGTTTTGAGGCTGGCTATTTCCTGGACACCATTGTACATAATTGTTAAGCTGAATCCAGCAGAGCACTTCAGCGTGAAGTCTAAACCCTCACTATACTTTTGTACACGCTATGCTTTAGAGATTTGCCAAAACAAAAGAGCCACTGTTGGGATATTCCATTAACCGTGTCAGATTTGCTATATGTAAATATGGCAGCTCACCCCCACATTCATGATTTCTCCACGTGTTTTCACTTGTTTATTGCAAAACAGACTTAGATTAGTGTGACTAAATAGATTCCAAGTTGATGTTTTCCTGAACTTCATAGTAAAAACAGGTGGCAAGATCAGATTCTTTGAAAGGCTAGCGGAAATTAACACTCAAATTCCAAAATTGTACGTGCATAATGTCTCTTCTGCTAAAACAACAACCCCATAATATTACTACATAAAAATACTGTTTGTGTCCTCACCTGATGGCCTGCTCCCTCTGGGCCTTACGGACCTCGGGCTTCTGGTTCCTCTTGGCCATGATTTCAGCCAGGGAGGCCCCAGTGATGGCCCTCTGGAACTTCACTGCACGGCGGGTACGCTTCTTTGCCACCTCTTCCTGTTAACACATGAAGAGACCGTAGTTTATTTGTAGCACAAAATTGTTTTACGTCAAGAATACACGATACACCTGTCCCCAGCCCTGACCGGTATTTTACAATTGCTAGTTGTAATGGAATCAGACTGCACTCAGTACAGGTGAGAAGTACTGTAGCATGTAGGAGAATTTGGAGGCTGGCCAATGGAGAGATGTCAATAAAGACGTCAAGGACCAGTACTATGATCTCCAGTTGCTCTATGGCTGCAGGTGTGGAGTGAGCACTGCTGCCCAGCCTGCAAGACACAGTCGGGCAACAGCACATAACACAGATGGTCACTGTACACACCGTCCACCCGCAGCCAAACCAACACACGTGTACACGATACGTGTATCGACTTGGGTTCAATAGTCTCAATACCAATCATCAATATGGTTTTGTGAAGACAAATATCTGCACCAGACCAGACAATGACAGTACAGTAACTATCTATCTATCTGCAGCCGGTTACTTACAGACTGGCCCTTCTTGTGCTTGCGTCTGTACAGCACCGTCCAGTTGATCTGTCGGGGGTTCCTCTTGGCCAGGAAGGCAGACTCACATTTACCGTTCACAAACTGGAACACCTATCAAAGACAGGAAATCACACCCGGATTACCAAAACTACAAATCCCTGTGATGGACATCAACAATGTAACTCTAATGTGCAGTAAATTGAGATTTAGGACAAATGTGTCTCATCATCATTTAGGAACATCCCAGGCAGGTGTAATTCACCCCCACCCCCATCTACAAAATGTGACATTGTATTGTAGGATTGTTGGAAGATAGTGTGTATATATCATTTCCCCCCCATTGTGCTTATTTTAAGAGCACTTTGTAGTACATGCATTAAAAAAATAATTACATGTTAAGACAAACAAATATTGAACTAATGGCTTTTACTGGATGTATTGTACTAAGTGATGCAGTTTTCATAACATACAGTTTGAAGTGAACCATGAAGGTCCGTCTGCTCCTCTGACACAAGTTAAATATAAAACTAGTTGACGTTACAACACTTGTGGCTTTATCAGTTTACGCTAGCAGCTAATGTTAGCATGTTTCATGGAGTCTATGGACCAACTCCAGAGACCATTGCTTATGTTATGGACCTCTATATGAGACGACACAGAGACAACGAAAACCAATATGTAATCCGGTAAATTGTACTTCACACAATATCTACAGAAAGAGCAGCTGGAAAGCGGTGTCGGGTCGAATGGTTACCTTCCCGTCTATCCTGGCGTATCGGCGGCCATGGCCGGGATATATTTTATACCCGCTGAAACTGCACAACTCGACCCTGAAAACAACAAATAGCAGGCATCACTAAAACAAAAAGGTATACGTTTACTCTTGCTATAGATAACATCGTAAGAATGTTCATTTAAGCGATGAGATGGCCTTTGATAGTATTCTGTACACTCACTTCATGATGGCTACGAGAGGGCACAAAACCGGAAAGAGAGATGACGGAAGCGGAAACGGAATTTGGAGACTACAAATTGATATTTACTAACTAATAAACTATAAGTATATTTTTCAGTCACTTGACGTATTGTTAATACTCTACGTGTTAGATAGATATATAAATTAGCGTTGCTTTTGTACACAATAGTTTAATGAAAAAATACATTGTCCAATAATCACAAGGGTGACGTCACAGACGGCCGGTTGCCTAGCAAGCGAAACAGTAAGCGGGAAAGCAACAAATTACTTTTTTGTTTTAATAATATGATAATAAAGGAGAATCAAGTAAATAACAAAAACAAAATGAAAAAGAGTTACCATCACATCTACGCCTTTTTGTCCTTCATGTTATCAGCTAGCTTCTTTATTACTGTCTTTACTACAACTCGGAAATAACGATATTTGTAGTCTTTTCAAGCCACAAAGACGACACTCTGCAATGAGCGAGGCAGCACGCTTGAACTACATATCCCAGAACGTCCTTGGTTAAACCGTTTGACAGGGGACAGACGCTTCTCGTCTTTGAGACCACGGTCTGCAGCTTGCTAGCTAGCAACGTTAGTTAGCGAACGTTAGGTATTGCCCGAGGCGACAGGATGGGTGTATCAGATTTACAATTCGACACAAATGCTGGTAAGTGGTACATATTAGTTCAACTGTAGCCGCTGTGAGTATGTTTATGAACAGCATAGACATCTCTATGATTACCAGCTAGCTAATATCAGCTAGCATCATCCCAGACTCAAGAGTGCTGCTGTTGGCTAACCTTGTTAATAGTAATGTTTAAAATGAGTAGGTTAAGATATTTTCTTTTATTATTTGGAAGATATTTACATGAGTTTACACAGAAGTAACGTTAGCTCTACCTACCTACAACACAGACGTGATCGCTTTCTCCTCTCTTGTCTTCCATATTGCTCTTAAAGGGTTACTTTGGTGATTTAGTGTTATTCTTTAATGAAGTTGGAGGACTTGCAGATACAGACTAAAACAAAACTCCCTTATTTTTAAACTCCATGCCCCCAGTTTACAAAACAGGCTTTTCTGTTGATTATTTTAAGTTTCAAGCTGCCTAACTCAAGGTAACTTTGATCACAGTAAACTGTGTCTGCCACCAGCTTTACTGCAGGTGTATACTGTCTATGTGTATGGTGATTTGCATTTGAAGAAGTGGTTCTTCAGTCTGTTTAATGTCAACCCTCTGCTCCCACAAGGACCCGTGGTGGATCTTTCATCCAGGGGTATGCAAAAGCTGGATCAGAGTTTCACCTGCTCAGAGGACACTCACACTCTCATCCTGGACCGGAACCACATAATGAAACTGGACCATCTGGAAAGGAGCCCAGGCCTTCAGCAGGTAGTTAAACCCTTTGAAGCATAGTCACTGATAACTCTGTGCCAAAATACTAGTACATTTTATTGATTCAATGCCTTATGTCTTATAATCTTTGCCTTCTCTCCCTTAGCTATCTGTAGCCAGTAACCGTCTGGTGAGAATGATGGGCGTGTCTCGGCTGACAGAGTTGACAGTCCTCAATCTTCCAAATAACAGTATTGGGTACATCGAGGGGCTCCGAGATCTGCCACACCTCAAATGGCTCAACCTGTCTGGGAACAACATTAAGGTGAGGAGAGAAGAGATTCTCACCTACTTCACTGATATTTCATATCTGATTTATTTACAAAATGTCCTTACATAGATAAAGCCGTCAGTTTCAGCCCATGCGTTAATATATTAACCGACTTTAAACTCTGCGACACAGGTCATCGAGCAGCTCAACAACTGTGTTTCCCTTCAACACTTGGATCTGTCGGACAACAACATATCTACCATTGGTGATGTGACTAAACTGGGGGCATTAAAGGTGAGCGCTGGAGCCTTTGAGGTCAAAAGTAAGCCTAAACAAAAAGATGACTATTTAATAATGTACAGTTTGTGTGTCAGATTTCTTTGATGTATCATTGATGGATTTTCTGTCATTTTTTTTCCAGACACTGTTACTCCATGGAAACAGCATTACAACACTCCGCACTATTCCTGCTCACCTACCAGCCAACTTATCCATTCTCTCCCTGGCAGAAAATGAGATCAGGGATCTTAATGAAGTAATTCTCTTTATTCTTCTCACTTGACACAGCAGCACTAATCTCCATTTAATTATATGGATGCTAATTATCATTGACCGACTTATTTCCGTAGGGCTCATACCTGGCACCTCTCCATGAACTGGAGCAGCTGTCCATTATGAGCAACCCGTGTGTCATGGCAACACCCTCATTGCCAGGTTTTGATTATCGGCCGTATGTCATGAGCTGGTGTCTGAGCCTCAAGGTTCTGGACGGCTATGTCGTGTCACAGAAAGAAGGGTGTGTACATTTTTTTTTTTTATGCTGTTACAAGTTGCGTGTTAAGGTTAATGCAGGAATACTATCAAAATGTTTGAATCTCTTTATTTAGTGTGTATAATTGTCACAATTACAGCCTCAAAGCCGAGTGGCTCTACAGTCAGGGAAAAGGACGCTCATATCGACCAGGTCAGCATGTTCAGCTGGTTCAATACTTGGCAAATGTTTGCCCTCTGACGTCATCACCAGCCCTGGAGACGGCAGAAGACGCCAAACTGGAGAAGATCCTCAGTAAGCAGAGGTACAGACCACAGAGACGCCACAGACCCTCATCCGATACTCACCTCAAGGCCATGATAACCCTGCCATAAATCCCAATGACCTCATGTTTGCGCTGCCATTTTTTTTCAGGTTTCACCAAAGGCAGCTGTTAGAGGAGACTCGAGAAGGCTGTCCCAGCCCTCCTCGTCCGACTCAGCTGGACGTGGAGAGGCACAGTCCGTCACATCCGGTCCCACGGGGGGGAGGAGCCGGAGAGGTGAAGCAATTCAGTGCACTTACACCGGCTGCTGCTCCCTCAGTCCGGGAGACAGGTAAGAGGGCATCTTTACGGTGCATACGTTTTTTATTGTTTCTCTTTATTAGTTGTGATTTCTTTGTCACAATTTTAACTGTTTGTGCTTACTTTGGTTCAGAGCCAGTTGTGCAGTTTAACACCTGGATGAGCTGCGATTCCCCTCACCCGTCACTGCCGGTGGTTCGCAGCCCACGGCTCGGAGAGGAGCACGTCTATCTGGAGGACGTTCAGACGGATGAGGAGAAACTCAACGGCAGCATGCTTTCCTCAGAGTCCACCTTTCTGCCCTTCGCACCTGATCCGGAGCTGCAAACGTCCCACTCTGACAGCGAGGATGAGACGGAGACATTTGAACCCGATTCCCTGGCTCCGACGCGGCCAGCACAGCCCAAAAAGCACAACACCAACAAGACGCACCATTCACCCCCGGCGGATAAGCAAGAGAGGGGTCTCGTAGAGGAAGTTATTCCTGGCGCAGCTACAACAGCTGAACCACTTGGCGTCAGAGTTGGCACACCTCAAAATGACCTGGAAACATCCTCTGACTTTGGTAAAGCTGAGATGAAAGAAGCCCCCGAGCAGGAAGAAGTCGGCATGCGTGCCAGTACATCAAGTGCGATGGAGGCAGACGGGGCAGCGGTTAAAATACAGTCATGGTGGAGGGGACGGCACACTCGGTTTTGTCACCCCATGGCTAAAGAGGTGCGCAGTGAAATCCGCCTGTGCAGGATGCAAGACCACATCCTCTCCCTGTCTGGACAGTTGGACAGGTATGCGGCTGACATTGTATATTTTCTATTGTACTTATGGTATGAGAATGGTTGCACTTTCACACATGTTACATATGGTTGTGGATGATATTTACAAAATTATTAATAGGTAAAAAATGGGTTTTGTTGGCAGGGTGCAGCAGCAGTATGAAGAAGAGAGGTTACAAAGACTGGTTCAGGAGGAAGCTGTAAAGTTTCTGTGGAAACAGGTCAGTGTGTGTGTGTGTGTGTGTGTGTGTGTGTGTGTGTGTGTGTGCGTGCGTGCGTGCGCTGTCGTGGCTGGTAAAAATGGCTTTCCGGAGAGGATGCACCTTTTTAAAATTGTCTGTTCACGTGGCTGCCTAATTAGTTCAGCACTATTCCTGTGTTATCCTTGTAGCTCCAGTCTATGCAGCAGTGGAAGCAGTCTGTGGAGCAGCAGCTGGCTAGCATTAGTCCGGCTGTCACCCCGGCTCACACCTCAGCTCCTGGACTATACGTGGCCGTCCCGCCTGCTGCATCCAGCACGGCGAACCCACCCACCACGGACGCCTCATTCCCGGACTCTGGCTTCCAGTCAACAAGGGATCAGCAGGCAGCGCAGGAGGACAGTTTCCTGAGCAGTGGGACAACAGACTCTCTGAAGACAGTGCGAGCCCTCAGCCCTGTTCACAGTGGCTTTGCTGGCGTTAGCGACGGTGCGGACAGCGCAGACTGCAGCCTGCTGGAGCAGTACCTCTCGTCTGTACAGCAGAGGGAAGAGGAGGTGACTAGTGACAGAACAGAAACATCCTCACCAGTATCACCCAGCAAAACAACACAGTCCGACTCCCCCACTCAGAAGACGGCAGACAACCGATCACAAGTGCAAAGAAAGGAGGAAACCACTCCTGGCCCCGACTGAGAGTCTACACCCACAACTACTGAGCGTGTTTCATTTTGACTGGAGCATAGAGATGCGTTGGGATGAGACTCTGTCTGACACTCGTCTTGATTAATGACCCAGATCTCAAATAGTGGTGCACTTAGTTTCACTTGTTTATCAAGACTGAAAACAACACATAACTGTGAATGTAACTCACTGTAACTCAGCTTTATACATTTGGATCTGTTCTGTTATTTAATAATTTCCTCTCTGTGTGAAGGCAGTGATCGTGATGTAGCTTCAGAACATATTAGTACCTTGAGATCAATCATATATGATGGAATACTCTGAGTAGGTTGCTACCTCTACTGATTAAAAGAGCAGGTATTGCAGATCCTCTTCTCGTTATCAACATCCGCTGTATTAAATACATGTGATAAACTAATATACTCTACATGAAACATCAAGCTTACTATCAATCAATCACATTTAATAGCTAAACTGTTTTAAATCTTTTGTTTCAACTTTAGATCACATCATCAGAAAATCCTGTAGCATCTTTAGCTTGAAAATATGTAAATAAATTGAAAATTATTATTTTCCAATTATTGTTATTTGGTTTGTTGAAACGATGATTGATCACAGCTGTGCTTGTCCTCCTATGACTACCAGTATTCAAATCACTAACATGCCACAGAATCAAAATATGAAATTACAAGTTAAATTCTGCTTTGAAAAGTTAACTTGAGTATTAACAAAATGTAGGCTGTGTAACGTGTGCACTATTATGTTCTGGTCATTGTTATTGATATGCAAGTGGTACAATGATGTAGAGGTTGAGCTAATTTGAACAATTTCATATAGGTTTAGCAGTTTAATCTGTAACAATGGATCATATTTTATAAATTGAATATTTTATTAATTTTCTTGCTGAAATGTAGTGAATTAGAAGTATAAAGTTGGCATAAATAGAAATACAAAAGTCATGTACAAGTACCTCAAACCTGTATTTAATTGATCTACTTTTTCTTCAGGCTTGTTTCTTTGCGCGTGAATAAACGGCCTTACTCACGAGTCGCTTTAATTCCGCTTTTATACGCTCAAGTTTTACATGACTGACCACCAGAGGACGCAGCGAGGCTGGACCACCCATCAACCCGACCAATGGGACTGTTTTTCTCCCATCGTGATTAGTGGGTTCTCTTAGTTAACGGGACGCGGAGTCTGCCACACCGGCTCTAACGCGCTAACCAAGCCGCTGCTGTCTCCTCTCCTCCGGCCTCACCACCCTCCTCCGGCTGGATAACGATCCGACTCCGACATCATGACAATCTGTCGACGTAATAACGGGTAAGTGTAGCACTGCACGGATAAAACGCCTGCATCGCCAGTGTAAACGTTACCTAACATGGGTACGGTGGTATGAGTGGTATTATGGTATTAGATACGTGTCGGAATGTGCACACATGTACCGACAATAGGCCCGTTGTTATTCCCTTCGTCTCTTTGTTGTTGCCGCTGCAGCCATTCACATAATACCAGCAGCTGACCGCACGAATCCGTTCATTTCTCAAGATGGAAGATTTCCCTAAAAATGACAACCGGAGGGATGTTAACAGTCATCAGTGCCATTTTTTTTAAAGCGTTAGGCCCTATATACAAATATGCTTTAAATCTGCTTGTTTTAACTTATGGAAATATAAGCGTGTTTATGAGCTACTGCACAATAACCGTGATTGGCCAAATGGAATTGACATCGAGTACAATGGGTGTTGTGTGGAAACAATAATGGCATTAATTGCTTTAAGGTTATCAATGATTAATGCCTTTCCTGTGGCAAGAGTGCATTTGGTTTAAAGTCTTTCTATGGAGCAGCGGAAGTCACCAAAACAACATGATGCTTTTGCATCGCTCATAACAACTGCCAACCTCCAAAGGAGGAGTGGGACTATGGAGCATGTGTTAATTGTTATAGTGTTATGTGACTCCGATGCAGGCAGGACAAACAGCCACTTAGTGCCAGAGTAAGAAAGTAGTTATAGGTTGTGTGTGTGTGTGTGTGTGGAAAGCATAGTGTATATCGTTTTTGACGTTGGGACTAAACCACCTAACTGTATAGAGTAGTTAAAAAAACTAGCTCCCTCTCAACAATATGTGTCGGTATTAACACTTGTTTCATGTATAACTACAATCGTGATACTTGTGTACTTTTACTTAATCAGCAGAATAAAGCATCTCCAAGGCAGACAACACGGAGGTGCAAAGATTGAATGATTTTCACGTGTTTCTTTATTACGGTGAATAGAAGACGTGCTAGTTTTCTGTTTCTTCATCCTTCTCGTTGACAGAGTTCATCCGCCAGCGTCGGTCGCTGACGACCAAATGACGCCATCATCGTCGGTGTGACAACATCGAGTGAAACAGGGCCTGATCATGGGAGACAGAACGAGGTCACCATGTGCCGATATCTGTCCAAATATGCCCTCATCTTCCTCTTCCTAGCCCTGTCTGGCCTCATCTTCCTGCTACGCAACATCCACACTGTGGAGGTGAGAAGTGGGCGACACTTGGGGGTTTTCTCAATTATTAGAGTGGGGGAGTGATTCAGGGAACGGTGCCGGGAAGAGGCTTAATTAGGCGCAGCTGAAACCCATCTTGAATTGTGTGTCTCTCTCGCAAGAGTTTGTTACAATAACATTCACTGATACAGAATTAACTCTCCTCCCTTTTTCTTCAGAACTGGAACTGCCACACTATTTCAGCCCTCTACCAGCTCCAGAGCAGGATCCAGTCATCCTTAGTCCCATCGTATCTCCCCACTTTTCATCACAACCGCACCTTCTGTGCCCATCTGGGCCAGAAACCCTTTCCCGAAGATGAACTGGAAGAGCGCTACCTGTTGGACTCCATCGTCTGGCCCGGGCCTCCGCCTGGCTCCACAACAACCGGCCTGCGCCAGACCAGTGACCCGGTGCACAGCCTGTTCGCCATCCTTCCCACTAAGGGACGAAGGGAGTGGCATGTGGGCGAAGAGCTGGAGGCCCTCGTCCAAATGCATGACTTCCAGGGTCGTCCTAAGCACTACGGAGGGGATTTCCTTTTGGCCAGGCTGCACTCTCCGGAGCTTGGAGCAGGTGTAGCGGGTAAAGTGCTGGACCACAGGAATGGCTTTTACTCCGCCATGTTCCCGCTCCTCTGGGTGGGGTCTGCACAGGTGGAGATTACGCTGGTGCACTCCAGTGAGGCCGTTGCCGTTCTGCGGCGGCTGAGGGAGGAACGACCAGATCGAGTGTTTTTCAAGAGCCTGTTCCGCCTGGGCTTCCTGTCTGAAACGACTGTGTGCAACATGTGCCTGCCCTCTGACCAACAGCCGCTGTGCAACTACACAGACCTTTACACGGGGGAGCCCTGGTACTGCTACAAGCCTAAGATGCTCAGCTGTGACACCAGAATCAACCACGCCAAAGGAGGCTACCTGAAGCACCTCATTACCAACAAAGAGGCATTGCTCTTCCAGAGGTTTGTGTTTTTATAGGTTGTAATATGACATATGTTTGTGTTGTAGTAAAGGCTGAGTCAGTTATTGCTTGTTGCCTGTGTAGCCAAAGTGAAATAGATTACTCCTTCAGTGTCCAATAAACTATAAACACATAAATGAGCCACAGTGTAGCACTGGGTGACATTTTCCTTTATTATGATGCACATCTGTCCTGATGCAGGAAATTATTATAAAAAAAAGAAACCAACACTAATGACCTGTTTTTAAAGCTTTACATTTTCAGTATTCAGTATTTAAGGTGGACAAACACACTGTCGATTTTGATATTTTTTTCATGGGATTAATAGAATATCACCAGACTCAACCGTTACCATTGTTTTAACACGGATCAATTCTGTCGCTTTTGTCTTAGTGGCGTAAACATTAAAGTTCGCATACACGCTTCAGGACCCGACAGAATCAACGTGCTGCCTCCCAGGAAAGGTATGCTACGCCTGCAGAGTAACGTTTGCGGTTGTTGCGTCATGTGGCGTGCTTTGATTCATTCCATTCATTTTGATCTTTTTCTCTGCACCCTTTCTTGCTTTGTATCAGAAGTAGAGGTAGAAAACAGCAGCGTAAACCCAGAACCTGGTAAGCTGGCGTCGTCCGGATATTTCTACGAGGACTCATGGAGGTCATTGAGTGGCGTTACAATGCGCCCGTTCAACGACTCCTCTGCCATCACTCAGTGTTTGAAGAACAAGGTGATCAACATGTACGGAGACTCCACCGTCAGGCAGTGGTTTGAGTACCTCATTGAGTTAGTACCAGGCGAGTGATGTCTTCTTGTCTCATCTTTTAGTTTCAACCTCTGCACTCGTGTATCTGTCTCACTTCAACTTCAATCTATCCCATTTTCCCTCAGGATTAAAGGAGTTCAACCTGCACAGTCCTAAAAACGTTGGGCCTTTCATGGCGGTAGACAGCATCCATAACATTCTCTTGAAGTACCGCTGCCATGGCCCGCCCATCCGCTTCTCCACCGTCCTGTCCAGCGAGTTGCGGTACGTTTCCAACGAGCTGGACGGCCTCTCGGGGGGTCCCAACACCGTCGTGGTCCTCAGCGTTTGGGCCCATTTCAGCACCTTTCCCGTGGAGGTGTACATACGGCGGCTCCGTCACATCCGACGGTCGCTGGTGAGACTTCTGGACCGAGCGCCGGGGACCCTCATTGTGATCCGCTCAGGCAACCTCCAAGCCCTGGACCAGGAGGTGAGCCTGTTCAACAGCGACTGGTACTCCCTGCAGCTCGATGAGGTGCTCAGGTCCATGTTCAGGGGACTGAACGTGCTGCTAGTGGACGCCTGGCAAATGAGTTTGGCACACCACCTTCCTCACGCCCTCCATCCACCTCAAGTCATCGTCAAGAACATGATCGACATGCTTTTGTCTTACGTTTGCCCGTAGAAGATATGGAAGAAGAGTGACAATAGTGGATCTTGTTGAAGGAAACTGGGGAGTTAACTGTGTGAATCCATTATCCAGATGTTCCCCAAAGCTACACACCTTTAAATACTGTCTTTACTGAGAGACTTCTAGTACTGATCTCTGTTTACCTGCCTGTTCTATTTAATTTTGAATCCCACGAAACTCATTTTATTCTGAAAATGCCAAAGACTTTGGGACAGTGATTGTTTCGTCCCATCTGCTTTTGTTGCCAAAGTGTTTTGTTCATGCATGCAGAACTGTTCTTCAAGTTGTCCATATTTGTAGTTTGTATTCTTTCAAGGTTGGAGTTTGAACATTTATACATATATTTGTTTGTTAGTTTTGCCAAAGCTGAAGACTCAGTGGGTTCTTATTTTCCTCAGGCTGTTAAGAATGTGTTCTCATGCTCTGATGGTACAGCACACTCATTTATCAGGCCATTTTAAATGTTCGGCAAACTACTACATACATGAACTACATTGTTAAATCTCATCTATATATGTGGCCAATTTGGTTTATCCATGTTCTTTCAGTTGTTTACAGTGCAGTTCACTGTTACTCCTTATGACATAACACATTAAAATGGCTGCATTTATTGCACTTTCATCCAAAGTGTCAACCATATTTTAACTTATTGAGGATCATCTTTTATATGCTCATCCTTGACTTTTAGCTGGTGACTTCTCCAACAGATCAGCCTTCAGACAGCTTTGATAAATGCACATCACTTCAGACGCTGTCACTGGTGTGTGTTGACTCAGCTCTTTTGTACAAATACTTTCTATTTCAAGTATTTCCTTTCTGTGTTCAATTAAAATCAAGACCAAGTACTTCATGCTGTCACATGTTCATTAAAGGAAGACAGTGGAGACTGGAGTCACCAGGTTTGAGAAAATGTGCCTATTTCCTGTCTAATCCAGTTTGTCCCTTTTAGAATTATCAGAGGCAGACTCTGAGGAGACTGTCAGAACGTATACGAGCAGAGTTGCTGTCATGTTTGTGATTGTCAAATGTGTGCTTTTCTATCTGTTAATATGAGCGGTTGTGGTTCATGACGGTATTTTGTCATTTGATTATTCAAATGAGGTTAGATCAAGCAGTGAAAGGATGCTTGAGATGGAACTGGAAGATTAATCTATGTAATATTTCTATCACTATATGGGGGTATGATATTGTGAGGACTAATCAAGATCATAAGATGGTGATGCATCTGGTATCATGCCTTGTCCTGATATTAAAGCCTTTACAGTACAATAAACTAAACTGTTACAATGACACCATTAGGAGTCACTCATCCGTCTCAGTCGCTCCGGTTTCTCATGAATTCTCAGTTGAATTCATTTTTTTTGTGTTGAACAGGGAACGTTATTAAGATTAAAATATCTTTTAAAGAGATCTGGCCTAGAGGGAAGCAAGACTGTTGCAAAATGAAAAAATAAAAAAATAAAAAAAATCAGGTTAAGATAACGGTCACTCATGAAAGAAGAGATAAATTGTTACCCGGATGCTTTGCCGTCCCCTCAAAGAGAATGGGGGAAAAAAAAAACCTGTTAAGAATTGAGGCAAACGGTTAACAACGGTTATTATAGATGCTCCCTGTTCTGCTTCCTGTCAGAACATGTATAGCAAACAGACGCCGAGTCGTACATCACATCCACTCCATACCGACACATTTTAATTAAACATACTTAAAGCAGGTAACTGGTCCACCAGCAGGGAGCAGAGCATCCAAAGTGAACCAGGTAACAACACTGCTTGAGTGGCCCTAAAAAACGACATACTAAATCACTCATATTTTTTGACAATTTTATTTAAAAAGTTTCATGTTCCCTTTAAAAACTTCCAGCATATCTGCCAATACTAAAGCTTGCAGAGTATCATGTTCTCTAGGAGTAAAATATCAGATACGGTTCATCAGTAACTTTGGCAAAAACACCACAACAGGAAGAGCGCTCTATACAAATGCCAAGAGAAAAAGACAGCGTTGTATACAAAAACATCCTGATGGTGACACTAAATCCCCAACAATGCCTTCAAACACATTCAAGAAGACAGAAGTGCCTCCCACTAAGAATAACTGGCTCTCAAGGGGAGGCAGAGATGGAGAAACAGATTGTGGAGTGTTCTTACATCCTGTGTGCAGGCTAAAACATGTGGGCAGATAGATAGGAGTGTACAATATGAAGCAGCAGCTATGGAGCCAAATAAGGCTTCTTTGCAACTCACCGAACAAAAAGAGGTTTTAACTCAGAATGCGGAGCGGTGTAATCCTGAGGCCACACAGGAAGAGGCACTGAGAGTTCCTGTTCAATTTCTATCTCATTTTTAAAGCTTCATAATGAGTCCTCTGTTGATTTGTGGAAAGACAATAAGAAGCATTGTGCGTTAATGTTGACCACTGTACTCTTGTTATGCAGCAGCTCGGATTCATCTCTCAAAATCAGATTTTGAGTCACTGCGAGCGCTAAATACGACAACATCTTAGCAGGATAATCTAGTGGAAGGAGTGTAGTTTAAGTTGCAAAGATATATAGAGGTCACGCTTATGATATTTGATATGCCGTTTATAAGTGCGTCTATTAAATATTTTACTCAGTCAAGACCTTCAATCAGGTTTGGAGAACTGATGAAACAAAAAGTATAGTTCTGAAAGAGGAAAATACAACTTACTATAGACCAGGGGCGTTTCTAGGATTCAAAGAAAGGGGGGGGAGTGGCATGTGTGCGCGTTTTTTTTTGGGGCCCATTTGAGGCCGCGGATATCCATTGTTTCAGACAGTTCATAGATTGGTTCAATCAGAGAGTGTGATTTTGCTCTGTAGTTTTGCTTGCATTCAGTATATGATAACACAAGAGACAGAATTTGAGGGTCACAGTGAAATTTGACAACACAAATATGAACTTTTCTCAAATAAAGAATATCCTCGTCACTCCCAAATCCTAATTCTTAAAGGGGCCGCACACATTGGATGGAGAATGGACCCGACAGTGTCAACTTTATATCGTTAAGTATGATGATCGGCTGTTGGATTGTAATTTGAAGGGGGAGAAAACATACAAACCAGAACACACGCACATATGTAGCATGTTAGAGTTATAAATAACATGTCCATGTGAGAAACAATAGTTTAATTTAATGACATCACCAAAATAAAAATATATATTTTTTTCTTTTTAAGCCAATAATGGCAAATTATTTGGGGGGGGCTGAAGAACATTTGAGGGAGGCTTCAGCCCCCCTAAAATAGGCCTAACGACACCCCTGCTATAGACTTACTATAACTTATAAATGAAAGAGAGAAACAAAGAGAAAGCTAAAAAGGCAAGAATCATTGGCAACGTTTCTGAACGGAAACGATGCAGAAGTTGTACACGACGTCAGCATATCGAGTTGAGAGAGGGAGAGTCGGGATCACACGTCCTGGACGTTCATGGCCTCCTGTGGCCAGCTGTACGAGTCCAGAGAGAAGGAGTCGTAATCTGGACTGTAGATGTGAGACAGAACAAACGCCTCCTTGTCTTTAGGCTCAGGGTACAGGGAAGCCATGTTGTGCTTGTATGCATATTCGACAATCTGGCAGAGAAGGAAACAGAAGGAAAAAGGGGTAAAGAATATGCATTTGTTATTTTCTTCATATAGATTCTTAATACAAGTTATGGGATCAATCACGAACAAAAGATTTTCTGCCAAAGATGACACAGTTTTTGGTTATTTTGGAGGAAATATTTCTGTTTTCCTGTTAGTTTCACTGTTAAAGTGGAACTGATTTTAAAAAGGTGATGTCACGTACCTCAGTGCACCAGTCAGGATTTAGCAACAACTGAACTAGAATTGAGTGTCAATCAAATCAGATCAACACAGTCCTGATGAAGATTAGCCGAGTTTATGAGTGTTAAACTCTTAATAAATTATATATAAAAGATGTTTTTTTTAATCATGAATATTTAGAGTTTGAATTTTCTTTTTCCTGATAGACTTTAGTACCAGATACAAAAAACAGAATCTCTTCAAAATATAAATCAGCTTTAGCAGACGCTTATCTACATTTTATTGAATTAAGTAATAAAAAGTTTTGAAAATAATATCCTCACATCTTAACACTTCCCAATCACAGTAGTTACCCACAAAATCACAACACAAACACCTTCAGTGAAACTAATTCTAGAAGACACACATTCCATTGTGAGGAATGAGGGCCGACCACACAAAAAGATCACTTACCTTCACTGCGATCTTGAAGGACACCTCTCTTATGGAGTTGAGAGGAGGATAGAGTCTTCCCTCGGCCAGGTGCTCCTCTGTTACCATGTCAGCTATCGCCTGAAACAACGGAGGAGACACGAAGATGAAGGAAAGTGCAGAAAGAGAGGCCTTAAAATACCATAAAAGATGCAACTGTGTACAAAAGGGTGTAAAATCCTTATTGGTTGGAGTTGACTCTTCAAGTATTTTTATTCAGAACTCACGCCCTCATAAATAAATATTAATGCATCATTAATATGTGAAGACGATACCTCTGCTGTGGTGAGGAAGATGTCGTCAGATATGTGGCGCACTCCGCAGGCAATAACACCCAGAGCAACTCCGGGGAAGACGTAGGCGTTGTTTCCCTGGCCGGGGTAGAAGGTGCGTCCGTCAGCCAGAGTCACTTTGTCGAACGGACTTCCGCTGGCGAAGATGCCGCGGCCCTGAAGAGGAATAGAAAACACAAAGTGTGAGTGACTTCTGTAAAGACAACAGAAAGATATACAAGATATCGTTTTGCTGAAAAGGCAAGTTCTGTTACCACATTGAACGTTTTTTTGGGAAGTTCTTACAGAGCCTCTGAATGTCTTGTCAGATGTAGACTAGGCCTTGGTGTCAAACTTTCTAATGTGTTTACGTTGAGAAACCTCCAAATCTGTCCATATCTGCTAAATGACAGCTGTATTCAGTTCTACGCAATTCCACACACAAGAATTCCAGCAGGGGGCTTAAAAAGAGAGCAACGCATCAATAAAAGCACAGAAAAAGACGACCACAAGCAAAAATAACACAGTTTTAATTCATAAACTGGATTTTAAAATGTTGTATGAGGTAGGATATGTATTTAGAGGGGTTATTTTTACATCTCAAGTGGACACACACAATAGCATATTTGTGTGAGAACCACTGAATATAAGCTAAATAACACCTTCAATCGACAGTGAGGCAGACGAGTACCTCTGTGAGCTGGTAGCACTGCTCTGCTGTGCACTCCGCCTTGCTGGTGGGGTTACTCAGGGCAAAGATGATCGGCCTCTCGTTGAAGGACCCCATGTCTTTGATTATCTTCTCAGTGAACGCTCCTGCGACAGCAGCAACTCCTTCGTGTTCAGGGAACAGAACATTAATGACTTCAATGTCACAAGAAACAATGTGAATAAAAAGGTGCCATTTCAGACCATTCGGTCAATTACTGTCAAGCAAAGAATTACAATCTCAAAATTGTAGTTACTTTAACCTCTAGATCAGTTTCTACTTTGAATTATTGTCTTATAATTTCATAGTTTTGATTAAAACTCTGAGCATGTCTTCCAGTTCATCCCACATGCAGTGTTTGAATCTAGACCCATGAACACCAACGTACACATCTGAAGTCTTTGAGAGAGTTAGTTGATTTGGAGGAAATGACCAAGTTGTTATTGTGCCGAGCAAAGCTGGAGCGACCAAAAAAAAAAAAAAAAAAAAAAAAAAAAAAAAAATCGCCTTTAATAGGTTTCTCTGTTTTTCCACAACTGATGACCATAAATGGATGAAACAAACAACGAGAGTTATAAAGGAGTTTTACTTTAACACCGTTAAGAACCACAATGTGAGCTTCCAGGTAGACTCACCTATGATGGCAGTGGGTTTGACGGTGTGCACCACTTCCTCCAGGGTCTTTATGTGCGGGTGATCATGAGCGAACTCTTCCTTCTCGTGGTTGAGATTGCCTCTTCCCTAAAGTAGTAGTAGAGTAAAATGTGTTTTCTTTCTCCGTTTGGTGATTGACACACACAAAGTTGATATCTGGGAAAGCTGAGCAAGTGACAGATTTACCTTCACGATAAGACCTTTGGAGTCCACCATCCAGATTCTCTTGGCAGCTTCTTCTCTACTTACTCCCTCTTTGGCCATGGCCATCATGAGCAGGTGAGCGATACCCAGAGCAGCCTGGCATTAAAAACAAGAAGAAAGAAAATTCTTCATCGACCTCGGCTCGTTTTAAGTGCGTCAATTGAACGCGTTCGGGATTACAGACAGTTATTTGTCATTCTGAACAGAATAAAATCCAGTGGGCAGACATTCTTCTCACCTCGCCCGCCCCCTGGAACACCACGGTGTGGTCTAAGAGTGTGCTCTTGGTGATCTTCAGAGTCGCCAAGATCCCAGCAACAGCTACTGAGGCCGTGCCTGAAGAGAGACAATAAAACACAATGTCATTTAGATGAGTGGTTTTCTGTTGTGATACTTTAAGGTAAAGAAATTATCTTCCTGTGGCCGCTCGTCACTGGTTGCATATTTCTACCAGTTGTATCCACAATAATATAATTTTGTGTCGCAAATTTTATTTTATTTTTTTCTGCTTCTCTATTTTGATAATCGCCTCAGGAGCCCTCACGTTTATTTTGAGACCTCAGGGTCTCCACCCCCAAAATTTGATTTAAATCTCTTATGAAATATTAGACACAGACTAATAAAGTGCATCATGACCATACACATAATTTAAATACATGAAATGTGTAATTCAGAAATATAAAACTGATTTTATCATTTGTTGAGTTTGTCAGAGTGACAAACTCATTAAACATTTAATTTAAACATTTAAATTTAACATTAAACATTTAATGTTCTCATATTTAGTATTTTTTTATGTTCTGATATTTGAGTGTTTTCATGTTGTATCATTTATCATGCTTATAGCGTTTACTGCTTGTTGCAGCAATTGTAGTACAATATTTGTGCGTTTTCTTCTGCTTTACGTGTATAATGTCATCCTCACACCAGCAGTAGTAAGAGTCGGAGTAGTTATAAGAGGACTCCAGCAGGGGGAGCACACGGCTCCTTTTAATGGACACCTCATTTCCTCCCTGCACTAGTTACACAAACGATCTGAGGAAAGTTTGTGTCTGTGCATCTTCATGCAGACACTGAGTGTCTAAGTACCCTGGATGTCGTCGTTGAAGGTGCAGTATCGATTCCTGTATTTGTTGAGGATGCGAAAGGCGTTGCTGTTGGCAAAATCCTCAAACTGAATCAGACAGCTCATCCCGTACCTGCAGAGTGACAGAGTAATAGAGTCACACATCAGCAGTCGCTCGCACGTTCTTCTGTCCGTCGTGTTTCTACTGACTTGTCCGTCACTGCCTGCATGAACTCGTCGACCAGCTCGTCGTACTCCTTTCCTCTGATTCTCTTGTGCTTCAGTCCGATGTACAGGGGGTCATCGAGCAGCGCCTGGATCAAAAATCAGCCAGTTAATCAATCAATGAGAGACAACTTGACATTACCTTTCTGTTCTGCTCAAACTCCTCCGATATGCCTTATCAAATACCAACTGATAAGAGTCAGATATGAAGTGCTGCAGCTCTTTGATCGAACACACCTGGTTGTCAGTGCCGACGTCCAGCAGCACCGGGAGACACTGCTGCGGCCGCACACCACCGCAGGCTGTGTAGAGCGCCAGCTTCCCGACAGGAATGCCCATACCGTTGGCTCCCAGGTCACCCAGGCCGAGGATACGCTCCCCGTCTGTCACCACAATGGCCTGCAGGAGAACACACATCAGTAAAATATGAATCATACAGTGATAGTTTCCCCAGGCATAAGCAGCTGTGTATGTGTGTGTGTACCTTTATGTCTTCCTCAGGCCAGGAGTTGAGCATGGTGGCGATGTGGCCTCTATCGTGGATGGTGATGAAGAGTCCTCTGTAAACAAGTAAGTTTCAATTATAGGGCGGCAGTATTGATTTGATGATGCACATTTTTGATCAGTTTCCTGCATGCTGCTGGCTTTCATTCACCCTAACCCTACACAATAGTAAAAACTGACACACTAATGTTAAATAAACAAATAATGATTTGATCTCTTCTCTGTCTTTTACCCGACAATAACAATGAAATTCAGATTAAACTCAAACGACACTGTGTGTTCTTTGTGACGGATGAAGTTACTCAAACCAGTTTTACATCTCAGCAAGTTTAACTGTCCGAAGCGATATTAACAGAAACCAAACTGTCATTTGTTGTTTCAAAACATGAAAAACGGTCCTTCATAGAAAACGTTAAACCAAATGTAAGGATGAAAAAGTACCGTGGTCTCCTGAAGGCGTGGCCATACTGTTGGCAGGCCAGGCCCACAGTGGGAGTGTACACGATGGGCATGAACTCCTCAATGTCAGAGGTCAGCAAACGGTAGAACAACTTCTCGTTCCTGTCCTGCAGCGTCATCAGCAGGATGTACCTGAGACAGAGAGCAAACGTCGCCATTTTTGTTTTTGCTGCAACATTTTCTCTGATTTGTGTTACTTCTGCATGAAATATAGTGAGACGGAGGTATGACAAGCAACAAATGTCTCAGGACAGAATCAAACCAGACAGGCTGCAGTCATCTGATATGAGTCTTAACTACTCGGCCACTGGATGTTGCAGCACAAGTCTTTCATATGACAATAAATAAACTATTAATCACACGACGACTGGTGAGAACAACAGCAGATGGTGACCCGCTAAAGGAGATTTGACCAAACACGTGGGACAGCCCCCCCCCCCCCCGATAGGTTGAGCTCCTTCAACATCTGCAGCTGTATTCTTGAACAGCACTTCAGCATGCTTTACTGTAAATGTCTTGAGTCGGTTCCCTCACTTGTCCAAAGGATTGGAACGCGTTTCGTAGCTCTTCATGACCCGCAGCACTTGCACATCCTGGGAGAGGAAGCAGGGGGGCAGCAGGCCGTGGATGCCCAGCTGTAAGCGCTCCTCCAGGGTGAATGCCATTCCCTGCAGAGTGGAAGAGGAGCGGTTATACAACACTGTGGAAAAAAAAGAGCGTGCACAGGGCGAGGCCCGCTAACTAAATAAGAAATCAAACCACCCAGACCACAGTGACTCATGTGTTAGTCATCCCAGAATATGGTGGGTTATGACTCATACCCGCGCAGCCCAAATACAGTGGTCTTTTTGATGGTTTTGATGAATTTGTTTTTGTATGGGAACACTGGTATGAGAGCAACATTTAAAAAGACCTACAAATGTTTTGTTCACTTAAAGCAGTAAACGAGGCCGAGCTTTTATTGTGGTAAGCAGCCTTGTACCTCTCTGCCTTCTGATTATGTTTAGTGCTGCCGCTCGGCCGTCTCGAGTTTGGCATTCTTCCCAAAGAGTGATTGGAGGGGAGCGCGACATTTGATCTATTTATTCTGTCCAATAGTGCGGGAGCCTGAGCTCACTCCCCTGTCAGTTTCACTTCTCTTTCCTCTTCCCGGCCGTATCGCTCTCTCCGTTTCCTCTCTACTCTCGCACGGCAGAGGAAACACTGACCTACATGGGGAACAAACTGGCCCTCCTGAGGTCTGAACACATCACACATTACAGCTACAGTTGTTCCACGAGCTGCGTGCTTTCCATTGAGGAGTATTTTGTATATATACGGCTGAACACTATACTGTAGGGCTGCAAGCGACAGTCTGCACAAACAAAAGTCCTGCCTGCCAGAAGTCAATTAAAAGGAGATACTCTGACACACCAAACAAGGAGAGAGAATGCCGGTCTGCACAACAAACTTTCAAACTAGTCTAACGTCCCACATGTAAATGCGTTTACCAAATGTGGTCATACACAGTCAAAGAGAAAATCACAGATTAACAGAGATAAGGTAAACCCATCAGAGCAAGCAGGTTAAGTAAAGCCGTTAAGGTGACACCCCTAACCAGTAGCTATTAACACATTAAAGATGGAGAGAGGGAGACTACATGTGGGTGGGAAAAGTATAAACTGCTTAACCTTAGTAATGGCTCCAGTCCAAATCTTATCATGGATTACTATGAGGTTACAACATAATAGCATCCCATATAATCACACGTGTTGCTTTTAGATGGTTATGATCTGATTGAGTTTGACATTTCAGAGGTCACTGCAACCAGTTTGTTTGCAGAAAGAAAGATGTCAGTGAATAGGGTTATAAATCTAGCCTCCCTCAATAAAGACCGCTCATAAATCCAGTGGAGCCACTCGGTGTCAGTTGGGATTACACCAAGACTGTGTGACGGTGACATCATGTGTGTAAATGTGAAGAAAGGGTTGTTGAAAACGAGTAAGCAGTTACTCGATTTCTAACTGGACCGTTTCGTCTAAAAGTGGAATAATAATCAAGTATCTGATCATTGAAAATCTAAAGCACCTCCTAGACATAAACTATCATCAACCTTTTATTAGAAGATTTTTTTCATCAAAGAGTGGCTTGACTTGCTGACTGTTTCCGCTGAATTGACTTGAGATTACAGTAACTGCTGACTGGGCGTCAGGAACTGTGACCTCCTATCAACCCAAATGAAAGCAATGAACTCAGCTTAAGTGTCTGCATCTGTCCTGCTATAGCGACGAAGGCAGGAAAAAAAGTATTCCCAGTTTACAGAGTTTAGGGGGAAAAAATGCAGTGAAACAAAAACCGTTGAGTCACTTGATGGAGGTTTGTTTTAGACCAGATCTGTAACTGCTGCAGCTTTGGAAAGAGTAAGTTTCTGTCTGAGGGGATATACAATTCAAAATATATGATTATCTTAAAAAGCGATATGCGCGATTGATATTTTTATGTTAAATTAAAACAGAAAGCAGACAGAGACAGACGCATTAAAAGAAATCAACAGAGAGACCATTCACAGCTCCAGATGTTCAACGATCTCACTTAGATAGCAGCTATGGCATTCATGTGTCACTCCTGTGCTGTACCATGTGGTATTTCCATGGTAGTTATATATAGTTTATATATACTGTATATGTACCACCACCATACAACATGGTATGGGGGACATAACGTTGTGTGAACACAGGGTCAGTAAAGGTCAGATTTTCATAGAGTTGTACATTTTCATTTCTTCAAGCTTTAAGACACATTTCATACATAGAGTGTTATATTTGTTCAAGAATGCATTAATCTATGTTTTTTTCTCAGTGTCTTTCCATCAGACCATCAGACCAGTGGCAGTCCAGTCCTCATGACCTCTGTACATGTGGTGGACTACAAAACCACCATCAGTGTTGTGCTTCAGAAAGCTCCCGTATGAATAGAAGGAATCGTAGCAGCTATGAGGCCTTCAGAGTTGCTGGTATAAATATGTTGTGACGACAGGTCACACGTCATGTATGCACTAGATCATTTATAATAAACACGGGAGGACAAGATGCCCAATTATTCTCTGACTGGGAGTACTCTTTAAGCTAAAATACTAACGATTTACTAAACAAATGGAAATATTTTCTGATATTCTTGTTTTTTCATGACAACAAACTGAATATCTTAGTAGTTGTTCAGACAAAACAAGACATTTGAACATTTTTCACAATTTGCTTGTAGACCAAAAGACTATTGTTTTTTTTTTATACATGCATACAAACAAATGTAGATATATTCTGCTGTTTTGCAATGTTGACATACAGCCAAACATAATGTCCTCACACCCTCACCTATATCATAGAGCTCACCTTATTGAGGTGTGGGTTTCTGGTGATGTCATAGCCCCGCTTCTTGGTACTAGTGCTGCCCTTGCGACTCGTCCCGGAGTGGCAGACCCGCACAGCCTGGAGAGAGGCCCTGTCGGCGGGCACGCCACCAGCGGGGTGACCCGGGGCACCGGCGAAGACCCTCATCCCGCCCGCCGCTGCCGTGCGCCTGCACAGAGACAGCGCGGCTCTTCCTGGGAGCGAGTTCATGCTGTCTGCGGGGACAACAACGTGCAGTGAGTGTCGGTCGCACCCACCTTCCAGTTCACAAAACGGACGCTCGACCTAGAAACGCCACACATGCCGCCGGGAATAGTACAATATCCTCGTGCAACGTAAACAACCTGCTTCAAGTGTGAACCTGAACCACAGCTATCTGTGTACAAGCTGAGTCACAGTGCTGCACAAGTGTCACAGAAACCAGTCTTGTTCGTGCAAATAAATATAATATATCATGATTCAGCCGATGGTTTCATTATGTTCGTATTTACATCTTGCTGTAGCAGCTAAGCTAGCTACTGTTAGCTGCTTCTATCATAACTAAGCGTTTCTTTATGCGACATTCTGCGCAGCTAGCTAGCGTGTGGCTAACATTCAGATAGTCTTACCTGAAGACGGTGTGAAGCTGCTGGGCGTCTGACGTATATCTTTGCCCGGTGATCGCGGTAGCTATCTGTGGGGGGGGATCGACAGCGAACAGCTAATCCAGGACCCTATGACTTTGACGATCTCACTTCCCCGCTGAAGGACCAATCAGACCACAGCATGGCGGGCCCACAGGCCCAATCCCCCACCTCTTCAGCTTCATCATCTCTAAATTACTCTGAATGAAACATAATTGTCTTTGAATATATATAATTTAAAAAAACTTGCCTTTATGCTATTATGATTACTACATTTGCAATACAACATTGGCACTGTTTAAGTTCCATAGAAAACATTGCTGTGGAAAGAAAAGAAAAGGACATTTTTCATCTTTTAGTCATGCACTAACACAAACACCACTGAACTCAGTCCGTACAGTCTGCAGATCTTATTAATAGCATCTGGTTCACCCTGCTGGCAGCAAAGCTTTTCTTCTTACTCAGACTTGAATGAGTCTTGAGTGTTATAGTACGGTCATGTCTGGTTTAACCTGTTATGATTCCCCTGGGGCAAAAGGTTGCTGTTGTAAGTTCTTATGACGTGTGCTGTGTATAAGCTATTATTGTTACTATTTATAAAGGTATGAATGGCAGCTTCACTGTGTTTTGCCCTGAGCCACAGGAGTCATTAGACTGCATTAGTTTCAGCTGGATGTACATGAATCAACTGGCAACTAAATGTAACATGTAGCCTACTACATTGTTTCTCTAATGGGGGTAGGAGTACCCCTAGGGGTACATTGGAATACTGCAGGAGTACGTGAGATTAAAAAAAAGTTTATTTAAAAAATATCAGTCATTTTCAAATGGTCAACTTCCATAACGTTTGTTCAGCAACGTTGTATTTCAAAGGGGGTACATCATTGAAAAAGTTTAAGAACCACTGGCCTACAACACAACTATTAACCTACATCTTTACCATACATGAAAAACAAGCTGTCCATATTTGAATATAGGCTAACATTAGCGTAACTTATGTACAGAAAACATAAATGTACATCTAAACATAAGCCAAACAAATCTTTATGTACAGTTCATCAATATTTAGTACACCCCTCCAGCCAAAACCAATTTAAACTTTCTGATCAGAGCACAACATCCTACATCAAATTCAAATTACCAGTTTAAAGTCTTGGATTTTATGTTGTCCCTATATGGTTCGAGTTGAGTTAATTTCTTCTATGAGTTTCTCTCGGTGTCAATTAGTTTGATCGTAGTTTGATGAAATGCTACTTTATTTAGGATTGTGCACCATGTGAGCAAAATAAAAGCAAAAGTTATCTGATTTTATGAGTACATTTTTGCACGAGAACCCAGTTGATATTTTATTTTAGTGGTGCAAATTCCCAGATAATCTTGCAGGAAGTGAAATTAGCAGCTACCCCTGGAAGTCCGGGGGACAGTTAATAATTCATCTTTAGGAACAGCCTTTTGATTTAAGTTATCATTTTGGTTTGTTTGGGACCGACAGATTGATCGAGCAATCTATATAACGTATAAAAAAATATATAAATATCCTTCTTCCCACTAGCTTTATGTAGAAAGGTTTATTTAAAACATTCATTCATGAAAATCCCAATTATGTCTGTGTTGATCATTCAATAAACTCAGTAAGTCCACCAACTCTGTCCATCTTCATACAACACACTTTATATCGCTGTCTAATGATGTTATTATGGGTGAAAGGTAAAAAAACGACACTTTAAATAGTACAAGAAATTATGCAAAATTTTGAAAATATATTCAAAAAAAAAAAAACCACACACACTGTATCTGTCTCACACATTACGTGTTCACAATGAACCTAAATAACCCAAAGGATCTCACAGTATGCAACATTCTGCTTGTTGAAACTGTTGAACATTTATTTAAAAAACACACAAAAAAGATACTTCCATCCATCACCAGACACAAATTACACCGCTTAAAACAGCTCGGACAATAATCACACATGGGCTTCATAACATCTGCAATTCAAAGGCACAAATGAACAGCTTTCCTTCATGCATACATGATAGTTTTTGTTACACTAACATACAGTGCATTCAGAGTAAAAGTATATCCATACAGTACATTTTCATGACTATTACATTTCACAACAACTATATTCTTGCAGGCTGATTGAACAGATGAAAGTACCTACTGTTTGTCTTCATTTTCACCGTTCTGGAAACATTCAAGAACAAGTACAAGAAAAAAAAAATAAAATAGAAATGCTTCAGATGACTACGCTGGTGCCGCTACGGGAACTTCTATCCTAAGAGAGAAAAGTGACAGAGGGGGAGTAAGGTTAAAGACGTAGATATCATGATTCAATCCCAGTGGTGGAATGTCACAAAGTACTTTTACTGAAGTAACCTACTGTACTTGAGTGAAGTGCAATTATGTCACATTGTAGTCACATTTTACGCTACATTATTCTTATACTCTACTACATTTCAGAGATAAATGTTATTTTCACTGAACTACTTGTATTTGACAGTAGTTAATGTTCATTTTTACATTAAAAACATGTTAAGCAGTACTATACGACTAATCTACCTAGTAGTATACAAAGTACCTACAATTGTCTCCACATTGACATAGTACAACATTAAAATGCTCTTACATGTATTTGTTAGTGATAAAAAAAAGAATATACTTTATATTATTTAAGTATATTGAAATGAGCAATTCTGCATTATGAGTAAATTTACTTTTGATACTTAATGCACATGTTGCTGACAATACTTATGTACTTTAAGTACTCAAGTAAAGGATGTGAGGACTTTTTCACCAATAGTCAATGTACAAAAGCAGAAGAAAAGATCAAAATAACAAAGAAGTAAAAAAAAAAAAAAAAAAGGTGATGAAAGAAAGAAGTTAATCAGGAATAAAGCTTTAAGTCTACAGCCATGCTAGCAGCGCTAGGGGTGTTTTGAGCTAAATGCTAACTACAGCGTGCTAACACGCTCACAATGACAATTTTAACATACTGATGTTTAGCAGGCGTAATGTTTACACGTTCACCATCTTAGTTTAGCATGTTAGCATGCTAACATTTGCTAATTAGCACTAAACGCAAAGTACAACTGAGGCTGATGGGAATGCCTTTAGTTTCGCAGGTATTTGGTCACAAAGCAAAGTATTGGACAACTTACAAATTGTGACCCAACCTCATCGTGGCCAAATAGAAGTTCTTACATTTTAGCGAATGGGGACGTGAATGTCTGCACAAAATGTAACAGCAATCCAACAAATAGTTGTCAATTATGATCAATTTCACTCTGGGCCAAAGTGCTTGACTGACCGCATGGCTAAAAGTGATGAAGGAAAGAAGCCATAGCTAAAAAGTAACAGGAGACAGAAAGCAATGAACCAAAGAGATGAACTCATCAGACCATTGGTTTAGAGCTGACATCAGTATTTGGATCTTACAGAAAGGCGGTCGTAGTTCCTCTGACCGTTACTACGTCCTGGCTGGTTCTCGATGGAGAAGTAGCTGGGGGGCTTCTCAGGCCAATCCTTCCCTTTACCTCCTTTCCTTCCGCTGCTGTCCTCATCTGAGCTCCAGGATCCTTTGCGACGCTGAGGAGGCGAATAGCTCCTCTCCCTCCGAGCTGCTCTGCTGTGTAGCTCCTCCATCAGGTCGTCGCGACTACGAGTCCGCGGTCTGGAGCCACCTCCTCTCCTCCCGGCCGAGCCTCCTCTCTTGTTCCTCGAACTCCTGTGTGGCGCTCCTGCTCGCCTGTTCTCCCATTCGGAGTCATCGCTGTAATCGCGCAGGATCCCTCGTCTGGGTGGAGAGACGTCCCTATAGCCACGACTGTCGCGGGGGAGACCGCCTCCGGGGTGGTTTGTACTCCCACTGGACTGGCTGGATATTCTGGGACCACCTCTGCCTCCACCACCAGGCCCCCTGCGTGAGGAAAAGCTGGGTACCCGCTGGATTATAGGAGGCAGGGTGATCACCCTTCTCTCTACCCCTCTCACGCCCATCTCATCCAGGGCTGACAACATACTCGGGGGCCCTGGTGTGTAGGGAACTGCTTGAGGAGCCGGGTGAGGCTGTAATGGGAGCATATTTTGGTGAGCGTATGGAACCGTTTGAAGTGCTCCCACATCCAGCCCCCTCACCTGATTTTCCAGATAGTCCAACACCTGACCAGTGCCACGATTGCTGCCATGCACACTGCCGTTCAAGTGGTGTGGATGAGGAGGAGGCTGATGCTGATGCTGTTGCTGATGCTGTTGCTGTTGCTGTTGCTGATGCTGATGGTGCAGGGCCATGGGTGACAGCTGCATGGGAGCCATGGCAAAGTTTTGTTTGGTGGGGTAGTCAGAGTACGAGCCTGGAACAAAAGTGACAGACAGACATGAATAATCTGCACCAGCTGACTATTGGCCACAGGGAGGCACCAGAAACAAGCTGTAAACACAACATTGATACATTTTCATCTAACAAAATTGATATGTTGTGAGCAAAAAGTTTCATATTTACATAGTCAGCAGTTAGGGAGTGTGAGGAATTTAAGTTTTAGAGCGCTCCTAATTATGGATATTATGTGATACAGTATATTTACTTAGAGGTTCTGGACTCAACAGGAGCAACATGTGTTTTGTTGTTCACTCACGACAGAAATACCTGACTCTATGGCTGCTAAATGCTCCACTATGTTCACCAGCTAGTCACTAAATGTGTCTCGTCTTGGTGTTGGACAGGTTGGGTAGCTTTGTTTTTGCTGTGGGAGTAGTAAAAGTTAACCAAAACTCTAGAGCTGAAGGTAACCAGTTTGTTAATTATTATCTGCAGCTTCATTACTAAGAAAAACTCACATTCAAGAAGTCATGTGATCAATTATTCATATACAAATATTGATTATAGCTGCTTTAATCGAGACAAGGCTTATTTTTTCACAGGGACTTTTCAATACTATATTATTATCTCCCCCATTTTTATAGTTTTAGTTTGATTTACTGACTAAAACCTGTTTTACACTCTCACCATCTAAGGCCAAAATCCAGATAAGAGAAGCTCACACGTAACTAAATGTTGCCATGAGTCGCATGCAGCACCATGTAGCAGCATTTTGCCCATCAGGCTACATACAGGCCGCCCTAACTAACTGTTGGAGAACAGGAAGATCTCCAAACACTACTTACCAATGACTCGGACCTTATCTGAATGTTTTAAGCTACTGAATCAGTAATTAAGTATTATCTTAATCACCTAAAAAGGTGCTAGAACTAAACAATCAATGAAAAATAAGGCAGACAGGACACTGCTTTTTTTCTAGTGAAGATTCAAAAACAGTTTGTACTTATTAAATAAGTTGGACTCTTATTGAAAGCACCAAAACCAGTTTCATCATACTGCGTTATTTGCTTGATATAAATAAAGGGAAGTCTTCTGTGTGTACTTTCTGTGTCCCTCACCTGAGTACAGTATGGGAACGCCCTGGGAGGAGGCGTTGGAGCTAATGGGAGCATAAATGGGTTGACCGTCCATCCAAGGAGTCATAGCCTTCTGAGCCTCTCGTATCATCCTGTGCTGCATCACAGCTGAAATGCAAAGAGCGGGTCAAAGGTTTGTGTGACTCGGTATTCACTTGGCAGACTTTCATATGTAGGCTTGAGCAAATACAAAATCTGCAAGAGACTAAATTTGATCACTGGATACATAGTTGTGTAAAATAATCAGTAAAATGTGATGTAGTTTATGGTTTTTATAAGGAGTACCTTTCTCCGGGCAGCAGCAAGTCTGTGGACAACACGGGCAGCGGACGTAGCAGCAGCACTTCTGCGGGCAGCACTGGCAGCAACATATGCAGAGGAGCATGATGAGCAGGAGAGCACCGATGATGATTAACAGGACGGTCAGCCAGTCTGGAACAAGTGAAAAGAAACATGATTACTGGTATTTCAATCTCGGAAAGTCTTTTCAGGCTCTGTGTGACCTCGAGTCGAGCGCCACAAGCTGCACTGAGGAAACTCACGGTAAACGATAAGTTTGATTTCACGGTCCGAGTCGCCCGTCGTGTCACCGGCAGCGTCGATGGTGCAGTAATACACGCCATTATCCCACCACATCACCTCATTGATGACCAGGTCAGCCTCTGTTCACAGACATAAGACAAGGATACTTGGGATTAAATTGTTCTGAACTGGATCACTGCAGTAAAATGGAAATACGAATATTCAAATAAAAAGATGTTCAAGACAACCACAACATATTTGCAATGGAATGCACTGATTGGCAAATAGTTCTTTGTTAACAGTATGTTCACAATCCAAACCATCTTAAATAATACATGCAAGTACATACATTTCCCTTATTTCTATACAAACATATGCAGCCTGTACAGTGTCTTAAAATGTAGTCATGTATGATTGTATTGACAGTTCAGACAGAAATACTGTATCAACATTGTGATGGGATTAAACTTACTGTTTTGAATGGTTATTTTGCGTATTCTGTATTCTGCACCCAGGGTGGGCTCATTAACGCCCCTCTTCTGGATCACAGTGCGGATAGTTCGCTGGCGGTCCGGGCAGTCGTTGGAGGGGTCCTGACCCAGCTGCAGAGCGGCCTGAAAGGCTTCAGGAATAGAGGAAAATACGATGAAATATGTTCAATTTATTGCATATTCTCTTTCTAACAGATCGGTCTACATCATGCAACTCAAACCATCATAACTGTGGCACATATTCCTTCAAAAAGTACAACAATCAGCTTTACTTTTTCAGCAGGTTAATAAAGCTGAATAATAATTGAATAGCAATTAGCTCAAAAAATGTAAATCACCATGTTTGTGTGTGTTGCTGCTGCTTCAAAGTTAGTGCATGCTTAATAATGTCATGCAGCCTCACCTGTGGAGTAGTACTCCAGCACCGGGTCTTTACAGAAGGACTTGAACCTCCAGGTGACCAGCACATCCTGAGGGTTTGCTGAGGTCGAGTAGTCACAGCGAAGGATCACAGAGGCAAACAGAGTCGTGCTCCTCTCCGTCTCTGGAACAATCACCTGGATGGACAGCAGCTCTGATAAAAACAACAACAAAGTGTAATGTAAAATAACAGCACCCACGATGACACAATATATCAATTCATTGTAACCTTTTGTGTGTTTGTGTTGCAGCTTTGCTCCTGAACGTTGGATGGATAAGAATCTCACCAAACTAACAGTTTACAACAGAAGTCATTAAGTGTGCACATATTGTACACTCTCATTGGAAGTAATACCACTTGTCAATCACGATCAGCAATGTAGAGTTGACGAAAACAAGCTGATGACAGGCGACCTCTGCTAATTGAGAAAAGTAGCAGTTAAGGTTTGACTTCAAACACTTTCTCTTTGAAATAGTTGTTCAATGTGAAAGAGATGAATGAATGTCAGTGAGTGTCCGACATGTGCTGGCAGTTTTTCTCAGTTGATTTATGTCTTGAAATACATACAGTAGATAGATTAGGGCTGCAACTAACAACTATTGTCATTATTGATTAATCTTAGTGAATTGTTTGATACATTAAAAGCCAGGAAAGTGTAAAAAAAAAGTTGACATCTATAAATTGCTTGTCCCAAAAAATTCCAAACAATTGTAGAGGATATTTTTGAAAAGCTGAGAAAATGTCTGCTTTAGTGTCACTGGTTCATTTAAAAAAAAAAAAAAATTTTTTTTTTTTTTACAATTAATCGAGTAAGCTTCTTCTCTAAGCCACAACATCACATCCTGACATCATGATGTACATCCATAACCCAGCTGTGTGTATTTTATCCAATTGTAAATAACTTGAGCTTTATGCTTTTTGCCTTTATTTACTGAGAATACAACATTAAACTGAACAAACAACTGGGAACATATTCTATGAACCACCCTGTCCAAAAAACACAGACATGTAAACATTTACAAAACTGAACTGCAGGTTCTATTTGATGTATTATTTCAGCTCCACAGCAGATTAAGCGATAATAACATATTATGTCCTCATCAACATTTGCTTTCCAAAACCGTTTGATGTATATTTAATGCTGTCTTCTGTAAAAACGAGGCTGTTTCCACTGTGTGAACTGTTTGGATGTTTTGTATTTTGGACAAGTTGTTAAGCAGACCTATTACAGTGTGCAGTCACGTGACCAAAGTCGGCCTTGTCCTATTTCCACCTGTTGATAATTAACTTGTACACATCAGTTAGTTTCGACTGTTTGCTTAAGTGGCTTCACCTTAAATTCCTGCGCTTACGCTGAAAGTAAAGCCAATGCTACTTGAATAAAGTATAAATGTTGAGGACAAAATGTGTTTCCTTTAACGCCTTTAAAGCCTCACCTGTTGGCAGGTGAGCCAGCAGAAGCGCCATCAGTATCATATTTCCCATCGCGTCGCTCTTCCTCCCTCCGCGGAAGCTTCGCTCTCTATCCCGTAGGAGACTCAAAATCCGCCAGAAATCCGGAATATTTGGAGAAAAACGTTTTGCATCCGTTGCTCAGCATACTGTTCTTCACACTCGAGACGACATGCTAGTGAGGCTGTGTTTGTTCTCTGAGGTGGAAGACGAGTGTTTACAGTCGAACTGAGGAACAAGTTGCTTACAGAGAGAAAGAGAGAGTCGGAGGCGGATCATCCCCCTCCCCCCTCCGGCTTCAGGTGACATCATTGACCCCGCCCTCTCTGACAGGTGTAACATGGAGGAAATAAAAAGAGGAGCAGGAACAACAAACAGAAAAGATGTTTATGTTTTCCAAATCAGTAGTTTGAGTCTTCCACAAACAATCCCATTTTTTAGTAAGTCTCTTCTTTTGTAGTATGACATTTGTTAGGACAAGTAACAATGGAGAAACAGTTCGGTTAGCAAATTGCTAATTAATTAATTAGTTCTCCTCTGTGTTTTGATGAGTTCATTGACCCTTATGAGTTTCATGGCAGATGCAAACATTCTTTATGTGAATGTTAATATCCAGTCCATCAATCTTAAGGTTTGCTTCAACCCAGTTGAATCAAAAGGAGTGAAGCCTGCATAATCTGAATGAAGTAAAAGAACAGGTCAGCTCGTCTGATGGCTTTCATTTATTTGTTTGCGGCAAACAGCCCCTGAATGTATAGTTCCCTCTCGCGATGAGTCATATTATCCGAGCTCTTTGTGTGAGGATGTTTACAGCCTCTCATCCAGGAGGTGGACCCCAGCTTGCTTTACTGTTGACACAAAACAAGCCCGCCCGAGCTGAGCTCGAGTGCCGCTCTCAGCTCACTGAAGTGCTCTTGAAATCCTGAGAAAAATGCTGCGTTCATGAAAAGCTTTGCCATCACATCTGTGGCTGGCTCAACTCTGAACCTGGAGACAGGCCAGTTTTTCAAATGCCTCCCTTGTCAGTATCAGGGGAGGACGTATCTTTGATTTTCTGTGGCTTGCTATCCAGTATGTACAAAACATTTACCCTGTACTTTGGCAGGCTGTGTTTTAAAGCGTTAACAAATGTTCTTCTGTTTTGTTTTTGATCAACATTGAGTCTCAATTTTGCTAGAAATAAACATGCCAGAATGCCTGATGTTCCACACCAGAGTCAGAAGATGAGAGATTGTTGGCTTGTTGATATCATTACTGAAGGGATCTACTGGGTACCTAGGCACCTGGGCCTGAGCTTCTGTATTAAGCGTTAACATTTCTTATTGGAAAGTCAATCAAAGGACTATAAAGAGTCACAAAACTACTACAAAGAAAAGCAAAAAGACTGTAAAGGGTTGCAAAATGACCATACAGAATCACAAAACGACCATAAACAGACACAATGTAGCAACACGTAGTTCTTCCCTAAATGTTAATGGTTATAATGATGTGCCATTTAATACTTTCTGTAAACATTTTAAAGCTGCACACATGCTTTACACGATGAAGTGTGCTGATCGTGTGTAGTTCTGCCGATGGAGGTTGTCATTAAAGCTCGAGTGTTTGTTTAGTTGTGTATGTTTGATAAGCTTCGATAAGAAACACACTGGCTTTATCCGAGGTACAGTACACACACACTTTATCACACATATGGTAAAACACAATAACCACTCAAACATCAGATTCTGCTGCAGACAGTGTTGTTATGTATGTTATATCAAAATCAATTTTAACAAAACAATTGAAACACAGATAAATGCAAGCAGTTTGTGTTTCTCTGTGGAGAGCGTGGAAGTGTTGAGAACAAATTAACACGAAAATAAAACACTGAATTTACACTCCTGAAAAATTGTTCCTAGATAAACGTAACTATCATCCCATCTGAGTTTATACTTGATCCCCTTATTTGGAAAATAAAAGAGTTAAGACACAGAAGTCTGCTCTGCAACATATGATCTATAAATATATATAAATATGAAACTGCTTGTGTACAGTACGACACTTTCATGACATATTTCCTCTTCTGTATTACGTGACGTGTCTTATTTCCTTCTCATTTCATTGATTAGTTGATTGACTGGAAAAAAAATGAATCAAATCATGGTTTAAGCAAAACTGCTAAACATTCTGTTAGCATCTGCTTATTTGGGATGATTTGCTGCTTTTCCTTGTCTTTTGTGTTAATGAACCAAATATCTTTTGGTTTAAAACAGTTTGTCACACATTTAAAAATCTCAATGTTTTGGCATTTCTCACTATTCTCTGACATTCTATAGACCAAATGATGGAAGTTTAAAATGATCATAAGCTGCAGTCCGTTTATCTTGGCCAAGATAAATGAACATAGATTCATTAAGAGCGGAGACTTCTTTGAGTTTTCTTTATTGAAAAAGTATTTAAGCAGTGCAATAAAAAAAATCTGCAGAACAAATTCAAGGTACAGTACTTACATACAGTACAATATCAACAACAGACAAACACACAAATACAAAGTGAACCTGAGTTGCAATGTACTGAGTGAGAAGTGTGAAGTCTGTAGGAAAATATAAGACTGTGGCATCCTGCAGATACCAACAATTGGCAGATAATGAAAATAAAAAAAACATCTTGGCACTGGTGTCACTCAACTCAACAAATAAACACATACATAACATCTGTACACTACATGTGAAGAAATACCCAGATTTAATTCATGCACATTAGTAGAAACGTCCTGTATGAGTGCACATTCATTTCCAAGCATTTTCGATCCACCACTGCTGTTTTTTTTGGTGCAGTTATTTTCAGTGAGCGGAGCCAGACTTGACGTGGCTGATGGCAGAACCGTTAGCTTCTCCTGTCTAGCAACAGGACGGTTTAAACGAACGGAGTGGCCGTGCTGTGCAGGTGGAGGCTGGGAAAACTTGTCACACTATGAGAGAGTCCCTGCTCAGCGCAGTGCTCTGTTAAAGAAATACACCGAGAGCCACACGTTAGACACTTTGCACTCATGCTCGTGCGAGGTTACTCTAGTCTGGTGCCTCAGATTAGTCACAGAAATCATGCAGCTCAAGCCGTGTTAGTATAGCAAAGACTGTGATGCAGGTGGGGGTTTTCTATAATTAGTAAGTTAGTAAGCGTTTGTAACACTGTGAATGTTGCAAGAACAACCAGATTATACTGTGCATTTTTGAGTTAAATCAAAAGCGTTGTTTGCAATTGCAAATTTATGCAAAAAATATCAAAGATAAAATCATGTCGGAACTAAAATGATATTGATTCAGTGTTAAGACCATTAATCGTGTATGTACATTGCACAAGAGACAATCAAATGATTTACATAATACTGTCAAACATTTCAAATGTCTAAATACAAAGCTGGCGTTATTCTTTTTTATTCTAGTCGTCAACAAATCCCATGAAAAGACCAAAAACAATACCGACAAAACTGAATTAATTATATGTTTTTTGACTTTTCATGGGATTTGTTGACAATGTGAAAAACAGAGAATAGACAGACTTATCGGGTAACTATTTACAGGATTTAGAGGCTCTTTCCTGAGGAGGAGGAAGGAAGTCCTTGTTCCTGCTACAAGTAACTCACCAGGTTTCTGCTCCTGTCTTGCTCCTCTCGGCCCCCCTGCTGGAGTGTATGGGACATTCCCTGGTGGGGGCGGGTGTAACAGAAAGGCCTCATGGTGGGGTCAGTGGTCCTGTATAGCTCTGATCTGGGAGGCTCTGCAGTGCGGTACCGGTCCGTGGTCGGGTCAGCCCTGCGGTACCGCTCTGCCTCCCGCTCAGAGTACGGAGGCAAAGGGTCCTCCTCCTCTGGACGGTTGCTGGGCGACCGGCTGTAGTAACTATCCTTTCCCCTGGAGCTGCCTTTAGAGGGAGTGTCACTGTCCTCGTCCGGTCTACAAGCACCTCTGTCCCTTCCACGCCCCCTGGTCTTGCTGTCCAGCACACTGCTGAGGAAGGCGTCATCGTATCCTTTGCCTTGGGGCGGTCGACCGGGACGATCACTGTCCCATGTGTCCCTCCTCTTCTGTGGTAAAGGGGAGGGGCTGCGGCGGACCCAGCCATCATCTTCATCTCTGTAGAAACGCCTGGGAGGGCTGTAATCCCGCTGGTAGACCCGGTCTGGAGGCTCAGCGCGACGACCATGGGAGTCGTAAGACTGGGCGAAATCCTCCAGCTCGTCCAGGGAGCCGGTGCGCCCTCTTCTGCCCAACGTCTTCCTCTGCAGGTGCTCTGAGTGGGGGTTCCGCCTACAGCCAGGAAGAGCACACAACTCAGCACACAGAGTTTGTATTATAATAATAATACATTTGTATTTATAGAGTGTTTTTGACACTCATACATTTTACATAAAAAATGTAGGTTAGAAAAAATCACCTTGAAAACTAAAACACAAATGCAGGTCATAAAATCAAACATTAAAAGCAGCTATAAAAATGTTTTTGATAGCTTGATGAGCGATAGGAGGTTGGTGTGAAAGGAGGTACAGCAAATATATGCCTGTAATATCTTCCTTCAACGCCAGATATTGAAGCCAATAAGAGTGATGGGGTTTACATGGAAAGATCCCATGTAATGGGCACTTTAGCTGCCCGGTAACTGGCTTCTGCCAGTAAAACACTTCATCCACAGTGGTGACCTTTCCCTTCTCAGCACATAGACACATGCATGCACTAAATAACACCGTAATTATACCTTCTGTCGAGCTCATCGTCTGAGTGGTTGCCTCTGTCCCGTCTGGGCCTTCGACTCTGTGCAGGTGGAGCTGCTCTCATCACTGAATGGTCGTCGAGGTCTGGGATGGGTGGGAGCGCCTTCATCTGCACCGTCTGATAGGTGTGTCTGAAGTCTGTAGTCCCTCCATCATGAAGAGAGCTCAGCTCTGAGAGGCTACTGGCTGTTGGCACAGACACATCAGCGGAGCGGCATTTGCTATTTTCATCATGAAATTCATTTGGAAAATATTTTTCTGTAACCCGACACTGGAATACACAACTACAGCTGTGAAAATGATGTAATGGAACATTTCAGAGCAAGATGTGGTCTGCTGGAAGTGCTATGTAGGTGTTTGGGGTAAGAGCATAGTAAATGAGTTGGCTCTGACTATATAATCATGAGCACTGATTATAGCTGACTGCAGATTACTGAGTGCAGAAATGTCTCATGTGCCACCTCAGACTTATGTCACAAACAATTTAGATGACAAGTCTGGTATTATTATTTGAGGCCCCTATGTTTTCAACAAATCTTACCAAAACCTCTAACAACTTTGCATGTGTAGCCAAAGCCTGATATAGCTTATTTATCTGTTATAGACCTCAAATGATGTGCAAAAACTATAAAAACACATCAATCAATCAATGTTTCTCCAATAAACACAGAAAGTTAATCCCACATAAGACGTCCTCCTGTCATAAATTCCCTCTAAAGCACTAAATGTGTATTAATCCACCGCTGAAAATAGTCCTATTTACTCCTGTTTCAGTAACTTCTACTAAAAACTACAGTGCCAAGCTGTTTTGGGAAATTACTGAGTCTTTAAAAATGTAAATAAACTTAAGATCTGTGACCTGATTTTAGATATCTTATATGTTCAGTTGGAACCAGTGGGCTTGGGGCTGAGAGACAGACAGGCTAGGGAAGACAGTAAGTGTTGAGAGACAGACTAATGATTTGGTGACCAAGCAATGTTACTTAAATGTTTTCTCTTGTAAGTGACTGTGGTATAATCCCATTCATTACACTTTGAGATGTCCTGACAACTTAATCAACTAGGGATGGGCAATATAATGATATGTACCGTGAGACTATATACGTTTGACCCACTGTTTACCGTTTCTACTGTGTACGGAGGCTATCCCTTTAATACTGTATCTTTTGGGGTATAAGACCAATGTTTCAAATCAATGGGCAGAAACACGGTTTTCTCATCTAAGCAAGGACAGTTAGATGTTATGAAATGAATGTAAGGATGACACGAAAACAAGCTCTTGTTCATTTACACAAACCATGCACATGAAACACATTCACATGAACACTGTTACACAGCCACACAGATGACAGACACTGGCCTAATCTGTGCAGGCTTACGTTTATATGCAGCCGACTTGGCCGAGGGAAAATGAGCCAGGTCCTTCTCAATGTAGTACAGAACTTTCATTGAGTCCTGGTCTGGACTGGCTTTCAGTCGATAACCAATGCGGGCTGTGGATGTGGACACACACACAGTACGTACACACACAGGGACATAACTATGCAAGGACACACAGATATACATGCAAGCGTCCAATGCACGTTGTTAAAAAGGACAAACTAACTCAAATAAGTTAAGACAGCATTTAAATAGCAAACATGCATGAGGCAGACAGATATTTCTGTATCTTCTAGGTTAGAGACGGACTCGAGGATGAGGGGTGATCGATGAAATGAGGGTTAGTCAAGTCAGTGTATCTGAAAGGAAATAAGACAGAGCTACACCTTATAAATACTCACCTCCAGCCAGGTTATTCTCCACTGAGGGGATGGAGGCGATCTTTGTCTCCACATGGGAAGAAGGGGCAAGAGGAACAACAGTAGGAACACCAGGGATGTAGTAGGGATACACAGGAACCTGAGCAGGCAGTCCACTCTTCGCCATCTTCCCTGCCTCGTACACTGCACAGGAGAACAACAAAACGGTGAGTGACTGTCAGGTTGATACTGAGAACGTACGGGGACGTTGTAGTGTATAAAGACAGTTTGCGTTTCTCACAGTGTCGTGGACAGCAGCAGGTGTCAGGACAGCAGCAGCAGCTGACGTAGCAGCAGCAGGAGTGAGGACAACACTGGCACCAGCAGATCCCCAACAACAACAGGAACAAGATACTGCCCAGGACGACAGATCCGACAAACACCCACTCTGGAATATAGAGACACATTATTCTTCGCATTTTTGTTAGACATGATAGGATTCAGTTAAAGGTATTACACAGACTACATTATCTCAATGATAACTTTGCTAAAATGTATCCGTCCTCATGACCTCGATGTAACAACTGTATTTCTCTTCCTCATATGTTTTGATCCCTCAGTAGTGACTATAAGGAACTTTAAATTTGTGTTGATTTTAGCGGCCCCGATGGACAAAAGTGGTCATGTTCCCAGCACCTGATTCCCTTTAGAAAAACTATTTTTTTTTTTACTGCAGCAAGGTCTGACAGTGTGCCCTGTTGCTCCTAGCAATACAGCCAGGGTCTCCAGCAGCGTGGTGTCAGTGTTGGCTCCCAGCGGTGACCGGCAGAGCAGCGAAGCTCTCCTAATGGAAGGAGGAGGAGGCGCTGCTGACCGAGCATGGAGCCTCTCCTGCAGGAATCAGGCTCGGTTGCACCGATGACAAGCATTAAGAATAACGATATAGAAATAGACAATCTTCTATCTGTGGTCTCATTTACTTACGAAGGTCATATAGAACATTGGTAATAATTGAGACTGTTTCATAACCAGTTAAAAGTTCTTCACAGTAGTTTTAACTTTTGCACTTTAAAATGTTGTTCTTTCTCCGTTTTAGACAACACACACGGATCTGACAAACCCTCTTCCTTTAAAATGCGGGTACGATAGGTGACAGATAATGCAGTACTATACCTAAAAAGTCTAAGAGGACAAGAAATATGAGCAGTCGGATAATAAGAAACTAATGAACTGAGGTTAATTTGGAAGAAAAAAATAAAGACGAATGGTAAGATTATTACCCAAAACCTCCACTGTAGAAATTCATCACAGATTAAGTTCGTGGTTCAACTTTAACTTGCTGTAAAAGCCAAAGTTGTCTTATGCCATGAGAAGTTATTACAGACATTTTAGGTGCCCTCACTTCTAAACTGATCATTCGACCACTTGTATTTCTTGCCCATTGTTGGAGCACGACAATGTTAAAAACTACACAAATCATAACCAAGTTGTTATAAGCCATGCTGATGTTTCTGTCATCCCTTCAATGAGACCTCAGAGCATTTAAAAAAAAAAAGGACACTTCAGGAAAACTCAAGGGAACAGTGATTGACTCTTATCCATCATCACATCTCTAAAGTATCCAGACCCTAACAACACACTTCCTCAGGGTGTGCCCAAAAGCCAAATCCACTCAAAACCCCTCGCTAAGTCAACACACATCCCCTGTGGAGTTTACATCATGACCAGGATAAAAGATAAAAAATGTGAGTCTAGGAGTTTCTTCTTTATGTAGCTTCAATAACTGACTGTTTATAGTTTCAGGTTGGGTTGGACTCGACTTTCTGTACATTATTCCTCATTTTCATTAATAACGGCGTAAACATGGGCTTGTGAATTTTGTTAGTAATGGAGAGTTTTGATTGGTTGGTGAGAATTAAATGTAAGGAAGCAATAAGGAAGCTAGAAGATGACAGGCAGTGAGACGAAAGTGCAGGTGAGGTGCCGTACCTGGCATAATCTCCACATCAAACTCAGGTAGGATATCGTCCTGCTGACCTGTCCTGCCTGCAGAGAGAGGGAGAGCACAGGTGAAGGCCGGCAGAGGAAGCAGAAAGCAAGAGTCAAAAGGTCAGCAGAGTGGCTGTTTAATGTTCATTGACTAATTGAGGAACTGAAGGGACAAAGTTTTTACATAAATGTCTTGTCTTACATGCTGTCATGAGGATATTTTTTAGCCATGCTAGCAGCGTGGCTCGAGGGATGGTAATGTTGGGGTACACACATAAATGCCTCCCTGAAGATGAATTATAATAACTTAATTTCTTTGCTAGTGCCATCACCAGGTCTAAATTAGAATCTGCCCAAAGTTTCATTTATGACCAAATACCTGCTAAACTAAAGATATTTATAAGCCTCAGCTTTATTTTGTGTTTAGGCTAATTAGCATGCTAACATTCTAAAATAAAATGGTAAAATGGTGAACAATATATATGCTAAAAATCATCATGACGTCATTGTGAGCATGTTAGCATGCTGACATAAGAGTTTAGCTCAAGTGCAGCTTCACATAGCAGCTAGCATGACTTGCCATCACATGGATCACACTAATATTATTTTGGTGTCAAAAGTTTATGCTCATAAAAAATGATGCTTGGAAGTGTTTAAAAATAAAAATGCTAACCAGTAAACATGAACATAAGTCATGTAAGTCAGAGTTCAGAGTTCAAAATACACTTTACTAATTTTAGCAGGAGGCCAGCAGTGCTATATTTCTTCATTGAGCTGCACGGCATGCATGTGCCTCTCTAGTGGAGTTAAAACTGCTCACAAATTAATCTACACACATGCAACATGCATACAGTCACACACGCACACACACACACACTCACACACACACACACACACACACACACACACACACACACACACACACACATTGAGAGGTTCAATGAGAGGCAGTGTATGAGGACAAAGAGGTTTTTTTGGAAACTGGGGCACATTCTAGGAGAACAATTTAGCATGGGAGCCCATCAAAAGAGGTCACGCAAGTTTATACGGTTGTGACACAATATCTCTTTTGTGCTTTACATACAAGATAAACAGGTAAAAAAAAAGAAATATTCAAGGCAATTGGAAAACTGTAAAATAGAGAAAATAAAGGGGCTGCGACAGGTGTGCTGGGACTGAGACACAACTGCAGGTGTTCACGTTATATCGTGAGGTGTCAGAGGACTATAATTAAAGACCAGTCACTGTCTGATCTGTCTGACTGCAGGGATAGACTAAACACCCTCTGGCTCCAGAGTGTGCTGAGTAGACTGTTACTATGGAGGGGTGAAAAAAACAGTGTAACCTTTCCACCTGATAAAAAAAGTAATCTTGGTTCCCTGGCACGTTCATCAACATACCATGAAGCTCAGTAACACTGAGTAACCTGAGAGAGCCGAGGAGCTATGCAGCCCTGAGAGGTTGCGAGGCAGTGAGAGATGCAGGAAGGAGTAATGGAGGAGCACAGGAGAGGAACTTGCGAGAAAAAAAGAGAGCGCAGAGGGAGAAAAATCAATCCAAAAGAAAAACTAAAAGAGAGATTAGGGAGATGATGGGGAAGAAACATCGCAACTTGTTGCTTATTATTTTGACATTTTAGAAAATAGCTGATGTGCTTGCTTGCTAAGAGTTTGGTGACTGACATGTCGGTATGGTAAATATGGAGCTGGAGCCAGCAGCTGGTTATCTTAGCTTAGCATAAGGACTGGAAACAGGGGGCAACAGCTAGCTGACACAATAAAACTATTTTGTTAACTGCGTACAAAATGACTAGTTTAAAATCATCAATTTGTGTTTTTTACGGGAGGTTATGTGCAGACTATTTACAGTTAAAACAAACAAAATATAATGTGTATAGTTAAGTATTAGTAAGCTGGTATTTTGTTACTTTCGAACAGCGCCAAGCTTGCTGTTTCCAACCCTTTATTGCTGAATTAAACTAAGCTAACTGGCTGCTGTCAGTAGCTTGATATTGAACAAGCAGATATGAGAGTGGTATCAATTTCCTCATCTGATTCTCTGAAACAAAGCAAAAAGCGAATTTCCCAAAATGGCAAACTATTACATTTTGGTGTATAAAATTGGTAAATTTGTGAGATCTGAAAATTTAAGGAAACGCTAATCTGGCACTGAAGTGGTTTTACACACTTTCTAATTCCAGTGTCTTCATTGCAACGTGGCAAAACCAAAACCCAGTGTAGTCTTGTTATTCTCACATGTTTAACCTCCCCTCGTCTCTCCAGTGAGCTGATTATAATCAGATTAATGCTCAGTGGAGGAGGACTGTATGAATGAGCAGACTTTAACGCCACAGGGTTAGCCAAAGTTTAAGGAGGAAAACTCTTTTGGGTAACTGTTGTTAGAGTTTAGTCCACTTTTTCTACGTCTCTCTCTTCATGTCGACACCAGCGGCAACCCTCAACATGCCCCGGCCTCCTGTGTAAAAGCACTTTGCCATGGTAACAGCTTAAGGAGTGGCTTTGGCAACAATGGTCTCCACAGTTCTTCTGTGGACGGGCTGCTTCAAGTGTCATTGACAGAAGATGATGGATCTCTGACGTTCAGCACTGAAACGTTAGCTGTTCATTAATTAGCAAACTGATCTACAAATCTAATATGATCACACACAAACAGCTGAACATATCATCCCATACAGTTTTGAAGCTGTACAAACACTGACGTACTGTAATGTAACTGATTTAGGATGTAGCTGGAGTGCAGTCCAGTACACAATACCAGAGGTGGAGAGTACTACATTTACTTAAGTACTCTACTTAAGTACAATTTTGGCATACTTTACTGAAGCATTTTCAAATTAAAGTCCACTTCCACCCTGTAGCCTAAACCGTGTAAAGAGGGAAACGCCATCCATGGAAACTGTTGTAAAGACACTTTGGAACGCAGAGCAACAAAGAAATTTCTAAAACCTTCACCAATATATGGAACAGAACTTCACTGAGCTTAATATGAAACCAAACATTTAGGTATTTAGGCATACCGAGCACCAGTAACTCCAGCTGGGCCTCATTCTTCCCCTCCAGATCATCAGCAATGACGACTTTACAGAAGTACACTCCACTGTCTCCCCACTGCAGCTCCCCGATACGCAGGTCTGCTTCTGCACAGAGACCAAGAAGAGAGAGGTGAGGTCATGTTCACAAAGCAGGTCAGTGTTTAATCGCTGTATTTGTGAATCACAATGGATTGACGTTGACAACAAACTGACTATGATGACATTGTGAAACAGCTTTTGGGTGCAGACCACATTGACACCTTTGTAGTGATGTATGACTACTAGCGCTTCTACGATACCTACGTTTTAGTATCTGTACCAAAACTACTATTTAAGAAGTATTAACATGTTTTTCTACTAAACTCTTTTCATCGTTTGACAAAAGAGATTAATTCATCATGTCGGTGAACCTTTATCTTATTTACTGTATCAAATGACGACAGGAGGGCATTGTTGAATGTTGGTGTGTCCCATTGATGCATCTGGATAGCAGACGGGTGTTTTGTCTTGATAAGGCCTGAGGTTTTACAAGGAGTCATACATGAATAGGAGTGAGAGCAGGAGGTCATGATCGTGTGTGTGTGTGTACTCTATTGTGAGACAAAGACAAAAGAGGTTTATTTAAAGAACAGGAAACACAACTAACTCTGAGTAGCTCTGAGTCCTGAGAGCAGTCATCAAACAGTTGCAGCAACTCTTTTTCCTAAATTCATAACTTTAAGATAAGAATGATGACATTACTGTTGACGATGGCGATGTCTCTTCCTTTGTAGTGCTCAGCCAGCGTCATGGAGGCTCCCTGTGCCGAGGCCACAACCCGAACCGTGCGGCTGCTGTCGGAGCACTCCAGGTGGGACGCGGCGCCCAGCTCGGAGGCCTGGACGCCCAGACTCTCGGGCAGGGTGAAGGACTCTCGTGTGCGGTCTCGGCAGTAGGACTTGTACCACCACTGCACCACCGGGTTCTGAGTGGAGGCCGTTTGGTACTGGCACGGGAGGACCACGGACTGGAAGAGCATCGCAAACCGCTGCTTCTCCCGCACTGTGACATGCACGCCATCGCACACACACACTGACAAGAGAAGAGAGGAAGGACATGCAAATAAGTTCTGTGGTTGAGACAAATAGGTCTATATATAGAGCTTCTGTCTCCCGGAGACGTGATTTGACTATTCAGAGAGTCGTGCAAATATTGTTCAAAGATTTTAAAATTGAGAAATACCAGGTTCTCCTATTTGATCCACAGTAATCAACACCAGGCACCTTCACAGAGTTATTCACTCATTTTATAACCCGGAGAGGAGTTTCTTCTCCAGCATGACTATTAGAGGGAAACTATCAACTTCCAATTATATCTAAATTATGAATTTGATAAAGCAATTGATTGTATGGACAGAAAATAGTGGAAAACATTTATAGAAAATAGAATTTCCTTTAGATCCAAGGTGACATCATCCCATTGCAATTTATGGCCAACCAACAGTTGAAAACAATGACAGAAAAGGTAAAGAAACAAATCCTTAAATTGGAGAAGCTGGAACTATGTTTGGCATTTGTGCTTGATAAACTACTTAAATGAATAAGGTTCATGATTTGCACACAACAACTGCAATAAATCATAAAGGTTGTGAGGTCCTACTTTTGTTGAAACTGGTTTTAAGAGGTTTTGATTAAACTAGGGTGTTATTAAGAGCAGATTCTAGTAAGTTAATAGTTAATTCTTAATTAATCAATTAATGGTCTATAAAAGGTCAGAAAATAGAGAAAAATGCTTAGTATCATTGGAGTGTAAAGGTGTCCAACAAACAGTTCAAAACCTAAAGACATTCAGTTTACTATCAAATAAGACCAAGAATAGCAGCACTACTTTTTTTGGGGGCATTTTTGCTTTAAATTTAAATAGTTGTGGACATTTTTCCTGTTGATCTCCTTATACATTAATCAACTAATTGTTTCAGCTCTATAGTCGTATTTAGTCTACCCTCATTGATATAAATGAGGTGGCCAAATCGTTGCAGGACTGCTGTATTAAACTACATTTGAGAGTAGACCAAAACAAGTATAAAGACAGGAAGAGGATGCAGATGGCATCCTGACGTTACAGGAGAAACAGCTGTGCCTCTTCTTTGTCTGTGCGGGTGATTCACTGCACCTGGGAGATATTTAGCTACATATTAAAACGGGAGCAAAGACAGGAACAGAGATTAGGCTCTGCTGCTCGGTACCAGGGTCAGGAAGGTTAAATTCCAGTGTGTGTGGGGGGCTGTGGAGGCCTTTGGAGAGGCAGGGGGTTGTCACCACAGAGGGAGGGGATGGAGAGGTCGGACACTCGTGGGGGCTTTCTGCAAGTCATATTAGCTCTAGGTGGGGCAGGAACTCCCTCTAAACATTTCCCAGAAAGACAGGAAATCAAAACAAAACAAATCCACCAGCCTGACTCTCCTTAGGTCTGTGTTCATCGCTTTTCCTAGTTTCATTCTAACATGAACCCAAGGCTGCTTCTATCCAGGCCACCATTAGGACTGCAACTAAGAGTTATTTTCAATTAATTTCAATTAATCATCTTTAGTCTTTGAAATTGTGGGGAAAATGCCCAATGTCACGTCTTCAGATGTCGTGTTTAGTTGTCTGATTAACGGTCCAAATCTCAAAGACTTTCAGTTTACAATAATGGTTGTCATTTCTGCTTGAAAAATGACTGAAAACTAATTAACTAAGTTTATAAAAAAAATGTTGACAATTCTTATTATTATATCGGATCAGCTCACGTTTCAAACTAGTATGCTAACGTTTCATGACCTAAAACTTAAGTAAATCAGGCGACTTTAATGATAAACTGAGTCTGGTCAGATGAGCATCTTCAGGTTTTCTTTCCCCTGATGAGAAACTAAACATTATCTGCATATTTCCAAGTACAGCGTTGGAGCCAGATGATATTATACAGGATAAGAGAACAAGAGGAAGGGTGACCAAGCTCCTAAGTTCCTCCCACGAGAGAGCTCTGGTCTTCCCTTTGTTTCCTTTTTTTCATGGACCGGTCCATTGTGAGGGCTAAGCCGCCCCCTCCTCTCTGTCCCACTTGAGGAGATGAGAGGGGGAGGAGGTCACAGGCTCCCAGCCAATAAGAGCATCTGGCCTCCTCCAGCTGGGTGTGAACAGACCAATTAACTGCTAGAGATTTGAACCAAACCGTTACTCCATGAATGGCCTCAGTCTGAGGTGAGAGGATGTTCTGCAAATGGTTGTTTATCATCAGGTGTGACTCACTGTAAGTTAATGAACGGGTTACAGAGACTGCAGACAGTCTCCTCCTCCACGTATGCAAACTAAAGGCATCATTTCAACATTAGACCTATCTTTAAAACAGTGCATTGTCACAAAAGCACTCCAGGTCAGAGCTCAGGTCAGTTTCCTGAACACGGTTTCCTCTCCAGAGCTGTCACATTTCCTGCTTTTACTGCGACGTACATTCCTTCACGTTGACTCATTAGACCCAACAAAGAAACACCAATAAGACTGAATACAGTCTCCATGTTTGATTAAGGATTTCAAAGCAATTTCACAGCAACAATCATAAAGTTTGTGGTAAGTGAAGTGAGTATATTTGGTGCTATGCACACAGATTCACAGGTACATGTCTAGCCCTCTTGAGACCTTATGTGCACTTTATGGTCCCTAAATAAAGTTGTATTGGTAAAGGAATATAGTATGGGGCTGCAACTAATGTCTTTTTTCATTTTGATGTATCTGTCAATCATCACTCTTGATTAATTGATTACATGATTACAATTATCTATAACATGTCAGAAAACAGTGACAAATGCCTGTTATACTTCCCCACACCCCAAGTTGTTCGGGGTGCTTGTTTTATTTGATCAACAGAAAAAACACATAAACACATAACATTCATAAATAACAAAGGCAAACATCAAATCATCATATTTGAGAACATGAGACCAGGGAATGTTTGACCTTTTTGGCTTGTAAATTAAAGCGACGAATCAATTATCATAATAGTTTCAAATTAATGTTCCGTTTATCGATTTATCGAGTAATCGTTGCAGCTCTATCTTGGTATCTTGCACCTTTAAAGTACAGCTCTCCCTCTAAATGTACAATCATGCCTTAATATAGTAAACTATGGTGGTGTTCAACACAGATAAGCCTGTAACAGCATAACTATAAGCCCCTATAGCCCCAGTGGATATTATTAACATATCTGTGTAGGTCTATACTACCATGTAAAATCAATACCAGACACTATTAATCCCTTGATTATTAGGGGCGTCACATAAACCACCTAACTTGTTACTAAATCGTTAAAACACGATTCAAAACATCTGTAAAATGACGCATTCAATATGATAAAAAAACAAGATAAAGGTTAAACCATAAAATAAACACTTTACTGTGTCTCGTGCTCAACAGTGCCTGCTCGCCGTTAGCGATACGTTTACCGGATCGACAACCTGTTGCGCTGTCGTCGTAAAGATGATACATTTAAGTGAAGGGAACGAGACTTACCTGATGCGCACAGTAAAAAAGCCAGCCGGTAAAAGTTCATTTTACAGTCCGTTTTATGGTAAAGTGCAGTTAATCCGCATGATGGTCATTCTGGTTGTCCGCTCACTGCAGCGGTAAACAGGACTCACAGACTGCGACTAACGGGACTGTACCAATTCATAGGTGAGTCCAAACACAGCACTGATTCGATAAAGGCCTGGAACTCCGGTGCAACAATGTAAATACAACACAAGATTTTGTAGAGTTGTTTCTTTAGTTTTCATATGTGTGGAGTCTAATTTAGATTTTCCGCAGCGGGTGTAGTGGCAGGCCTCCCGGGAAGAGTCGGGAGGTTTTCCCGGTGGGGAGGTGGAGGAGAGGGGGGGGGGGGCAGCTCCTGAATCAGTCACACTTGGCTGTGAGTTTTGAGGAATTTCACTGCACAGAAACGGCAAGATTTGACCCACTTTTCTTTTTTTGAACTCGATTAGTTTTTCTTCATTTACAAAAATGCAATTTGACATTAGGGGGAATCATTTATCACACAAAAACATTTAGAAAAAGTTACACACAGACATCAAACAGTAAAAAAACTAACCTACACCAAGACACGTTAAAAATAAGTATTAAAATAGGTGTAAATCTAGCACAGATGCAGCTGAGGCACTTTGCTATTCTCGATCACAAACTACAGGTTAAACCTAAAATCAAAGATAATGTACACATTTTATATGGTTGACTGAAAAAGGAACAATCCCTTTTGCCTGAAACAATGTTTTAACAACAAGCCCCAAATTACTGCAGTAGATATTTGGCCTGAATATGTGAGCTATACGTATGTATTAATGATTGGATGGTGTTCAATGACCAATTCACATCAATTGAGATAGGCACTGGACACATTTTTATGGAAAAAAACCAAACAATATCAACACTACAAAGAGTATGATGACACTATTAGTATACATTATAATTAAAGACCCTCGGTATCCATACTGAGACCTCTGGGCATATTAACCCTCTCTGACATTGGCCTATTGATTGAGGTCCTGATTAGCTAGAGCACAAAGATTTATCATACGTCTAAAGTTGTGTTCTGAATAGTCTCACAGGTGTAAAAACTGTTTATCATCATCATCTCAAACATACTTAAAGTTGAGCCACCTTGGGAATTCCAGGTAACCAACCACACTAATACTCACTAGCCTACGTTACCAGTTTACTCACACTGGTGAAACGAACAGGTCAGGCTAAATTAAATGTTAGCACACTGTGACAGGTGTGGCAGGGTCAGAAGTTACCAGGTTGATTTGGTTGAATAATTTTTTGTGTGTCTCAACTCCTTTTAAAAGTCAGACCAGGATTAATTACAGCAAAACTTTAGACAAAAAGTAAATTCTGTTGAATCACCGTGATTAGTGGTCCAGTTAGTTGGCAACTAGCTGTGCAAGACAGTAGTACCAATGTCACTAAGCTTCAAGCACCACCCAACTGAATATTCTTAAATAGTGGTCTTTATTTACTTCAGTAGAAGACAGAATGCGGCTTTTATGTGGGACCGGCTGATATCAGAGACACATCTAATTTAGACCGTTCCCCTGGCTATTATTTGAGTACTGGCTTTTTACATGACAATTCATAGTGTTTGCGAGGATGTGCAAATTAATTTAGCTGCGTCTCTTTATGACATGACCTGGCCCTAAAAGCCCTTTCAGACACAATGCGACAATGGCACCACTGAGCTCTGAAACCCATATTTCCAATAATAATAACTTTAATAACCACAATAGGTGCGCCACAATAGCTCTTTGCTGCGTTGAGCAAAGTGCATGCCAGCCAGGTATGGAAGGTAAAATAGAGGAAAAACTCCTCTTGTGTGCGTCTGAATTTCCTGAACTGTCCAACACCAGTTTGCGCTAGTATCAAGACCTCGGGATCAAAGCTCTGTCTTGGAAACATGTTTCCTACCAACTAGGCATAGCAGGTGTGCTAGCAGTTAGCGCTTGCTTCTTAGCAAGTGACAGTTACATCTTCATTGCTGGCAACAGCTAATCATGTTGCACGCTTAAAGGTTTGAAAACTCCACCTATTTTATTCTGTCGTCTGCGACTTCCCCGAACACCTAGTCTGAAGTGTGCTGAACCAAGCGGTGTGTGGAGCTCAAATCGCATCGTGTCTGAGGGCTTTTAGGTCAATCTCTAAACCCAGTAAATATATTTTTAGTGCATCAAACAAAAAAGAAAAAGAAACTTTTAGGGCATGTAGACATTCAGTAACACAAGGTTATTAATACCGGTTTCTGTTTTGATCGTCGATGTAATCGAGGCGATCGCGGCTTCCGCGGTCACGCCGCTCGTCGAGGCGATCACGACTACCACGGTGAGCATCGCGTTGATCGTCAAGGCGATCATGACTACCACGGTGAGGATCGCGTTGATCGTCAAGGCGATCATGACTACCTCGGTAAGCATCATGTTGATCATCAAGGCGATCACGACTACCTCGGTAAGCATCACGTTGATCATCAAGGCGATCACGACTACCTCGGTAAGTATCGCGTTTTTCATCAAGACGATCCCGACTGCCACCGTAACGATCACGTTCATCATCGAGGTTATCGCGACTTCCACGGTGGTGATCGTGCTGGCTGTCCTGGTAACGCCGAGAGGCTACATCACTGCCCTTGCCATCATTCTTTTCTTTACCACTATTGTAACTGTGTTGATCGTCCTCCAACTTACTACTAACGATGTAGTTGTTTCGAGGAACAACGTCCTTGTCTTCATGCTGGTCGACCGGCTTTGTCTTGCTGTTTGACTTGTCGTCACTGTACTGCTCTCCAGCTTCAGGAGCATCTCTGTCATAAAACGCAGCTTCTTTGGGGACACTAACAGGCAAAATACACAAAACAAAGAAAAAATGGTTAGGTTGGGCTGTTGGATGACCTAAGTAAAGCACCTGTAAACCCCACTTAGATACTAACAATGAATACACTAACATTAGTGTTGTTGGTGGTTTACAGTGGCAGAAACACACAGGATATATCACACATACCCTTCAGCATATTTGTCCTTTTTGCCCTTTTTCTTGCAGTAACAGAAGATTAGGATCCCCAGCAACACCAGACCTGCGAGGACTCCTCCAATTATAGCTGCAGTGGACCCAGCGTTCATGCTGCCTGAGGAGAAAGGAGGAAAGACGAAAGTCATTAACACTTAGCCCAGCACTAAGAATAGCAGGTGAATCATGTTAAAACACTCACCGGCCGTCACAGCTAAAGTAAAGTTGCAACTGTTAGAACCAATCCGATTTGCTGATGTGCAAATGTAGAACCCAGATGTATCTCTGGAAATATTGAAGAGAGATAGAGCTCCATCCTCTGCAAAATAATGACAAAAATTTGGCTAAACAATTCTGAGATCATGGGCCATTCTTTCCATTCACACTAATGAGGGGAACTCATGCGTGCTTCAAAGTAACACATGGATGGTTGAAATGTATACTTTCGGTTGTCTTTGGTGGAAATGGTTTGCGAACGTTTTTGACACTGTAGCCGGTCCATTCATATAGGGGTGTAGGTGATCCCTCCTCAGACATGCAGGTGAGAGTGATGTTGTGCCAGTACGCTGCTTCTCCCTGAATCATGCAGATCGGCTTAGAGGGAGGCACTGGAAGAAAACAAAGAGGTTAACTAAAAGGATACAATCACTTTGCAGAACTTTGCAAGCAGAATTGATCTGACACCTTCATGGAGACAAGATATAAATGCAATTATTCACAATAGACAGATAGATAAATAGAGTTAAAACATGTCAGTGGTTAATTCTTACCCAGGACTAAAAGGGACGTGGTGGCAGATGTTGTTCCCTCATCATCATTGGGGATCATGACACTGCATTGGTAACTGCGGTTGTCCTGCATGTTCACCTTTGTTAAGCGCAGTGTGCTCACTTGTCTGTCCACGTCAACCTCCATAAAGGCTCTGCCTTCATAATCAGGTGCAATGTCAATCGGATTGTTTATAAAGTAGGTGGCCACTAAGAGCTAGAGAAATAAACACAAACATATTATACATATAGATATCTGATCACTACAATATAATAATACAATATGGTAATAACTCAGTACTCAATATTCACCAGTATATGATTATATATATTATAATCAATGGGATGCCACATTTCGACACGATATTACATAATGTTTAAGGATCGTATGCTGTACAATATGGGACCCCAAAATGTTCAATATTAAACGAATAAATAAATAAGACATTATGAAATTAAAATATGTAAATTAATTTGTGAAAAAAAGATTTAAACTGTTATAAAAAGTTCTTTCATTATTCATTTTCAGTCTGTTTTTTTAAATTATGAAGTTTTTTCCAATAACACTTCTATTTCATATCAAGTTTTATTTCAAAATTAGCCAGCTGGGTTGGTAATATGTTAGTTTCTGTGTCTATGTGTCCATTTACAGCAGCAGCCAGATTGTTGATTCAGAATTACTTTATAGTTTATCTGTTCATTCTTCAGGTTCCTCTTCAGTCATCAAAGTCATACATCTTTGATGTATTCTTTTTTATACAATTTATTATCACTATTTATCAAAATACTAAATTATGTGTTTAGTGCAAAGTTCTTCTGAATGAACTGCAGCATAAATTCTAACGTCTAATGTGTGCAGCACTTGGTTATGTGCAAGATGCAATCTTTACTTATTCATAGGACAAAGGTCACAACCGCTAGAAACCTTGGAACTTATCCAGTATCACATTCAGTTAAAGCAGAGCTCCTTATGGAAACTGTGCTTTGCTTCAGCGAATCATTGTCCATTTTAAGAAGGACATTGCCACAATCCTGATATAACTTTAGTCTATGTTACTACAAACTTTAAAAAATCCCTGGTTTAGCAGTTGTCTCAGTGTGGCTGTAGTTTTCTGAGAATGTTAATAGATTGAAATATACACAATAATATCAACATAAAATAAATATGTTACTATTTGGATGTTGTTTATTACAGTTAAGTGGCAATATGCGGATCCTACACTTCCCATAATGCCGCTCAAATGCAGACACTCCCTGTTAAGTAAACACCAACGTCTTTCACACCCCACGCCCCTAGTTTTAGTTTCTGCTGTAATTGTGCCGCCTCAAAGCCCAAGCTGAGATAAATACAAGTAGCACTCCAAAAACGAGTTAACTGATCTTTCAATTTAAAATGAGCAGAGTTCCCTTTTAGTATAGCTCCCCACATAAGGCTGTATTTAGAAGATGTTATAACCACACATTGCGCATGCAGTTATAGTTAAACCTCTCACCATTGGTTCACCAGTATTGTCAGGGTAACCTTCCCATGTGAGGACGAGTGCATTGGTGACCGGTCTGGCTGGGATGAAGGAACAGGTCAAAGTAATATCACCTCCTCTTGCAACCTCATATCCTTTCTCTGGGATAGAAACCTGCAAACTCCTGCAGCAGGGAAGTACTGAAACAAAAGAAACATGTAATGTCGCTTGCCCAGTCGTTGTAGTTTATTTTGTATTTTTGAAAAAAATTGGTAGATACATTATTGATTTAATAAAAACTACTTCCACTACACTTTGTTTGTACTACTAAATATAACATACACCGTGTTTCTCTTGAAGGTAGATTGAATAAATGGTTTGGTCTCTTTTGAGTTCAACACAATCCTGCTTCCAGTTGAGTAGCAAGAAGTTGGATTAATGATTAACAGAGGTGATAATATAATAAAGGTGTGGTAGCGGTTTACAGGAAAAAGAGAAAGAATACACGCATGAAACCTACCTGTGACAATCAGAAATAGCTTTCGCCATCCAAACTGCCTCTTTGTGGTCATTGCTGAACGAGGATAGAAATGTTCAGCAGGTAGAAAATCTGAGATTGATGGTCTCAGTCCAAGAGCAAGAGTCCGCCCAACCTTCACGGTGAACTTCCAGGTATGGAGAAGTGAACATTTCCAGCTAATAAGTCAACGGCTATAGGTCACATGTCACCAGAGGACCAATCATTGACCTGCTATACCCATGATCATACTTGCCTATTACAGATGTATTTAAAATGGAGGGGGCTAGAAAACAAAAAATACTTAAATTATAAAATATAATTTACAGAGACAAAAAAAGATAGACTATAACTGATCCCTGATACAGCATACACAGACAGACATGTAGACATGTGGATGGACAGGTGGATAGATGGCTGCAAATCAGTCAATGTAAAACTAATGTCAACAACAGTGTACACAGAAAATAATATAGTCTATCTGAAATAAATTATTTAACTGATCACAGTTAGTAACCAAGTTGCTCCACATTTTAATGGATTTTGACCTTCCCAGAAAGTTACAATGTGTCTCCGCACCTGCTGTTGTACTCAGTTTGACCTGCAGGCTGCAGTATTGCACTGACAGTGATGCTGCGTGAGTTCAATACAAAAACGGTTATCGCTGACCTATAAATGTATCAAGGCACAAACACTAATAAAAGAACATGAATGTAATTGAAAAGATAATGCCCTTTGACCTTGTTGCTTTAACTTGCTGTGGTCTGATCATGTTTTACTTTTGTAGTTGGTATAGTTTAATCAAGAGTTTCCCAACCTAAGGGTTTGGCCCCCTCCAAAGGGTCACAAGATACATCTGACGGGGGTCGTGAGATAATCAATGGGGTAGGAAAAAAGACAAAACAAAGTTCATGTTCTTTTAAAATATATATATATAATATAATAATATTTGGAGACCCAACTAAACACTGTTTTTGTCAGAGGTCACAGGGCAAAAAGAATGAGATTCAATGTTTAATCTTCATCAATGGGTTGTAGTTTATCAGCTATTTTAATTGTAAAATCTTAATCTTAAAGTAGGCCATCTAGTAGCTGTCTGATAAATATAGTGGATTAGCAAGTAAAATATTTCTCTCTTACTTGAAGTAGGGTACAAGTATAAGAGTAGCATACAATTTAAATAGTACGGTGACGTAACTAGATAAATGTACTTGTTACTTTCCGCCACTGTTTTAAATCATTCTTTGATTCAATACATATAAGGTGAAGTAATGAATGTTTCTGTGAATTTTGTGAAATGATTTGAATAAAGTATGAACACATTCCCTAAGTCTGCAGTGGGTAAAGGATGTAATTGGCTGTAATATATATATATATATATATATATATATATATATATATATAATGTTTTAATCTATTTTACTGTTCCAGGTGCTTCTTACTTTCCAATCAATTCTGTATGGTATGAAAATGAATTTGCAGACGTTCACAAGCTGAGCACAGCCAGATAAACCTGCTGAGGGACCCGAGGCAAACATTAGCCGCTGTGACCCTATTAACCCCGTGTGTGTTGTGTAGGCACCCTGTTGCCTCTCATCATGCAAGGTGCTCACAGTAGACTACACATAATAACTTCACTACCAAGAAACATACTAATACTCCGATGCTAGAATACTAATTGGCAACAGGTTTTCCATGTGTTGATTTGTTTTTTCCTGACTTTTGTATTTATGAATATATGCTATGTGAGCACAATTTCAACAGAAAAATAAGGGTATTAAACTAAATTTGGATACAAGGCACCATCACAAGACAGGGCTACATCATTAAGTAGGACTATTAATTGATTTAGAACATTTATGGTGCAAATTTGCTATTAATCAAATTACCAAAACCAAGTGGCATGCAGTGGACGTGGGCCTAACCAGTTGGTAATCAAGCCTCATGCTGTTGTGGGTTCAATATGAAAGATCAAGTCTGGACTCATTTTTGTTGTGTTAAACTGTTGTTGCATGGTTGTGTGCAGGTTGGTTTTATAATACTGTATTGCATTACCTTGAAAAAATTACTTTCACAAAAAGTTATTGCAACTTTGATGTTGACTGAGATGTGTGCACAACTTATTAAAACATGAAACACACATGCAGTTATAAAGGTTATACAAACGCTGTTTATACTGTTTGGTTTATAACACACTGTAGTGGTTTATAACACACTACAATGTAGTTGTAAGCAGATGCGAGTACATAGAATTATAAGTATTATTATTATTAAATTATAAAATGTATTTATGTTTTCATAACAACTGATGTATTTAAGCAGCAAATAAATGACTGATAACACAGTAAAACAGCTGTAATGCCAGAACAAATCCTTATAGTCTCATAAAACATTTACTATTTCTGCAGATCATTCAAAGGTAGGTTTAAAATAATTTATAGATACGCTCAAAACACACGTAGAGCTTCAAGATTCATTCTCGACTTCAGAAAACACCTGAATGTGGATGTAATGTAATGGGCTATCTTGGTATAAACAGTGCAGATTAATGAGCAAAATGTAGGAAGTGGCTGGGATAAAAGAAAACGTGTCCCCACTTCTCATCCCTTCATATTAGAGAAGTGAAATTTCCTTTCTCTGGTTAAGGCGAGGTCAACCGACAATTTGTCTCTTTTGTGGTTTTATTCTTTTTGCAGGATGGATGTAAAATTATATTAATTGATTTCTGTACTTATTTGAGAATGTGCAACTACGCAGCAAGCATATTTTTTCCTTAGTATATAGGCTAAATAGAAGTACCTAAGATTACAAATTTCAACTAAACAACATAAAAAAGAAAAACACAACTTTCATCAGCCAACAGCAATTATTCCACAAAGCTTCATGCTTTGTTTAAAAAACTTTACGTCTTTAAATATAATCAAAATGTCTGTCCAACAACAAGCAAAATGTCGCAACACCTAGATTTATTGCCAAAAGTAAAACTCCTGTCAGTGTTACACATCTGGAGTAATAATACTGCATTCTTTTTTTGGGTACAATTAGCTCATAACTGCTTTGTTATTGATGTCTAAATGTCTGTGTCAGAATCACAGATAGAGATAATAGTGATAATGACACATAACCTAAAGATTGAGGGTTATTGTTGTGCAGAAACACAGTTTTAGATGTTTGTTCCGTCTGTGTAAATACATTTGACTTTAAATGACTACAAGTCTCTGAGTAGGGAGTACTCTGTATCAGAGGTTGTAGTATGTTGTAGTTTGTATTACTCGGTTATATTGTCAAAGACCAGAACAGCGTACCTGTGCGCTGGCTTTGATCTTTCTAGGTCTTTGGGATCCACTCAAGCCCCTTTCAGTCTAAATCCACAGTGTAAGAATAGTTAGCTGATTATTTAAGTGTGTAAAATAAAGCCACAGTGAACAACAACCCGCACACACTCAACTCAGCGAGTATGCGTGTGTATGTATGCATGTGTGTGGCACTGGTAGGCTCAGGGCTGGGATTTTGGGTTAAATATTCAAAATGGCGGACGGAGGAGCAGCGAGTCAAGATGAGAGTTCAGGACCAGGTAATGATTACAGCATTTTACATATTCATACTCATATTCAAACTGTCTTACTCGCAGATTATGGTAAACGGAGAGCAGATGAGCCGCAGATGGACTCACAGATAAGGATGATATTCTGTTGTTTACACTCCGCTAGCAGCTGCACTTTGACAGAGGAGGAAACGAGCTATTGCGGTTCGATGGCACAAATTACATGGAAACATGCCTCCCCCCTTTGTGTGATTACACGGCCGTACGCCGCTACATATTCATACCTCTGTCGACAAATACAGTTTAGCATATTTTATTAGTAATCGCCGACGTGACTGTGGTTCATATGTGACACATTTAGATATTTCGCTAACGCAATCTGATTGAAATGAGGATGCTAGCCGAGCTAGCGTTAGCTCCGCTGCTAGCGCTGTGGCTTTGTGTTGATGCACAACACTGGAGCGTTTTGGACGAGGTTTGCATATTCATTTCGGAGAGCCGGGGCAGTGGCTGCGCTTGTTTTGTTGTTGTTTTTTTCAAATGCTATTTGGAGGGAATAAAACAAAATGGAGCACACCTGTATTTTTGTTAAATGCACGGTGTCAGCTCGGCGTGCTTCGGCTCGACCTGCTTTTTTTTTTTTTTTTTTTTCTTTTTCTTTTTTTTTAAAACAGCAGAGCGTTTTTCCCCTCAGCCTTTTGTGCTCGGTGGAGCCTCAGATACACTGTTGTGTTATTCATGCGGGCCTGTGCGGGGTTCAGCATACCATCGACCCGACCAGGAGCTGGAGCGACACAATACCTGCCTGTCAACACGACATTTGACGTGTATATTGACTCAAGTGTAAAGAAAAAGTGCCCTCGTCTGTTCACACGTTACACGGTTGTTCTCCGACTGGCTAACCGGCTAACTCACCTCCTCTAACTTGGTCCACTCGTTCAGACGCTAAACTTTACGTTCATTTTAACTGCGCTAAACATACAGACAGGGTTGTGGCTGTTAAAACATATGAAAATAGTGTTGTGTTTCTCTCGTCGCCAGTGTTCAAGTTATAACGTTACTACAGTTTGATTGAAGTTATGTTGAGCACTTTCTTTAACTATAAGTGGGAGTCGTCTGGCGCTGATAGCGAACTGTTAATCCATCTCATTAGAATATTTAATTTATTCCTACAACTTTTAATTGACTGAGCACTTTTTTAAAAACTTGGTTTGAACCCTTAAAGGTCGTCATCGTTGAGTTTTGATGGAGTCTGAATACAAAGATCGTACCTGTGAATCCCCCCGAGGCGCAGGGAGGAGGTAGTGAGGCCCACTTCCGGAAAGACAATAATAACAGGCAGGGCATTCTCCTCACTGTGTGGCTGCATGGCCAGGCAAGACACAGCTTGATGCCTCTCTTTACTCTTCAGTGTGTTGTTTAGTTTATTTAAAAAGAACCAGGGTGTTGTAGTAACTCAACAGATGAGTTTTATAATCTTTTTACTTCACAGTTCAAGTTGCTTTTTACACAAAAGACAATCAAAGAAGTGTCCTTAAAAGTAAATTGATTTTTTTTTAAATCTTTTGCATTGTTTGCCGTAGAGGGCTTATGTTCCTGTGACATACCTGTCTTTGCATGTCAAAGCAGAATATTGAATGGATCTGCAGTGTCCAGTGTTTCTTTGCTTGTTTTATTTTTCACAATAAAATTCTGCTTCGTGCCTTGGGCCCCACTGTGGATTTAGATTGTATTCCTTGTGATACAAACGCATGTATTTATACCCTCCCTGCAGTGTTCTGAGGATCACAGGGTAACTTTACCCACAGTAACGAGAGAATCACATCACTGGTAATAATGTTTCCAAGAGAGACGTGACACTGAATGATTTCCCATATCATGAGCCGAGCAAAAGGAGTTTGTTAGCGTATTGTGACATACAGTTTATGGAAATAAATGTAAAAAAATACATAGTTAACGTATTAAACTGGGCTTCTTAAAAGAAGAGACAAGAAGTAATTCGGTCATCCTCACACTTAGGCTACTTTTCTCATTTAATCAGTATTTTTTCAGTTCCACTCTCATTCCAGCCTTGTAATTCCATCATGAATATTCATTGCTGTAAACACAGTTGCTATGAATAATGCATCACGCACAGTAATAAATTCAGGACATGGCATCTCAAAGTACGGAGACGGCCTCTATGAAGGCTCCAGTCAGACGAGCGCTGTGGAGGAAAGTATCATAACTAATCAGAGCTGTGTGGCGCGCTCCGAACAGATAACCACTTGTTTCTGCTGATCTGTAGTCCAGAATGACCTTTTAGGAATGAAGCAACTGGTTGAAGATCGGCCATTATCTCCAAAAAAAAACAGGGTTTATTTAACACAAATAACAACTAAATTGTTGGGTTGTATCATATATACAGTGGGTACGGAAAGTATTCAGACCCCTTTAAATTTTTCACTCTTTGTTTCATTGCAGCCATTTTCTAAAATCAAAAAAGTTCATTTTATTTCTCATTAATGTACACTCAGCACCCCATCTTGACAGAAAAAAACAAATGTAGAAATTTTTGCAAATTTATTAAAAAAGAAAAACTGAAATATCACATGGTCATAAGTATTCAGACCCTTTGCTGTGACACTCATATTTAACTCGCATGCTGTCCATTTCTTCTGATCCTCCTTGAGATGGTTCTACTCCTTCATTGGAGTCCAGCTGTGTTTAATTAAACTGATTGGACTTGATTAGGAAAGGCACACACCTGTCTATATAAGACCTTACAGCTCACAGTGCATGTCAGAGCAAATGAGAATCATGAGGTCGAAGGAACTGCCCAAGGAGCTCAGAGACAGAATTGTGGCAAGGCACAGATCTGGCGACGGTTACAAAAGAATTTCTGCAGCACTCAAGGTTCCTAAGAGCACAGTGGCCTCCATAATCCTTAAATGGAAGATGTTTGGGACGACCAGAACTCTTCCTAGACCTGGCCGTCCAGCCAAACTGAGCAATCGTGGAAGAAGAGCCTTGGTGAGAGTGGTAAAGAAGAACCCAAAGATCACTGTGGCTGAGCTCCAGAGATGCAGTAGGGAGATGGGAGAAAGTTCCACAAAGTCAACTATCACTGCAGCCCTCCACCAGTCGGGGCTTTATGGCAGAGTGGCCCGACGGAAGCCTCTCCTCAGTGCAAGACATATGAAAGCCCGCATAGAGTTTGCCAAAAAACACATGAAGGACTCCCAGACTATGAGAAATAAGATTCTCTGGTCTGATGAGACCAAGATTGAACTTTTTGGCGTTAATTCTAAGCGGTATGTGTGGAGAAAACTAGGCACTGCTCATCACCTGCCCAATACAATCCTAACAGTGAAACATGGTGGTGGCAGCATCATGCTATGGGGGTGTTTTTCAGCTGCAGGGACAGGACGACTGGTTGCAATTGAAGGAAAGATGAATGCGGCCAAGTACAGAGATATCCTGGAAGCAAACCTCTTCCAGAGTGCTCTGGACCTCAGACTGGGCTGAAGGTTCACCTTCCAACAAGACAATGACCCTAAGCACACAGCTAAAATAACAAAGGAGTGGCTTCGGAACAACTCTGTGACCATTCTTGACTGGCCCAGCCAGAGCCCTGACCTAAACCCAATTGAGCATCTCTGGAGAGACCTGAAAATGGCTGTTCACCATCCAACCTGACGGAACTGGAGAGGATCTGCAAGGAAGAATGGCAGAGGATCCCCAAATCCAGGTGTGAAAAACTTGTTGCATCATTCCCAAGAAGACTCATGGCTGTACTAGCTCAAAAGGTGCTTCTACTCAATACTGAGCAAAGGGTCTGAATACTTATGACCATGTGATATTTCAGTTTTTCTTTTTTAATAAATTTGCAAAAATTTCTACATTTCTGTTTTTTTCTGTCAAGATGGGGTGCTGAGTGTACATTAATGAGAAATAAAATGAACTTTTTTGATTTTAGAAAATGGCTGCAATGAAACAAAGAGTGAAAAATTTAAAGGGGTCTGAATACTTTCCGTACCCACTGTATGTTAAGCATTTGGAAGGGGCACAAATATGGAAACTCATTTATAGGTATAACAAGTGAGATGATCCATATAATGGAAGGCCTTTACAAAAAGTAGACCCAGAGGGGCTTATGATTGGTTGTTGCCATTTGGCATGTTGTCCCCCTATGACTCTCTTGTGTCTGCCACTATTAAGATCACTAATAAACATTTGCCAGGATTTGATGAAAAGTGTTTCAAACATTCAGCCTCACAAAAATGTTGTTCTGCAGTTGTAATCGTGTGTCTTCTTTATAGAAACGAGGCGAAAGTGGGAGAGTTTTGCGGTAAACTTTGTGAAACAAAGTTACTTGCAGTTGCAAGAAAGTGAAACGCACACCACATTAATAACCAGCAGCGATAATAACCAGCAGCGATTGCTTGTATCAGCTACCTAGACGGGGGTTTTATGTGTGTATTCAGACCGCCTGCACCATCAAACTGTAGCAGTGAATCATGGCTAACTTCCGCATGTGCTTTTATGAAGTACTTGAAATATTCCTACTCTCTCCACTCCCGAGAAACTTCACTTTAATTTAGCTGGATTGAATTTTCCAGCTGGCCTAGAGACGTTCGGCTAATGACCACCCTGGAGATACCACCGTAGCTTACAGTAGTGTTAGCCGCATTAGCCCTCATCACATTACAGCGCACTGTATTCTGTTCATTCTTGGCCTCAGTCCAGCGCTGCTGTTTGTGCCGTCTGTTGTCAGATTGTGTCGGTTTGATATGAATATTAAAGGCAATTTGAAATACGTTGGGTATTCATGTTGATTCTGCTTTAACCAGGAAGCGTACCGTTGTTTTGTTATTAATTAATACGATTATCTCTCGTGACCGTCCCAAGACCTCCGAGTGCTCAGACTGTTTCCCTGTTTTAAGGAGAAGTGGTCTTGATGCATTCTGTGTTTTAGGATGAAGAATATAGGCAGCAGGGCAGAATGTGGAGATGTACTCATTAAGTTCAACTCCGTCTCATGTTGAATCTCTCCCCTCACATTAACGGCTCTGCAGTATTCAGCCAGCCTTTCCCATATTACATCGCTAATGAGAGATCTATTTAAAATTCTCTTGGCAGGATATTTGTGTAAATGCATTGTTCCGCAGCAGGCTTTTTTGCAAACGGATCAACCGAGTAACTGTACATGTGTTGGAAGTGCACCGCCGAGCACCGCCCTTTGCATCCACTTCTCCTTTTTGTTTATTAATTTGTTTGCGTGATGTGATTGTTGAAGAGGTCAGAAAGATGGACCCCAGTCCAGATGCTTCACACAGCTGTGGCATCTGTACGGGTCGTAAAGTGGCCATCTTGTTAAACGGCAGTCTGGAGCTTAAACCAAACACTGCGTTGTTTGAAGAGATCAACAGTGAGAGTTTTAGTAATGTGGCGTTTGTTTATGGTTAAGACAGTTATTTCCAAACAGGAGTACTTCTGCAGGTAGAGAATACTTCACATGTTTTAGTTGTAACGTAAAATGTGAGGATTAGGCTACTTTACTTTGAAGTAATAGACCCTTGTTCAGACAAAACAAGGCATTGGTGTCACCTTTTTTATATTTCATAGCCTAAACGGATAGTCCAAAAAAGAGATATTCAGGGGAATTACTTAAATATTTAATAAATTGGTAGTTATATACACATAAATAAGATTACATATTGGTGTTAGGCTGATCTTTAGTATGCTTCTTCAATAACCCAATAACACTTTAGCACCACTAAGTTGTGAAACCGAGGTAGCATGCAAGCAGAAAATTAGAAATACAGTAATGAGAAGATGGTTGAAACATCTAGTTCACGTGGTAGTCAAACCTCAATCATAATCAGCAGGGATTATGATATCTAGTATAAAATAATATGTCACAACATTCACTTTTATTTAATCAATAGTATCCTTGAAGTTATTGACCATGTAGATGATGAACAGAAAATTAATCGGCAACTAGTTTTGTAATTTTTTCTCGCAAAAATATCCATCGATTCTAGTCTCTCAATTGTGAGAATCTTCTACTTTTCTGTGACGTTTATCATAATAAACCCAACATCTTTGGGTTTTGGACTATTTGACCCCCCCCCCCCCCTAACTTGAACTCATCTGAGCATTTCAGGGGAAAAAAATGTGGGGAACCACCACTGGTTCTAGGTCTGTAGCTGTGCTTCATATCGGCATGCAGCTGCCAGCATTGCTTAGTGATGGCACACTTGCCCTCGTCTTCTCACCGTGCTGATAAAGGCCGTGTTTGTTTTTCAGTGTGTTGGCGCCACCGGGCCCTCTCGGCGTTATGTGATCTGGTCAGCTAGTATGTAAATGCATTTCGTCAGGCAGCGGCCCAAGTGAAGAAGTAGATTGGAGCTTTATGCAGGAGCCGTTGTTGTGGATTTAGTTGGTAAGCTTCCTCCTCCTGTAGACCGCCATACAGCCACGCATTACTGTCCAGTCATTGTGATTCACCGGGCACCAGTTCCCCTGCTGTATTACCACTCTGAGCATGCTGGAAAATGAATTTAAAAGGGCTCCGAAATGAAATACTAATGGAATGTAAAGTTAATCTAAATATGCTAATCCCCCAAACACTTCATAAACATGGCCGGCAACAGCCCGCCACCCACTCTGTGTAGTCGCTCGCTGAGGAATGCTTTAGCCACAGGGGGTCCAGCAGTAATGACAGGCTTGTGGTGGATTAATGTGGAGTTATTTATTTCCGATTGAGCGAGTCCCTCCCTCCCACTTGTATCCCAGACCCCCCCCCCATTTAGCAGTTAGGCCCGGTCTCCATGACTCCTGGAGATACTTCCAACGAGCAGCCTGAGACCTCCTATTAATGCAGTCCGCCTCGCTAACATGTCCAGACCACCGCCGACAGGCCTCACACTGCATTCTGGGATATCTTCCGCCCTTTACCTGCTCTTAGCTAATTACTTTTTTAGCCGTGCACACAATAATTGGTCTTGTGATGCCGCCTCCCCTCCCTGTTCTGCGCCAAGTGCTAGTTTGAGCACTTTTTTTCTCCCCCCGTCCCCCCCCTCGTCTCTGTGTCGTCCTTATTCCCCTGTTTTTTTTTATCGTCCTCCAAAAGCCATCCAATTAATATGCTAATGAGCTGATAAATATTTATAGGGGTTTAAATTATGCAGAAAGCTCTCAGAGCCCGGTGTGAAATGCGTCGCTCGCAGGACTTCAAAGCCTTTGCATTGCTAACGAGGTAGGGGCAGATTTGCATATGGCTTTAATCAGCTGAATACTGATTATGCTTCATTATAGAGTTGGAGATGGGGGGGGGAATTTGAGGAGGCCGCCAGCTGCACTTGTCGTTTGTTTCATTCCAGCAAGAGAGGTTGAACTTTGAGAGAGAGAGAGAGAGAGAGAGAGAGAGAGAGAGAGAGAGAGAG
>NW_022280077.1:1317260-1320551 GCF_004355925.1 Anarrhichthys ocellatus | reverse complement strand
AGAGAGAGAGAGAGAGAGAGAGAGAGAGAGAGAGAGAGAGAGAGAGATATATTTCCCAGTGTGCATCTCCCAGTGTTGCTCAGTGGACCGTGTGGTGGACAGTGCCACTGTGTCTGTGTGTGCAGCTCTGCTTGTATTGAACTGTGCTCACTGCTGACCAGTGGAGAGTGAAGAGAGTGTGGGAGGAGGAAACGGAGTGCCGGACGCCCCGTTGGTGGGTTTGCCCGGTCGAGGCAAATTTTCCATGATAGTTTCTGCAGCCATGCTGGAAAACGCAGTCGGAGCGCTAGTGGGTGAGTTTTGGGTGAGCTTATGATGGAGCTCAGCTGGAGTTCGTTGTTGTTTCGGCATCCCTGCATGACATTGGCACAAAGGTTGATCTGGCCATCGGTTTGTGATTTTGCTCATTAATGTTCGCCGCTTTGAGTTGGTGAATGTGACAGAAATGTAACTGCAGGATAGGAATGTCGTGCTCCTCATTGAGAGTGCTCCTCAAGTCACAGAGACAGGCTTGTTGTGTTTTTAACCGGCGGTAGGTGTGAGTTTGTCTCACTATCTGTCTCTGTCTGGCTCTTCCAGATGCTAAAGTGAATAATCACTCAGAAACTACTAAATGTGCAATGGAAAGTGGTGACGGGAACACCGGTGAGTGACCTCCAGCTTTTTCTTTTTTCTTTTTTCCTTTTAACGGGGTGGAAATCAGAGTTTTACCTCCTCAGTCAACAGGTTGCAAATTCAAAAATGTCTGCAGTACAAATCAGAAAAGAATCACTAATGTGTTATTGACTCATTAATAAAAAAGACATGGCAGCTTTCCCAAATCCTTATTAGCAGTCCTCCTCGAGTTTCCCTCACTCGTGCCTATTGAACACTCATTTGCTCTGTCAGTGATTCTGTGATACAAACTATAGTAGATGCATCTTTATATTCCTACCGTGTATACTGCCGAATGACGTCAATATTAATGCTTGCAGTTTAAGTGTCAATATTTTAAAATTCTGTGACGATTCACCCACCAAATTCATGCATCTGTGTAACGACTCTGGATCAGCGTCACAGCTGCTGTCACTTTAAAAAAAAAAAAAATACGTCTTCCTTCCACCTGACAGCAGCGTGTTCTACTGAAGCTGCCACAGCTTCATTGTGGGCTTCTAGTGTTTTGTTCCTCTTTTTGTTTGTGTTTAAAATAACAAAGAGCGTAAATTATGTTATGCCAATTAAACCACAACGAAAAGCATCTCCTCTGCTCCTCTGATGGCACGTTTTTCATTAAATTGTATTTCTATCCTCAGGAATCCAAATCAATGGGTTTGACTTTCAGAGGCAGACGGTGCCGACCACAAGTGCGCTCACTAATGCACACGCACAAGCCCTCCTCCAACAGGTAACGCACCACGCCATCGCACACTCCACCACGAGTCACTTTTGTTTGTGAGTCTAATGGATACCGTTTTGGTGTAATGCCGCATCTTAACTAGTTTTCAGGTCTGAAGTTTAAACAGAGGTTTGCTCATCTGCACGAGCAGGAAAGAGTTAATTTAAATGAGCCAGGCTCTCCTCCTGTCGCCTGGCAACACGGCAGATTAATCAAACCCTGTATGCTAATTAGCTGCTCTGCGGTTGCTCGGAAACAGATGGCAGAGAATATGCAAATCTATGCAGAATTTACATGCACTGCATAACAGTTATTTTAATTAGCATCTCAACTCTCTCTCCCCCCTCCCCTCCCCTCCCCTTCCCACTCACTTTCCTGGTCTCTGAAGGCTGCAGCACATTTAAATGCCCCCTCTCTCACTTCGTTTTTAATTCAAATTCCTCTCCCTGCTCAAAGACTGAAGGCTCATCCTCAGAGAGCCGCTCAGGTAGCACACAGAGAGTTCATGTTTTATAGTGTTGTGCTTATTTTATTTACACGGCTCCTTTTCGGTGTGAATTAATCAACCTTTCAAACTGCTTTCAGTGAAAACATTTTGGATCTTGTTGTTATTTATGATTAAAAAAAAAAGCTGTGGCTTGTTTGACCAGACCTATCACGCTGTCAACACTTCTCAGTGACCTACCCTGTAGGAAGATTTCTCCTAAGCCTCCCTCTTTGCTTCACCTCCACTAGTCTAAGTCGGAAGACTCGAGCGCTCTTCCGACCTCCGTCCAGCAGAGCGTATTGCCTCAAACCCAGCTAATGTTGGCCGGGGGACAGATTGCAGGAGTAAGTGGCCCTGTTGCCTCATGTTGCTTTGAGTTAAAAAACTTGCATCTGGGGGGGGGGGGGGGCACCCCCACAAAATAAACACTTTTTTTTCAAAAAAAAAAAAAAAAGATTGGGCGATGAAAACTGCCCCGGATTCTGTGGCTTCGGTGTCTGCCTGTTCATCCCAGTGATTGTTTATAGGCTCTACGTCCAAATCCTTCCGTCACAGAAAATGGAGGGATGGGTTTGGACATGGCCTTGATGTGTCTGTGCACTCACGGTTCGACATCATTCCATATCCATCCATGTTAGGATACAGGAACCGATGCTCCACTTCCAACGACACATTCCATATCCATCCGGGGGGGGGGCATGCTGTAGTTGAGAGGACCGGCCGTGTTGAATGCTCTTTACGCTATGCTGGAGTGAATGTATACTGTGCATGTGGATGAGAGTTTGACCAGGACGTCGACATGCTTGTGCCTTTTTTTTGCTCTGCTGCATGAGTCTTCTTCTCCATTTTGCCTGTCTGGGCTCATACTTCGTGTTGCCACGATAATGACAGTTTTAGCACAACTTTGATACCTTTTTATGAAAAGTAAAGTTCAATAGAAAAGTGTAGACACACACACATTACTTGTGTGCACATGATAAAGTAGAGGAGGAACTGGAGTAGACCAGGCTGAGTTCTAGTTCATTTAAACAACCGTTGGCAACAGCGTCAAACAATACAATCCACCTGTTGGAGCAAAGCAGGGAAACATTAAGGATTGATCTTATTGATGGAGATGGATTCTTGCCATCATGTGTGAATGTGTCACGAATATTATATGCGACTCACGTATTTTTTGTAATATCCCATTGTGGTATTATAGTTATCTTTAAGTCAAATATTAAACCTTTCATGGGTATCAAAGCCAAAACTCAAGTATTGTGACAACACTGACTCATCCGATCTCTGATATAACATAGAAGTGGTTTCCTTAACCGCTACTTGAATTCTCTTCTCTTTCTTTGTCCCCTTCTGTCTTTCTGACCTCCCATCACGACCGTGTCCCTCTGTCTGTCTGTCTTTCTCGCTCTACGTCTGCCTGCCCACCTCT
>NW_022280077.1:1312346-1317250 GCF_004355925.1 Anarrhichthys ocellatus | reverse complement strand
CTCTCTCTCTCTCTCTCTCTCTCTCTCTCTCTCTCTCTCTCTCTCTCGGCTCCTCAGTTGACCCTGACCCCGGCGCAGCAGCAGATGTTGATCCAGCAGGCCCAAGCTCAGCTCCTGGCTGCGGCCGTGCAGCATTCAGCCAACCAGCAGAACAGCACCACCGGGGCCAGCATCTCGGCCTCCGCAGCCACGCCCATCAGCCAGCTGTCACAGCCCATCCAGATCGCCTCTGTAAGACACAATCGCCCATGTTTCTGTTTCTGCAGCGTTCATGCAAATCCTTAATGTGTATCTGGACAACACTCTCCCAGCCCTGAACGGTTTTGAATGAAGCCGATAGTTACGTTCTGTTTTAGTCAAATGATTTTGTTTTCGACATAGCTCTGTGCACATATGCCAGTCAACTGGAAGTCGTCTCTATGGGCCGTCCTTCTGTGATCTCCGATATGTTTCCGTTTTAAGTTTAAGATTTGTGTCAGATTTCGGACGTGTGCCGCAGAAAGTTATCATAAAATTGAGAAAAAGCAAATTAGAATTGAAATAGCTCTATTTATACATTTTTGTGAGTGAAACGTTTGACAGCATGTTTTGCTAACATGTCTGTGTAACACTGTTTATTATACACCATTACAGACACAAGACAAAGCCGTGGAAACATGGCGCCATTTTCAAAGCGATACGGGACTTGGACTATATGTAATTTATTTAACTTCATGAATGTTTCTTTCATACTGGTACTATTATGTTTTGTTGTTACTTGAATCAGCTGCTGACTGTCTTTCTGGAAACATTTCACTCACTGAAATTTGGATTATATGGAAATTATAATAAAATATATACATAACTCATGTCTGTTACTGTTACAATAAACCGTGCTGATGATTTTTTTTTTTGTTTTCTCGCAGCAGCTGCAGCCGCAGAATCTAAGTCTGCCTCAGTTTGTTCTGCTGCAGCCCGGCCACCCGATCGCCACACTACAGCAGCCCACTCAGTTCATCATCTCACAGCCGACGCAGGCCCAACAGGGTGAGTCAAACACTGCCGTGTTTTTATTTGCATGCAGAATTAAGATAAGGGACATATGTCATATATAATTCATTGTTATCAAAGCAGCCTTTCACTCTGTAGGCATATTGCAAGCCCAGAGTCTTCTAAATCTACCTCAAAGCCAAGCTAACCTCCTGCCGACTCAACAAAGCCTCACCCTTGCAACTCAGGTTTGTAATACAATCGCATTACAAAGCCACCGTTTATATATTTGCTTGGTGCATTTTCTTTTTACCACTTGCATTTTTCGACTTCTTCTTAACCTCAATAACAAGTCCACCCTATGTTTTGCTGCAGCCTGCCACTCCAACCCGCACAACAGCATCCACACCTATCCAGTCCCTGTCTCACAGTCAGACAACACCCAAACGGTTGGACACGCCCACTATGGAGGAGCCCAGCGATCTGGAAGAACTGGAACAGTTTGCCAAGACCTTCAAACAGAGGCGCATCAAACTGGGCTTCACACAGGTGCGTGTGTGTAACACTGAATAGATTGAGTGTATAGAGCAATAATGAACTTGTACTATAGGTGGGTCTCGGCTAAAAGCTTTCTTTTTCTCTGTCTCGCTCTGTTTCCCTCCTTCTCACCAGGGGGATGTTGGCCTGGCCATGGGGAAGCTGTATGGAAACGACTTCAGCCAAACTACCATCTCTCGCTTTGAGGCCTTGAATCTGAGCTTTAAGAACATGTGCAAACTCAAGCCATTGCTGGAGAAGTGGCTCAACGATGCAGGTTTGTCCCTGCACCCACCTGAACAAAGGCCAGAACGCTTTGATTGCTTGCGTGGGGATTCTTTACTCTCCTCAGAGAGATGTGTCTTTCCAGTGCCTTGTCTTTACCTCTCCTCCCTTCCTTTGTGTCGGTGCTGTTTGTGCAGAGACCCTGACCGACCAGTCCCTGTCCAGCCCCAGTGCCCTGGGCTCACCGGGCATGGGCATAGAGGGGATCAACCGCAGACGGAAGAAGAGGACCAGTATTGAGACCAACATCCGAGTGGCCTTAGAAAAGAGCTTTCTGGAGGTTCGAAACTCATTTTCCTGAACAAAACAATATTGATCTAAGCAGGAAAATCTAGTTTAAGCTCACCATGAAGTGTTCAGTGAGTAGAATATGTACAGACTATAGGCTCCTCAGTGCTCACAGGGCATCTCTGGCTTTTTTGCCCTCTTCAAGCAGAACCAAAAACCTACCTCTGAAGAGATCACCATGATCGCTGACCAGCTCAACATGGAGAAGGAGGTGATTCGGGTCTGGTTCTGCAATCGCCGGCAGAAAGAGAAGAGGATTAACCCCCCCAGCAGCTGCTTAAGCGGAGTAGGCAGCACCCCCATCAAAATCTTTACCCCCAGTAGCCCTCTGGTAAGGAGGGACACATTCCCACTCAAGTGTTTCTTCAAGGACCGTTTTCTAGATTGTTGGTCTGTTCTGTTTCAGGATCAATTTGAAGATCTGTTACACTTTCATTTGCAGGTTTGACATGTGGATTTTTGTTAATTGTTCTCTAGAATTTGCAACAATGCCAGGGTTAGGGTTAGGGAATTTGCTACAATGCCAAAAGAGTCATTATGTTTGTGTCACTCTTAACACAGTAGCTCATTCAGTCCTCTCGTTGTGTTGCGCAGGTGTCCAGCACAGCAAGCCTTGTGAGCAGTCCAAATATTAACACACCCACCACTCTGACTGTAAACCCAGTGATGCCTCTCACCAGCACCAGCGTCTCCAATCTGTCTTTCACAGGTGTGTGTACAGATGTGCTCGACATGAAAGCGTGAGTCTGATCACACAAAATGATAGAATTGAATGTTAACTTGTGTTTTTTCTTTTTTTCTCCCCTGCGCTGCCTCAAAGGCACAAACACTGCATCCGTAATCTCCACTGCACCTATCATTACTACAGCCGGCTCTCCGTCTTTAAGTCCCTCGCCGACGACCATTCAGTCCAGTAACTCGGAGAGTAAGATGCACACCATCATCAACCAGGTCCCGACGTCCATAGCCACCGCTTTAGGGACGGGTCAGCTGATGGTGTCGGCGTCGGGTCTGTCTGCGGCGCTGCAGGGCGCACAGTTACCCAGCAGCTTTGCTGCAATGGCTGCCGCTGCTGGGCTCAACTCAGGACTGATGGCGTCCTCCCAGTTCACTCCGGGGTTAGTATAGGCTATGTCCAAATAAGGCCTCTGATTACTACTACTGTGGTGTTGACTCAAGTGTTCGGGTGTCTTCTCTATTGATTTAAAATGGTCTTGTCTGTGTGTCCAGGGGGGCCCTGCTCAGTCTGACTGGCGGCCTTGGCGGCGGGCTGAGTCCTGCCCTCATGAGCAACAGCACCTTGGCTACCATCCAAGGTGTGTATCAATGTATGCATTTTAAATTCTTCAAAACATTTCCTTACTATATACACACTCGATACAGTCCCAGTTTTACGGCATTATATATATGGAGACGGGGTTCCCAACCTTTCTGTGTATTGACAGTTCTGTTGCAGATTGGCTGACTGGGGTTTGGGTGGTTTGTCTCTGCAGAAACAGAAAAGACGAGAGAGTGCGGGCCTAGAAACTGATCTAGAAGCGAATTGTTTACTCCGTAGAGCATTTCACAATGGTTATTTATTGAACTCAAAGAATACAGATAGACTTCTCAGCCACGTTCAGGTAGTGGTCTCCCACAGATTGTATGTACTGCTGAATGCTGTAATGAGGTTGGTGTTGACGGACTGGTTACATCACGTACGGTTGAACCACTTTAATTTAAAACCAGTATAATCGTTTCTAGTATGGCAGGAAGTGAGGAGGGAACATGCCGCACAAACTGTAACAAGTTCAAAGGTATTTTACCAAACCTGACAAATTAGGAAACAGATGAATAAATGAATCCATGAATAGAACGAAATTCAGTTTACAAAAATAACATATCTATGAAATGTACAAAGAAAATGATAAAAAAGAGAGAAAATCCATCATGGGATTATGTAGATAACACATTGTTTGCATAATTTGTTTAATTAGAGGAAAAGTGAGGCCATAACCATTTGCAGGCCACGCCCACGAGGTTAATGGTGCTGAGACAAAATCACTTCTGTGAGGATCCTGCTGATAGATAATAAAGTTAGCTGATGAAACAAAAAAAAAAGAACGTCTATTATAATACATTTTAAACACAATTTTCTTTACGTCTTCATTGAAACTGATCCTCACTCTCACCCCCCCTCCCCTCCCCTCTCTCCTCCACAGCTCTGGCTTCGAGTGGCCTCACTTCTCTGGACGGCAGCAACCTGCTGTTCGCCAACACTTCTGCGGGCACCACGCCGATCTTCCTGACCCCCCAGAACCTGTCGCTGCTCACCGGCTCCCCCCTCAACCTGGTGTCGGCCGGGCCGGGGGGGCTGCAGGTCACCGCCGATGCTCATCATCAAGCCACCGCGGCCGCTGTGCCTGTGCAAGCCTCGACCATTACCACTGCCTCCAAGGCTCAGTGAAGCCAGTCGGGCTGCATCCTGAATTGACGCCCCGTCTCTTACGTTGTGCACTACTTTCACACCATGTAGGGAACAGGGAGGTCGTTTGATATAGGCTCTGCGCTTCACTAACCACCCCGCATTCTTTCCACTGTATCTATCATTATTTAATCCTTTTGCTGCCACCAAAAAGAAAATAACCTCAAATGAGGTTGAGGTTGACTTTTAATTTTTTTAGTTTGTTTCCTTTTATGATTCTTGGATGTTGTTTTTCCTACAAACAGTAGCCAGATGGACACTGTTGTTGGCCTGCCGCTCCTCATGAGCCTTGAAAAGTGTCCGGGAAAAAATAATATCCTTGGCACCATCAAGCTGTTCACATTTAAAGATTATGTGTGTG
>NW_022280077.1:1307582-1312246 GCF_004355925.1 Anarrhichthys ocellatus | reverse complement strand
TATATATATATATATATCCTCCTATTTCCAGGTCAGAATTTTGTCTGAAATACTTCTAACCAAAAACTTTAGGATTTTGCTCTTTTAACATTCAAACTAAATGATTTACTACTAATTTCACTATATTCATCATCACTAATGGGGATTTGTGTGTCGCCCCATCTTTAATTAACTCTTTTGGGTATTTTGGACAGGCCTTGCCGTAAATCATATCAAAGTTATATTGTAGAGACTTTTTTTTGTTTTTTGATTTATTTTGTCTTTGCGGTCTTTTTTTTTTTTTTTACATTTTCAGAACTTTGTAAGTCTAATATTAAGTTAAGAGTTAACTATCACTTTTTAATCGTGGTTATAAGGCTTTAAAAACGAGTAATAAGTGGCCGATATAAAGGTTATCATTGCTTTAAGGGTCGGAGGGACGAGACACGTCTCTCTGAGCCTCTCTTTCTGGAAACACTGAGTTTTACACTTTGCTGCGGTGGCAAAGTGGCCCCTGTGCTTTTGTAAAACAACGGTCTCACTGAGGATTCTAGACACTGATAGAAAATGACTGAAAACATTGCTTTGAGAGCTTTATAAACAGCTGCAGACATGTAGTCCTGTGGGGTGATTGTGGGTGATTTTGTGTTGGGGATGGTGGTCTATTGGATAGCTGTACATTGAGTTTGGATTCCGAGGTAGAAACGTCTGCATGTGTTGTCTACAGCTCAGGCAGATGCTGAGAGTTCAGTAAACTGCATGATCCACCAGGCTGGGGAGGACTAGTCAGGGGGGTACGCTCATTATACCAAATGTATGGTGGCATTGGCTAGATGGGGTTATTGTATTGTGTTTTTGTTTCATTTTTTTTTTGATAGTAGTACCGTCGTATCTACTTGTGCACAGTATCTGTACCAAAAAACTGGATTGATGAGCTGCAGTCTGCCTGTCTTTGGGAGGAATGAAATTCTGTCTTTCATTTGTCTGCAGTCGTTCGACTGGCTCACGTACTTTAAGATATACCAAAAATATTTGTTCAAATAATTGCTGTGTGTAGTCGGTGTAGCTTAGTCTAGTCAATATATTTATGAGTACAAAAATCTCTCTTCATTGTCAACAGAATATAGAAATGCAATATTTTGATGATCATTTTCCAAAGATGACCTTTTTTTTAAATTATTTGACAAAAGTGTCTCATCGCTCAACTTTTTCATTGGCAGCACAACTGACCAAAAAGAGGGTTCATTGGCGGGTTGGGGCACGAGAAAGTAGTTCCCTTTTTGGATCTTTAATTTGTCTTTTGATCACCGGGGCCTCGCCCCTAAAGCCTGATCCTGGTTATCTCTCAGCCATTTGATGGCTTTGTTTTCCTTTTCATCCGTTTTGGCTTTTTTATTTTTTTGGTAGCAGTTTTGGACTTTTCTGAAGCGTAATGGAAGGGTTCGGTTTTTATGATTTTGTACTAATATTCAGCCATAAAACAACAGCTTAAACCAAAGTGGTTTTCCTCAGTAGTTTCTGTACCTGTCCGAGCACACAAGTTGACGTTCACACGATCTCGACTCCCCCCCCCCCACACTGCTGATAAATTATTTTCCCCTCTTCTCCCACCGCGGTCAATACCGGATATTCCTGATTTGGTGCTGCTTGATGAGGGTCACAGAAACTTAGCTTCACCAACCTGCTGTTGAGAGGCCTGCATGCCGATAGCTTTATGTGAAAACCAGGCCTCACGGTGTAGACCTCGCGTCTGGAGGGCTCGCTTATTAAAAACGCAGAGAACAAACATACCACACCTCCTCTCAGCGCCGCCATTTTGAACCAGCATGCTATGAAAACAAATAATCCTGCTCCCTAAATCTGTCCGTTGACTAGTCCTGTTATGTGCTACACATTCAACCAAACCACACACAAAAAGAAACGCTGTTCTGCTGCTTCCCAATAAACCACCACCGTGATGATAAAATCCCTGAGACCGCAAGCAGTGTAATCTGTCCGTGTTATCCTCCAGTGTACTTCTTTTCTGTTGTTGAATTATTTTGACTGAATATACCTCAGCAGCACTTAAACATAAGGTTCACCTTTAGGCATTTCTGTGTATAGAACAGTGTAGAATGTATAATTACCGTCTGGCTCGCCATTCTAAGTTCATACCGATGAAACACACATAAAAGGACAACCTACTACTACTACTGCTATTTTCTAGTACTACTATTTATGGGGTATTTCCAGGTTTAATTATTATTTTGAGATCCTTCTTGCCAAAGTAAAAGCCTTTCTCTTTGCAGCTAGGCGGGTGTCTGGCTGCTCACGTTGCTGGTTTCCCCCGTCTTTAAGGCCACAACGGGCCTCGAGGACTCGGTCCTGTTTGTAGTGACTAAAGAGCTGAACATGTGCTCGCAAGATAAACCAGTTGCCATCGGCACCGTAGGATGTTACTGAAATATTTATCTGAATTAGAGAAACGATCTTTTCTTAATTCTATACATATAAATATATATATATAAACACGTGTAAGATATTCATATTTTATATTTGAACCGGTATGTTATCAAGAATGAATGTAGTGTTTATCATGCTTACTCGGAAAAAAAGAAAAAAAAAAAACCTCCCCTAAAATCTTCCTTTTTTTTAACGATTGCAAATTCTTTTTTTTTTTTTTTTTTTTTTTGAAAACTGACGACCAAAAAATAAGAGAAGAAACGTGAGACCACGCCTCGGTGGTGCGTGAGTCGCTGACACCTGCTAGGTCTTTTCAACAGGAAGTGTTTGTTCAGGCGCTCCTGACTCTGAAGCATCTGATCTTAATCTTTTAATAGATTTTTTTTTTTTTTTTTTTTTTTTTCCCCCACTTTTAGTCGTTGTGGACTTGATTTGTTGTGCTGTCTTTAACAATCATTTTAATATTTTTTTTTTAAATATTACTTTATGCCTTTAATTGTTTTGTATAGTATGAGAGGGCAAGATCACTGGCTTTCTTAGTTTGACAAAGAAGATTAACATTATCATTTATGCCTTATTGTTACGTAGAAGACATGAGCATTGTAGCATTGTTTTGTGTGTGTGTGTGTGTGTGTGTGAGAGAGAGAGAGAGAGAGAGCGAGCTTGAGCGTTGAGCTCACCTGGTGCATTGTTTTCACTGAAACAAAACCGTGTACTTTGGGCATTTTGGAGCGTGGGATGATTATGTTGCTACCTATGTTTTTAGGTGTGACTCAGACAGGTTGAGGATACCTGTGAGAAAAGCTTTACTAATAATTCCAGCAGGTGGATGTGTGTGTGTGTGTGTGAGAGAGAGAGTGTCTTATAAAGAGAGAATAGGGAGGGCAGTCTACAAACCATTATGGTGCATTTCCATCTTTCAACGGGTGTTTGAGAGTGATTTTTAAAAACATGGTGAGACATCAGAGTACTTATTTAGTTTTTGTCAGTTTTTGTCCTGCGGGGGAGGTCGCTACTGATTAACTAAAGCAAGCCAGTTCATGGGTCAAAGTCCAGCTTGTGGTCCTAGTTGGACTGTTTAATCTCTACTAATGATCTTATTAACTGTCAACTGACGGTCTTTCTGCCGCTGGTTTTGCTTTGAGTGCTTTGGTTTCACTGCGCGATCCGGAGATGTGATGATGCTCCTGCGGATCAGCCATGAATGGAGTTGTAGTTTGTCAGCCCACCACACTGGTTTGCTGGTTTTTAAGGTTGACAAAAGGAAGTGTGCAGCACCAGTTTAGGCAAAAGGAGCTGTTGTATACCTCATTTCTAACTCAAGACTGAGTGAAACCTGCTTTAATCTACTTCTGAAATATATAAAATAAAAATAAAAAAACGCAAATAAATACCCACACTTGTGTCAGTGGAGAAGCCTGTTCATACCTGTACTTTGTGAAGGGTTGTGGAACATGCCACCACAAGGGGGAGACACAATACATACCAGTACTCATGAATGTCTGCTGTTCTTCTTTCACGATTTGGTGTTTTTATGCTGCACACTGATGTATTTTTCAGCAATGATTTGTTGTAACTTGAGATTTAAGTATATTTTGGTGTATTGTATTCCTTTACTGTCGGTTCAAAGTTGCTTTTTTTTTGTGATACGAACAGACGACCCCTCCATGTTTGAACACTTTAAGTTTGACAATCCTTGTTGTTGTTTTGCTCTCTGACCAGGCACTGGTATGTAACATGTCTTCCCACTTGACGGTGCGCTGTCGCACGCCCAGTCTCTCGCTCTCCACGTGGTACCAACGTTAACCAAAGACTTCTAACTTGATTGTATATGAACGACGCCCCCGTCTCGGCTCTTCCCCCGCCTCAACGCTCAAGCATCAATTCCCGGCCGCACGCTCTCACCCGAGTCCTCGATTCATCTGTAAAGAGTTTGCGTTTTTAATTGCATGTGAATGTGTATCCGCCCCCCGGAAAACACTCCGGCGTCCTGTTCGGTCGCGGCGGTTTCAGTGCCTGTGGGCGGGGATTAAAGGGAGTGACCAGGGGCTGAGCGGGCTTCTCTGACCGACACGAGCCAATCTGGTGGTGGCTGGGTGATGTTTGTTAATACACACTGAGGGTTTAATCCTGTGCACACTGTACATGCTCAGGACTCTGTATGTGTTGCCTGTCTTGAGTGCTGTTGGTTGTTTCCTCTCTCTCTCTCTCTCTCTCTCTCTCTCTCTCTCTCTCTCTCTCTC
>NW_022280077.1:1263384-1307572 GCF_004355925.1 Anarrhichthys ocellatus | reverse complement strand
CTCTCTCTCTCTCTCTCTCTCTCTCTCTCTCTCTCTCTCTCTCTCTCAAGGACTGTGGTGAATAATGCTGTTCCTGCCTCTCACAGTGTGTCCGTCTCTTTCTCGTCCTCTGTACACTGTATAGTCCAGAACATTTACCCTGTTGTCTCCAGGAATACACATCCTGCGGTCGATTTTGAATCTCACTGCTGTGTCCCTCCTCCCTCTTCCCACCTTCTGCTCTCTCCTTTACCATCGTCTCCTCACTACAGACTCTTTATCAGCTGTGACACTATGCATCATGGTCCTTCACTCTGCATGGACTGTGTCCCTTCCGGCTCAGACCTCTGGCCGACGGGCTTCAGTGACACTTTGTTTAATGCTTTACTCCAGGTGAGGTTGTAGGACCTCACAAGCGCTATCCCAAAGCAAAAATCCAAATATTTAACTTTTGACAAATGCAGATACCAAAGATATCTCTCTGTCCTGTGTCTTTCTCTGTTTTTTCTCCCTTCCACCCTGCAGCATGTGTATTAAGAGACAAACCCAGCACTGGCTTTAGTCCTAGCCTCAGTAATTCCAAAGCTAGATGTATATTTTGGTATATTTCCGAGAAAAACTTGCGTGGAAAGCGTCTGTTTCTCGTTTGTTTGTTGTAATCTCTTGTTTTCTGTCACAGCATGGAACTAATTGCAGAACTGTCTTACTCTTGGTAGGTTAAAGATATAGTATTTTTGTATGTTTTGGGATTTGTCATGTGTGTGTGATTATCAGTTCACAGCCTAAGTGACCATGGCTTTCAAACAAGGAAAAATGAGAAAACAAAAAAAAAAAGGAAACGCCAACCATGTACATATTTCGTCTGTGTATCTCAAAAACTGCATTCTGTAAAACATTTACTACTCGCGTGGAAAGCTTGGGCTCATCTAAAGGAATGTGTCCCCGATTTATTTCCTCTTTTCTTATTCTGCAGTCTTACGATCATTGTCTCTCCAGGACTCTTAGCGTAAAGAGTCCTGGTTTCCATCGTGGACAAATCACTGAGGCACACTGCTCCGATTTGACGACAAGGGGAACAAAAACCGAAACTAAAGAACTGCCTCCAGTCATGGCGGCGTAGAACTGAAAGGTTGTGTAGGAGTTTTAAGTATGTGAATCAGGATACATAGTAGATTTTGATGCATTTGTCTGCTGTATTTTTGTTGGTTTTGTTTTTATACACATATAAAAATAATCTTTTACTGTAACTGTACAGTTCTCTTTTGTTGTAAACATCATTAAAACATTTTCCAAGTGTTTTGACATGTGCTTTGACTTTTATTGGCATTCAGTTACACAAGTGAAGCATACATGGTGATATTTTACAGCAGCCGGAAGCCACAACTGTTAGCCACGCTAACGGCGGCTCACTGTGAGGTTCACATCTTAATTTATAACTAAAAAGTAACGACAGTCAGTAGTTTCTGCTGTACTTTGTGTTTAGCACTAATAAGTAAATGTTAGCGTGCTGATACGACAAAATAACACGTAGAGCAATGTGCCTGCTACACATCTGCATGCATTGTTAGCATTAGCATGTTAGCATTAGCATGTCAGCAACCGCTGTGCTTAGTTGCAGCAGCATATGGTCACTAGTGTGGCTGTTGGATATGGAAATTGCAAAAAGTAAAAGTTTACACTCTGGCAGAAGAGATAACAGTAATTAATTTGACATTTGTGTAATTTGATTTTATAAAATGACATAAAAAATCCCATTATGATATATACATAGTGATGTCATTTGTCTTCACTTATCACAACAGAGGAAAAGCAGCAAATTGTCATTTTTGAGAAGCTTGATCCAGAGAATGTTTCTCATTCTTGCTTGATATATTAATAATGAATTGGTCATCAAAATACTTTTCCTATTTGGATCACTTATTCAGCGAAACGTTCCAGATCAAATTATAGCAATGCTGTCTCTGGACCATGCTGGGCTTCAGTGGGGAGATAGAGGATGTGGAGCGGTGCCACTAGGGATCAGGGACTCAAAGGGATCTGGATCCCTCACCACATCCTGGGCCGACTGTAGAGGAGAGAGACGGCGTTTAAGATCTGTATTGATTAGACCAGCAACTTTACCGCTGACCAAAGTGTAAAGCAGAGGTGATGAACCACCCACATCCTGTTAATAACACACATAATACAATTTGCCTTTTATGAAATGTTATATTTCATAAAAATGTATTACATGTCTGTGTGTTAGTGGCCCTCTTCCAATATACAACACTGCAGATGACTGTTAGTTTCTGCTCGTTAATAAACAGTAGATTTTGTTTGTAATGAAAGCCGGCAGACTTTTGACCCCCGATGAGTTGGATATGACCAAAATCAAAAGAAACATGTCTAATCTCCAGAACTAGTAAACCATTGTGCGTCACAACACTTAAGCTGTTTAAAGAGTGTTTTGAATTTAAATGCACAATGATCACAGTGATGAAAGATGATCATTATTATCATATTGTGTTATTCCAATAATCAATATCAAATAAAATCAGAGCATCTAGGTAAACATTGTAACTTTTGGAGTTGGTCCTTGGTGACTGGATTAGTGGATATTTAGATTTTGGATTATTACATCTGAACATGTCTACTCAGCTTCAGGAGAAACTTGTTCAAGTCCAAATCACGCCATAACATCTTGCAATTTAGTGTCATGCTTCCCTTTAATAGGCCGTTTTCACTGAGGACATGTTGACATGTCACAGCGGGATAATCACAGGTGTAAGAAATAACACTAATGATGGCTCAATTTCATTTAGCTACTTCAGTTTCAGGGTCCTGTTTTTTTTTCACGCTGGCTCTCTGTCACACTGTCATGACACTGAAATACAACAGAGCCATCGTTAATGTTATTACCTGTGATTTGATGAAAAGTGAACATGTCTGCTGTGGCAATGGCCCGTGTGGTATTTCCAATTGTAATTGTTTGAGATTATTAGTGTTATTTTTACTCTATGCAGAATGATTGAATGTAATAAACATTAGGGAACTTTTGCTTAAAATGTGGGACAAAACATTTGAACTTTTGCAACTAACAAACTTTTTTTTTAAAAGAGCCGTTTCACCCACATGTTTCCTTTGCTTTTGACCTTATCCTACAATTGTAGACATTTTATATTGTTTAACAGTTTTGATTGTAAGAGACCATGTGAGTGAAGAAACAACCTTACCCCAGATTTGTTTTTTTTCTTGGCAGCTTTTTTCTAGAAGAGATCAAATACAACATAATGATTGAATGCTTGGGCGCCAGAACAGGCGAGCATGTGATCTTTAAAAGTCTTACTTACGTTTACTTTTGATAGTTCAAGCTCTTGGTAAGGATCAGTATCCTTTGCTCTCTGAAGCTCCTGGAGAGGAAATGTGAAATTATGAACAACTGCTTTACAGCAGAGTTAAACATTGTCTGGTCATCAAGTGGTTTGAGAGTTCTCCTTACCTGGTAAATGCAGTTATCTTCCTGTTTAGTCAGGTGCACAAAAAAAGGGGAATGCACATATTCAGCAGATACACATGCACTCATGAATAGAAACAGTTTACATCAATCAATAAACAGTGGAGAAATGGAAAACATGGGTACTTACAGGCCGTCCAACAGGTGGGATGTAAAACTACATAGAGAGGAAGAAAAAATTAAACAACCATTTTATAAATTAATATATCAAAGAATAGGTCAGCACCTCGCTGAATTTTTAAATTGTTTAAATCGTTGATGAAACATAATAGTTTAATCAAAACATAGTCCAATCGTATGCCTTCAAATTAGGCTGTTGGTCGGACAAAAAAAATATTTTGAAGATGTTATGCTCTGCTGTGAGAAATTATAATGGGCATTTTAGTTTTAATATTTTATGACATTGTAAAAATAATATCCGAATATCCCAAAAATAACTCTGATTAATTGATAAAGACAAAACATGTTTACATCTGATAAACCAGAAGTTTTAAGGTATTAAATGAATAAATCCTCAGTTATTAAAACTCATCAATTAGCTTTCTGTCAGTCAAAATTGACTGATTGTTATTGTAACAGTGTGGTGAACCTGAAGCCGGTACTTCCTGTGCTGTAACTCACCTTTTCTCTGAAGAAGAGTACCGTGGCAATAATGCAGTAAACAATCAGTATCGAGTCCAGGAAGTAGCAGGCTACCGGATCGGTGAAAAGAATCACTAAAGGAGAGAAATGGTATAGATTTTATATTTCATTACATTTGGGTTTCAATATTTTTTTATTTGTGAGATATTTCATCCACTGAATTACATTTCAGAGGAAATGTTTCCACTTTTGTCTGATGGATATACCATTTGCTTTAGCTTGCAGATCCATATTTAAATTTGTTAAGACTATATATTTATCCCCAGCAGGAAAATTCCCATCACTGCAGCACAAATACAGCCCGAGGGGAGAAGTGAGTTAAAACAAATGAAATAAATGGCATTGTAACAAGAACTTAAAACATTTTATACTTTATAATACCTTGGATTATATTGTTCCACTAATTGTACAAATATTTGCGTGATTAGCCTATATATGTACAAAAATAAGGAGTGTAACTCTAAAATATTTTTTTAACCTTTAGTAGAAATATGCTACTACATACTATATGCTGACTATATCATTGTGTTGTATCAATATTCATGCAAATGTTTATTCATGCAAATGCATATGTAGAAACAAGTAGCTGTCATTTATGTATATATAACATAAATGTGGGAATATATGTGTCTAATGAATGCATACAAATCTATGTAAATATGTAAAACAAGAATTCTTATAGTATATGATAATATAAATAAAAATGGATATTGTGATGCAATGAATTTTACAATATAAGATACAACACATGAATAATAATAATGTAATACATTAAAATATAATATAATGCCATCCAATGGAATAGTTCTTATTTATTAATGATATTATTATTATTTTCACTTGCAGTGGGTAAAATGCCTCTATGAACACTTCTTCCACCACTGGGTGTATACGTATATGAATAACAATCTATTAATATAATAATAACAATATTTAACAGCTCACAAATATCACTGGTGTCGGGTAACATGTATCTTAAATGGATCTCAATGAAGAAAAAGGAAACACCTTCCATTGGAGTATTTAATATTTGTTCTGGTTTTATTACTTTAACTTGCTTCATGTAAAATGTTTTAAATGCAGTAAGTTTTACTTGGGACATTATTACTGTAAATTAATGTAAGTCATTTCTAAATTCTGACTTCAGAAACAAACTATAATAGTAGGACATAAGGCCACCAGTGTGTGTGTGTGTGCGTGTGTGTGTGTGTGTGTGTGTGTGTGTGTGTGTTTGTGTGTGTAAACTGTAACAAGACATACAGGATATCCATTCTGCAACATGAGGCACAACATGGGGCATGTGTGAGAATTGAGTAAGACCCCCTGAAACAGGAAATAAGAAAGTACATATCTGCAGTTTCGGTAGATCAAACGTCTTCCTCTCAGTTCGATGGGCTGCTCTGAGGTTTTAGTGAGAACTGTTTATCTCGCTGTGCGAGAAAAACAGAAGTCATGTTTTAAAAACTTCGCCAGTGGTGGTGATTAATGCTATAATCTTCATCAGATCTTGATCTTCTAAAGTTGCTTCAGGACTTCTTTCAGTCTTACATTATTTTAATACTTCAAAAAGAAAAAGAACTTGGGAAGGTTAAGATGAGCAATCCGACTGGTTCTCAAACTCTCACAGAAAAAGTAAAAAAAAAAACCTTTGGTAATCTTATTATAAATGCTATGATGAAATATTTCAACATTTTGTGAAATAAGCTAACTATGTATTCTTGATACAACTCTCATGTCTATAGGCTAAATATGGAGCTGCAGACACTGCTACTGTAGCTTAGCTTATAGCATACAGGCTGGAAACAGTGTAAACAGCGAGCATGGGTCTGTCCACAGGTAACAAAACCAGCACCTCTTAAACTCACTAATTAAAACACACAGATTTTATTTTACCTGAGGACCGACAAACTGAGCCACGCTAGCTGTTTCCCCTTGTTGTTGTGCAGTGTTTCTGCTAGGCTACGCTAACCGGCTGCTGTTTATAACTTCAGCGGACAGACAGACAAACAGAGTTGTTTGAAATTTCAGGGAAATACACTTTAGAAATATGCTTTCTAACAGACAGTTAGATAATAAGATTATTACCACTCTCGTGTCTGAATGTTAAAGATAAAGCATACAGCAGCTGGTTAGCTTAACTTGAACATGAACCCAATTCTCCACTTTTTTTTAGGGCTGCACCATTTCATAAAATAAAGTAGTCAGGATTTGTTGTGAATTTCCCCAAATATTCAGCCTGATATATATATATATATATATATATATATATATATATATATATATATATATATATACTGTATATATACTTTATCTCCAGTTGAATTTGAGAATTTTGTTCTTGAAATGTATGCTTCCTTACAGTAAGCTAAGTGGAGCAGATCGATTTCTCATGTCTGTCCGCTAAATGTGAAGCAGCCAGTTAGCTTAGCATAAAGACTGTAAACAACAAAAGGGGGAAACAGAAAGCCTGACTCTTCCCACCAGCACCTCAGTTTTTGTATGAATTAAACAAATGAGATATGTTATGTAGTGAGGTGCTGGGGTGAATTTGTTACCTTTGGACAGAACCGGCTAAACTCACAAAATTGAATTTCAAACATCAACGTGTCATTTGAGGAAACGTTTGTAAAATGATACACAACACATTTAAAATACTTTAATTTTCTGAAACCATTTTGTGGTCTGAATATTTTATTCAGTGTAAAACATCATATAGCTTTAATAAAGAGCTGAAACAAGCGGAAATACAACCAACATGTTCCACAATCAGACAGGATCGAATAAGATAATCTTTCCACCCTAAAGGTGAAACAAAAGGAGCTCTGTGTCGAGGATGTTATTTCTTGTAAATATGTGCTGGATTTAATCGCTCTAACTACCTGATCATTTTTTTGTGATTGTTTTTTTTTACTGGTGAACATAAAGTATTTTGACATTTCTCGACATAAAGCAAAATATCATCAGCGAGTAGGAATTGAGAAATGAAGCTATTCTTGTGTTCAAAAGGTCAAAGGTTACAGGTAGCCTCTGCAGCTAAGTAGTAACGTATATATTCATTTTTTTATGGCAGCAACCCTCCTTTACAAAATATATGGTGAGTTTTTCTGCTGAGGGAGTTTTGTTTTATCGTCACAAGTTGCTTCGGAGAACTAACAGCCGAAATTCACCTTTAGTGTTTTCACGCTCAGTCTAATGTCTGGAGGGAGATTATTTATTCATGCACGCTTTCTTTCATCATGATGAGTCTGACTGAAATGCATGACAAGACTTAAAAGTGTTTTTGGATCATTTTGAACATATTTTTTTTCTCAATCCTCCCTTACTACGACATAAAAGGGAAAGTCTGGGAAACATCAAATGCACACAAACTTCTCCTCATGAGAACTTCTCCAGTTAAACCCAAAGGAAAGAAACGCAGTACATTTTTCTGTACTTTACGTTGACAGTGCTGGATTATAGACAGATCTAGATTTATTTACAGCGACATATGATTGTAGGACGCAGTTTATGAAAGGATGAGTAAGAGAAATAAAATAACCAACATCCCTCTGCAGTACGTACAATTCAAGAGCAATAAACATAATGTTTATTTAAATGTTTGCTTCATCAATGGATACCATGATTGTGTATAATTGTATATTATTTCCCAGTGTTCCATAAACAGACACTATTCTCATAACATTAAATGGAAGATGTGATTATTCTCTCATGTCTTAATTTCCTTTACTTGTAACAAAACCTCAAACAGTTACTTTTTCCGTCAGATAATGATGTGTGAAGAAGTTATCTCCTCTAATCTTGTCTGTGTCTCTCAACAGTACAGACATCAGATATTTGCTGCTCGCTATTGATTTCTCCAAAAAGTGAGTGAACAGGTGATATAAAGTTATTCACAGGGTGCAGCCTGATCTCTGTTTCAGAGGAGGCCTGTGTTATGGAAGTTAACAAAGATTTTTACAGCAGGTTGTGAATACAAAATGCATTAGAGTTTAGTTTCAAACTAATTCACCATCACTCTCTTAAAAACATGACTCTCTTCCAATGCCAGCCAGGTTAGATGGGTGTCCTTCATCCCATATACAAACGTGTCAGCCCAAACTCAATTATAAAGTCAAGAAAGTCACTTACCATCAGAGGAAACGGGCACCAGGAGCACAAACAGCACAAACACACTTGTCCTCAGTGCGTCCATGACTCTCCCTCCTCGATCTATTTCTGTCTGTTCTGTAAAAAACACGCTTTTCTTTCTGCCGTTCTCTACAGGTTGCTTCTGGTTGCTTCACTTTTCATTTTCCGTGATCAGAGGAAGTGGCTAGACTGACTACCTGCCAATGGACTGAGACGTTGGCTGTGTGAACTTCAAAGCACCGTACAACCTTCAACAACCACATAAAGTCTAACTGACTGAGTCATGTTCAACTTTTTCCCCAAATGTGACAAAATCCGTCCTTCCAGGCTAATCTGAACGTCACGTCAAACTCCTCTGACTCTGATATTCCTCTAGATTACAACAAGTTTATATGTACAATCAGCTCACCATGTATTAAATATACCCACATAGTTATTCCCCCTCTTCAACATGCAGTATAAATCAATTACTAAATGATTGTAACACACTAATGTAGTTATAAGCATTTATAAGACACCATTTAAGTGTTTCCTCATGAGTGCTGATACATTTTTAAACATTTACTATCTTTTCTGGGATGCCTTTTGTGACTGTGGCAATTGCAAAACAAATGTACTAATACATGTTTTATAATATACTGTTCATTATGCAACATTACAGCTGTGTTATGCTGTGTTATGAAGCTTACATTACACATTCTCTTCATATACATTTTGGCTGTTGACGAAAACAAAAGTAAACACACATTAATGTCCTTATATCTGCTTACAGCTACATTATAGCGTCTTATAATTTTTTTTAATAAACTGGTTATAAATTCTTTATAGGGGGTTTAAATGATTTCTTATCACAATAGCTTGTATTACAAATGATAACATTAGATGTTCTAGAGCGTATGTAATAGATGACAAAGTAATCTAACTTCAGGTGAATTTTGTTCCTTTACAACCCTAAACATTTAGAGGTGCATTGCATCAGTTTTACAAGGTACTTGCAGGGATGAACAAACTTTAGAAATGCAGCATTATGTCACAGGCCTGTATTGAAAAATGTGGCAGAAAGACTAAACCACAGGTTATCACGTGGAGAGTAGAAATCAGATTGTGTAAGTGGTAAAGTACAAAAATGCGCCTGTTGGTGAATGATTTGAGAAATATAAAGAGTCCATCGGCAGGCTGCAGAAAGATTGATTTGACATTTGCAGCTGGTTAGAGTCTGTTTAAGTAACTGTGTTCAAAAGGTCAAAATATAAATTGAGCCTATGATACTTAAATGTTAGTGTGTGTCTGTGTAAAGGAAGAGGTTACCAAAATGAGACCTCTGCACATTCCAAAGAGTGGTGTCTCAAGTTGCATAATCACACTGATCTGTGACACACTCACAGAGACTATTGAATTTGAGGTAAGTGAAGTCAGGTAAAGTTGCAGGGAGAAGACTTTATTTTGACATTGGCGTGTAAAATGTTCAGGGGCTTCTGTCTGAGGTCTGACCTCTGGGGCCTTTGATTAGATGCCCACAGTCAAGGACTGTAAATCAGACAAATCAAGAGGGTATCATTGTCCTGTGAGGGACAATGAGACACAAGGCGACGAAACTAACTTGAAACTAACAGATAAACGATATGGATACAACACATTTCTATTGTATTGCTTGTAGAATTATCAGAATTAAAAATCTTACTTAAAGGAACAGCGTGTAGCATTTAGGGGGATCTATTGACAGAAATGGAATAAAAAATTAATAAAGTATGTTTTCTTTTGCGTATATTTTACTGAAAATGTACCATAGAATGATAGTCCCAGTGTGCAAAATTTCGGGGGGCCGAGACCTCTTGATTGACACTTCAGACCTCCTGAAAGCCTCAATGGCAAAATTTTGGATCTCAAGACAATCTTCAGATGTTTCACTTGGTTGCAATCTTCAACCTCACCGCTAGATGTCACCAAAACCTACACACGACACCTTTAAATAAAATACAATACTTAATACGGCCTATAAAAAGTAAGAGTACCCATTCTAGTAAAGTGACAAGTGTGACTGACATTTAGTCATGTGTGACATTATTAGATTGTTAAAACTGATGCATCAATGTGAGCAGTATTTTACTGCTGGTCGAGGTGGAGCTATAGTTTTTATTTCTTCACATATAGGCTACAGTTTGTCAGTTTTGTCCCCAGATAAATCTGTTTCTGATTAATGGGTGACAAAATATATTAAATCTGACACAGAAATCTATTTTAATTTTCTGGACTTTGAAACTGTTGCTCTTTTGTGAAATATTAGATAATTTTAGCCTCTTTAGGTCTCGAACAATTATCTAAATGACACCATGTGAGATGTTTACAGTGTTTGGCAGAGCTGCTGACAACTACTAAACATCTGAAACGTGACAAAGAGACACAACTAATTATTAATAGCAAGGCAACACTTTTTGGGAGCCATTGATTTAATGTTTAGATAGATATATAGATAGATAGATAGATATATAGACAGATAGACAGATAGACAGATAGATAGATAGATACTTTATTAATCCCACAAGGGGAAATTTGTTCACTACAGCAGCATTATGATACAGGTAAGCAATCAAAGTAACAGAGTAAAAATATAAAATGTTGAGTATAAAAATGCACAATATATACAATGAAATATAATAATATTAAATTAACTAACTAATCAGTAGTGCAAAGATTTAACAATGTTTTGTATATCATTCGCTCATCAGATGTCTTTTTAATGAAAAATCTTTATCTGAAAGGAAATTATTGACTACTAGTCTGATGTTAAATAACTGATTTGAGTGGAGTAGAAGTATACATTAGCACAAGTACTCAAGTAATGTACCTCTAAATGATATTCTTAAGTACAGTACATGACAAACATCGTGTACTGTTACATCACTGGATAAAGGCACGTCAGTGTCGTGTTTAAACGTGATTTTATCATTTAACTCTTCAATGCATACGTTAATAAGCAGGGCGTGTCTGCTGCTCGTCACGTGACTTCCTGGGTGTTTCTTAAAGCCTCGGTCACATGATCCAGACGTTAGTCTTCTTTCTGTAGCGGCGGTGGTAAAGTGTGAGAAGGAGAGCTAAATTAAACCTCACAGCTAGCATATGCGAACACAACGAGTCTAAACTTGTCACCAGAAACGTAAGTGTTTTTTTTTTTGGAGAACTGTGCTTTGTCATCTCAACAAATCAGTGCGCATGACTTTTCTTCTCTGCTTGTTGTTGTTACGCTAACGTTAGCTGCACTAGCATAACTAAGCTAGCGTTAGCTAACTGACCGCGTCTCTTGTTGCTGTGATTTAAACCCTCACGAGCAGCCGGAGACCAACCGGAGCAACATGACGCAGATCCGTGGTGTCCAGCCGTGGTGCCTGAGAGTAACGTTGCACTTGATTTTAGGTGAGTATCCTTCCGGTTTTACGCTTTATCTGAACATTAACCACTATAACTATAACGTTACCGAAGGTCACAGATGACCTGCCCTCGACTAACGGTACAACGCCTGCACTGTTAGTATAAAAGCGACAGTTCCTGTGTTTTCTGACGATTCAATTTGTCGTGACTCCACTTGAATGTAGGCTATTGTAGCAGTTTGTGTGTCAGACATACACGCGTTTAACTTGTGAGTTTGGGTTGCTTGGCCATGAACATGCTGCCCTCGCGTGTCTCCGCGCAATTTAGCGTCAATCAAACTGAGGTTCCTCAGAGGAAACTTCTCACTTTCCTCCATCACTACCTGTCCTAGTGGGAGAGACCAGGGGGAAGAATGTAACGTTAGTAGAGAAACAAGAGGATGTTTGAGTCGGTTTCTATTATCTATTTGCAAACTTGAGGTGTGTTATTGATACTGGTGGAATGTAATAAATGCATAAAACTCAAGTAATGTATGTAAATACAGTGTTGAGGTAATTGTACTTTAAGTATTTTAAAGACAGGTCTTAAGCTGTATAAAACTACATGTTGACTGTTTACTCTGATTTTGAGTAGCGACTTGATTTGTGTCCACGTTTTTACATACAAAAGTTCAACTACCTCATTGATTATTATAATAAATAACATCTACTCCTTCCCCCTCATTGAAACCTCCAGAATCTATGAATAAGTATAGTTCAGTTCAACGGTTGGAGACAAAATGTCTTCTACATCACTGACAAATGTATTCTCTGTGTATGTGAGCCGGAGGTTCCAGTTTCCAAATCATTCTTGTGTAAGTTTCATATTGGACCATTAATTGACCTCAAAAACTCAGAGTTAAGGTGATTATAGGGAAAGCTTCAGGAGATGAAGGTGAACACATTCTTCTAGTATCAAACTCTGCACACATTATTCTGCACAGTGAAACAAACACTCAAGTGAAGTACAAAAAGGAAACTAGTTTTGGGGTCTTTATTGCTGCTGCAACATCCTTTAGATTTTTGTGGCAAATATTATACTTGATGAAACTTGTAACTATTTGTTTTATTAGTTGATTGACAGAAAAATAATCTGCAGTCAGTGTGGTGTGTTGTATGGCTCTCAGATAAAGGATCACTGGTTTAATGTGCTTCCTGTCACTTCCTGTGTGTGTGTGTTTGATAAGGAAGAAGTAAGCCATAGTCGTGTGATAATAAAGCGGTAAACTACTTCGAAAAAAACACCAGTCACAAGCCTGGTGACTGCAAGCCTCAAAGCTCTGGTGTCGGATATAACATGACTTGCTAGAGTATTTTTACACTTGTGTTAATGCTCTGAATACTTGTTTTACCTGATTAATGTAGTCTCATCTTAACCAGATCTAGAGTAAGTAAGTAAACATTTTTAGATGCAAATGGAAAGAAATCTTAATGTTGAATTAAAATGTCATCACTTTTGTAGTGACATCTTGTAATCAAAATTGGCCCGTCCCACAGATCAAAACCTGATGTGCCTAAACCAGTTACTACTTGACAATTCAAAAGTTTATTTTTGTTGGTTAAACTCATATGTATTTAATATTGACCACCTTGCATCTCTGTAATACTAGACTCACAACTGAACACTTTTTGCAGCTGCTGTCCTGCACCAGGGTTTAGCTACAGTAGCCCCGCCCACAACTGCCCCGCCCACTGCTGCGCCGCACAAAGACCCTGGCAGACCCGAGAAAGGAAACTACGTGGTCACCAGAAGCAACGGCACTGCCTGTTTACTGGCATCCATGGGTCTCCAGCTCAACATCACCTTCAACTCTGTCTCCCAAAATAAGGTGCCTAAATATAAACCCCCAAACAGTTGTCTGAATTCAGTTGGAGCTATAAATACAGACACATTAACAAGTTTGAAATGCTAAATGTTAGCTCCTTGTGGTTTACAGACTGTGCAGGAGGTTGTGAACCTTCAGCCCAACATGACGAAGCCCTCTGGATCATGTGACTCGGACAGAGCCTCCCTGCTGCTCATGACTGATGCAGAGAAGACCAACCTCACCTTCATCTTCACTCTGGTAAGTTACTGTACTGCTTTCTCATTTCGGGCCACCTCAATTCCTCGCTCCTCCGATCTTGACGCATTCCTAAAATGCATCTCGGGGGAGCGAGATGAGAGAGGACCGAGGAGGCTTGTTGGAGGAGCTATGAGCGAGGAAACACCGGTGTATCCTTTGCGAAAGTGTTTTCGGTACATGTAAACAAACAAGAGGCGTGGCACACACAGAGGTAATGATCTCAAACCCCGGCTGGAATCTACAAATGCAACATTTCCTTTTTGTAATCATAAATAGTATTTATTTTAAGATGATCAAATACGCCATTCACCTGATACTTATGTTTTTATACTGAATGTAGCTTCATCCACTTCAACTGCTATAATTCTGATGTGATGATTACAGGTGCAAAAAGCTCCGAACGTGAAATTATGTCAGCAATAACATTCTCTTAAATTCAGCACTAATTTATTGTAGTTGTCGTATAGACAGGACTGTTTGTGTATATAATATATATCAATAATTCATATATAAGATGTCACTCTTAATGTGTACTGTACTTTTCATACAAACATTTGTAGTTTAAAATGAAGGTCTGAGGTGAGGATGTCTCATTTGTTAAATCTGTTTCCTTGCCTCCTAGTCTCTCCCTCGCCTCCTCCACTCCCCCCTCATGTACTTCATGAAGTTGCCTCTAGATGGCAGCTGGCGCTCGCGGTAACCTCGCTTTACTGCAACGTAACTGACTGACGTCTTGCTGTTTCTCTCCAGAATGTCACGTCCAACAAGTACCACCTGAGTGAAGTGTCTCTGTCGGCAGACTGGCCTGACATGAAAGGTGAGTGCGTTTGACCTGTCCGTTTCTATGGTAACTACCCTTTAATCAGGTTGAATGAGCACGTGTCCAACTGATCCTGTGATGCGCCTCAGTGTTTGTAGTGTAATCTGTGTTTTTATTGTTTGGCACCACGTATACAAACGCATACTCACTCTACCGTGTCAGTGAGTAATAAATTACTTTTATTTTTAGTGCCTTTCAGGAAACAAGAGGTGTAACATTGTCACTGTTTTAACCCCTGAGCTACAGGGTTGTGTTGATGAATATTTAAATTGACTTCACTAGATGACAATTCCAGTTAACTGAGCAAACGAAGATGTAATTGATAGTGTGGCATGTAAACGAGCACAATACGGCTTTCAGAGGCTGCTAAATGTTTAGTTCCTGTTCTGATACAGACACATTCAGTAGGAAACACTCTAACTCTTCCTCAGTGTTTAGTCTCCTGCTGCAGTACTTTGTTCTGTCTCAAACTTTAACATTTTACAGCATTTTGCTCACAACATGAATTTCATTCTTTTATTGGTTATGCTAATTAGCTAGAGTATTGCATTGCTCTGTTTTCAATTAGCTCTTTTGTAGTGGTTCTTCTATTTTTTATTTATTTATTTTTTATTTTTATTTTTTTTTTTTAAATGGATGCAATTGCTGTTGGGATCATCACGTCTTGAACAAAGCAGCTGCCTTTAAATTCTCTATGCAGTGTGGTGAAATCTTTATTTAATCCTGTCTACCGGCATCCTTTTCTAAAGTTTAAAAAAAAAAAAAAAAAAAAATCTTTATCCATTTAAATCTGTTCTCTTCTCATTTTGTACCTCGTCTGTGTTACTTTTACTTGACTTCTCTTCCTCCTGTAATCACTCCCCTGCTACAGAACCTCTATCGGCCAATAACCGCAGTCTGGACTACCTGCGGGGCACCTTTGGGTTCTCGTACATGTGCCACGAGGAGCAAACTCTGAGTGTGGCCCCGGATTTCTCCATCAACACCTTCCAGTTGCAGGTGCAGCCCTTCGGCCTCACCGGAGATCAGTTTGGAGCAGGTAAACACTCCGGTCTAGTAGAATTGATAGAAAGTGAATCTGCCGTATCACTTTAATTTGTCCCCTCTGGTGTTTTCGCTCCCTCAGCTGAGGAATGCCAGTTGGATCAAGATGACATGCTGATCCCCATCATAGTCGGCGCCGCTTTAGCCGGTCTCGTCCTCATCGTGCTGTTGGCTTACCTCATTGGCAGGAAGAGGAGCCACGCTGGCTACCAGACCATCTGAGGTCACTCATGTTCCCAGAGGCCAGAGCGTGCTATCCTTAAGATTAACCACTGTTTTATGAGACTTAACCCCCCCTCTATCCTGTCATCCTCCCTCTGTCTGTGTGTGTGTGCTGTTCTTTGCCCTCATCAGTAACACTAGTCATTATCACTTTGTGGAGGTTGATGTGCTCTTTCTGAACTGATGAAAGAAAAACCTACCGGTACGACATGAGGCAGGGGATGGATGTTGAGCAGAGGGTCCATGAGAGTTCTCACATTGTGTTGTACTATTTATGATTTCTGTCAAAGAAATTTTGAGGGATTGTGTGATTTTGAGGGAAAGCTACTGTAGCTTTTCTTACTGTTCATCTGCTTTGGGGCGGCCATTTTTTTTTCTTTTTTTTTTTTTTGTGATCTTCCCCCGAAATGAGGTTTATTTATAAAGGGAATATTTTTTGCTGTCACTTAATCCACTTCAGACGGTGTTTCTTTTATTCAGGCAACTCAACATTTAGCCCAAGTTTGCAGATTTTATGTTAACATACTAAAATCGCAGTAACCTAATCTTAAAAAGGACATGCGAGGAGTAGTTGAGATGCATTTTTGAATTAATTTTGTTCCTTAGATTACTGATAACATGTCCCGTTATTTCCCTCTTAAAGGTACACAACTTGTTTTGTGTGGAGACTGCACAAGCTAAAGTTTTCATCTTTGTACGATAACTGTTTTCTTTTTTACTTAATTTAAAAGAATAATTTAACACTTTGTGAAATGGGCTCATTCGATTTCTTTCTGAGTTGGATGAGAAGATGAATGCCACGCTTAAGATAGTCAGCTAACCGCTAGCTTAGCACAAAGACTGGAAAGATAAAAGAAATCAGCCTGCCAGCAGCTCTAAAAATGACGAGTTTAAAACATTGGACATGTAACCCCCCAGAAAACAACAAGGCAACATGTTTGCAAACCAGCTTTAATGTGTTTATTGGTGAGCTTCAGGGGGTGCTGGTTGGCATATATATAAATTTTCTCATTTTTTTTTTTTTACCTACCTTTGACAGAGCCATGCTAGCTTGTTTCCAGTCTTCATGCTAAGATAACTGTCTCCTGGCTCTATTTTCAGACATGAGTGGCTTGAATCTTATCTAACTCTGGGCACAAATGTGGATTTCCCAACATGTCAAACTATTTGATGAGGGATAGTAGCCACTCTTTTGGAGTCTGTTACAATGTTCCAACAGGAGTTGCAATCAATCTGAAAAACACTTCAGGTTGCTTTGGTGGATGAACAAAGCTCAGGACATCTCTGTAAGAGTGTAATAGAAGTATTCAAGTCCACTGGGTGTTTTTTTTTTTTTTTTTTTTTCTTTTCCCCCTCCCCTGAATATGGCCCCACTTGGGATTTTGTCTTGCAGAAGGGAAGAAGTTGCAGTAAAGTTATCTCAAATAGCCCCCAGTAAGGACTAAAGTGGCCAAAATAATGTGGTCAGTGCCTTCCCAGCTGCATAGATGGGATTAAAGTAAAGCCAATACCACAGAGGTACTCGCTCACTGATGCTGTGCTGCCATGCCTGGGATGCTGTCTTTGTGTCTCACATAGCCTTCATGTACTGTTACTACCATACATTGTTTGATATTGTAGCAGAAAGTGCAGATGTCTGTTTTTTTTTTTTATAGTTTTTTTTTTTTTAATGTTTTTATCCTGTGATCTAAATGTCCATGTAGTGATTTTAATTTATTAGTTTGAGCTGTTTTCTAAAGGAGGGGTCAATAAAAGTGAATGAACGAGACTTTGACTGTTTGTTTTGCCGTCACAGTTCATCAGCTGGCAAACCTCTTCCTGGTTTGTTTGGAAGTCTTAGAAGTATAGCTACACTATTTTAGAATAATTGTGATATTGAATTCTGGAAATGCATTGTAAATTCAGATTTTATTCATGTATCAAATACTTAATTACATTAATATAGAATAAATGTACACTTTTTTTAAATAGTAGATGCACTTTTATTGTGATGGGTTTTACATCCTCCAGATGTAAATCACTTTAATTTAATGACTGAAATGAAAGCCAGCATGGGACAGCTTATTTATTACTGTAGTTTTATCACATCTCTGCTCAGTTTGTCTGTAAAAGCAACGTGAGGGAAGGTTGTCCAAAGGTGTTTGACTGTGAAGGATCTTGGCTTGCTTGGCGCCCCATCGTACCCAGAATGTAACATTGAAATTTGTTTGGCAGATGCAGTTTTGAGGTAAGCTAGATCACAGTAAAGATTAGACCAAAGTATTAGGTTTCTGTAAACTATAAAAAGTGAAACAAAGTTCTGTAAATTAGAACTTCTGATTTTACTTGAGAAAGATAAATGGAAGGTTTGAACATTTTCACTACGAGATGTATTAATTCCCTTTTTCCCCTCCATAAAATACAGATAAAACGGAATTTAAGTTGTTTCACTCCCATACTACTGCAAAGTAATACTTCTATAGCGCAAGTCATAAAAACGTGGCGGATTTAAATATATTTGACAAAGTATCAGGTTTTATGATCTTTATCTATAGCTGACATTTTCTCCAGAACATGAGCAAAAGACATGGTAAAACATCCTTTATAGTGAACTATCTGAAAATGACAAGTCAAGCCAGCAGCAGTCCATCTGGTAGTAGATAATTGTTCTCGATAGTAACAGTTGTTAGTCTTACACTATGAACGCTGCCAGTCAAATGGTGGATCCAAAACTTTATGGCCTTCCAGATTCTTCCTCCAGTATTCGTTGTCTACGTTTCTCTCTGAGTTTATCAATCGTTGCCATTGACAGGCTCCCAGGTTCTGTAAAGATTTTCTGTAAACAGAGTTTGAGAGAATGTCACCAAACTGAAGGTTCAGGATTATCCCTCTTAAGACATTTACACAGCTACACGCCAAGCTAGAACTCAAAATAAGCTTCACGTAAACACCTCATCCATGATAAACTGGCTCTTTATAAATGAGGATACTATTCCAGGGGTGGATTGAATCTGTCATCTGCAAAAATTATGACATCAGTATATTCAAATCTGTATACTTTTGGTAAATCTATTCTTCTCTGTGCAAACTGTCAAAGATTTTTTTCATGAAAAGATGCTCTACTCTTCTGTTAAGGAGCATTTTCTATCACTGTATTTTGACATTTTAGGACATCAGTCAGGACATCATTTTGACATCAGTCAGTGAATTATCAAGTTTATCGATTTAATAACTTAACGATTAATTCTTTAAGTAATTTTTCAAAGAAAAAAATGACAGAAATGTGTTGATTCCAGCCTATCAAATGTAGATTCCTTGCTTTTTGTCTTGTAATGATAGTAAACTATGTATTTGGGTTTACATTATGAAATATCTGGCTGAAAAATCTATAATGAAAAAACTCATTAGTTGCAGCCCTACGGTGCTTAAATGCAGGTTGACCTTTTTGCAAAGGTTGCTTTCCTTTCTCCTCGCACCTGCATGAAGGTGTGGCAGTCCAGAGTGAAAGCTCCACTGGTGATTTGTTTGAAGCACTCGCACACGTCGGTCAAAGAGCGAGCTCTAAGGATCTCCGGCTGGTGGTGAATAATAAGAGTCAGAGCAGCACGGAAAAGAACCTTGGAGCCCTCGTAGAAAAGACAATCCCAAACTCGCAAAACTGTCTGCAAGAAACAAGAAACAAAATAGATGTCTGAAAAACATTAACTCCTCCCTTGAATCTACCATTAAACCCCAACTTTTCCACACCTCTATTGGGAGTATGTCAATGTAGAGGCAGATGAACCAACGTGACACCACCAGTGTCCATATGCCGGGAAACTGGGCCATGAGCTGTCCTATTGCAGGAGCTTTCTCCTTCACCAGCTCCCCGAGAACCTCCTGGTCCGTCTTCAGGCCCATCATGGTCGGGCTGTAGAAGTCTACAATATCCACAGAGTAGAGGAGTTTATGAGTGCAGTAGTGATACTTGCTGTGAACTTTTTTTTTTGTATCTCTGAAGATCAAATCTAAATGTTTCACATTGCTGTGTTTGTCCAGAACTTTTTGCAAGAATGAATTTTCTATGTGGAGTGCCAGAAGGCTTCAATGTGTGTCCACTAGACTAGTCTTTTATATTACAACTAGAGGTTTTAATGAGCAAGCACAATTATAGTCATTATTACAAATATTGTAACTGCCTTAACTACCTTAATATCTATTTAAGACATCAATGACCCACACCCTGGTCCAAGTGGACCATAATAAAATGCAGCTTTTGGTTCAAAGAAGTAACAAAAGGATCACTTTACAGCAAAAGCAAATAGGTTACATTTGAATAAAGAGTAATTTAGCTGACATAAGATCTTTCTTCCCCTTATAAACAGGAACGTATGCAAACATTTGTTGCAGGTGGGTTAAATGACTGCATTGCACCGCTCTCAGTTCTGCCTAAAAGTGCTCACGTTCAGTATGCTGATGCCTGAGCTTTAATTGGAGCAAAGCAAAAAAACGCATCACTGCTCATCATGCTACCAAATTATGCCTCTGGGTGAGCCCATCAACTTTCTTGCTTAACCTCTGTAACTGAGCACTGCTGCATTATTTTGTCGTACATACTTTATATTTGAGTATATTTGCGTTTTTTCAATGTCTAAGTCTTTGTTTTATTGCTTTAATTTACCTTTTTTCTATAGTTTTGATTGAAGAAAGGCCCTGCACCACCTTGGTTCACCAACACAGCTGTTTTCACTTACATTGTCTCTTCTCAGGACTTTGCTTGACATCTCCCTCATGTTCTGTTGCAGCTGTGAGTGCTGGACAACACACACCTGTACCATTTTTATTGGTACATTGACTTTGGTTACCTTGTAATTCCAGAGACACCGCCTTCAACCTGAGCAGACCTCTAATCACAGACTAACCAAGAAACACCTGTATGGGTGTGCAGGGCCCTTAATTGTGTGTGTGAGCACTTAAAAAAAAAAACTCTACCTGGGAGCATTCTGCCCAACAATGCATCCATGAGCCAGAAGGACTTCTCTTCATCTTTGGTGATGATCATGAGGTAGCCTGCAATGAAGTTCATGCCCTGACATGAACAGAGACAGCGGTGATCTGACTGTGAGCCTGGCATAAGTTACTGTAGGTATGCAAAGACATGACAGAATATATCCAGCAACATATTTCTAAAAGTTGAATAAAGGTTGTCATTTTGTCACCAATATATTGTCAAAATAGTTGTAATGACATACTTGCATGTCTGGGAAAACGTGTAACTGTACACCTTTCATTTTTACAATTAGTAAAACCATTGACATCCTCTGCCTTTATTTGGTTCAAAGAGGTTGCAAAATATGACTTTCAATTTAAATTGAATGATTAGGTTTGCTGTACAGGACTCTCGCAGGGAATAGTGAATATTGATCCATTCAGAGAAAACCCTTCACATGTGTTTGAATGAATAAGTGGACTAGCCAGTCCTGTTCTTTAAGCAAACAGATGCTATGTTAAGGGTGGGGAAAAGAAAGTGTTTTGTTCACCTGACAGTATCCCACTTCCGTATTATGGTGTCCGTAGGCCAGCAGCACGTTGTACAGAGCCCTCTGCAGGCTCGGTTCTGCTCTGCTTTGGAAGAGGACGTTGTCAGGAAAGGTCCTATGCATGTCTGCCAAAAATAACAAGACAAGAATTGTTCGACTATGATATGAACCTGTGTGTTGATACAAGTTAAGGTGTGAATGTAGATTGTAGTGGGGGCGGGGAGACGGGCTGAGGCTTTTTTTTCACAGCAGACATCCTGACTTTTCATGGCAGGAAACTTACAGCTGCTATTAATAACATTCATGATGACTCTGTTGTATTCAAGTGTCTCCGTACTGACAGTGACAGTGTGACGGTGAGCCAGCATGCACAACACCAGGACCCTGAAACTGAAGCAGCCGAATGGAACTTAGTCATCATTAATTTGACTTGTTGACAAAATGTCTTCTGTGTAAAATGCCTGTTGTTGCACCTGTGTGAATGGTCTCCTTCAGCTTGGTGTCGTGCTCCATGGCCAGCACAGACTGGTAATAACCCGGGTTGCTCTCCAGTCGGTCCTGTGCACCGCTGGCTGCCATCCAAATCTTGGCACGGTGCTCATTGGGCACGCCTTTACGCACGTACCTTTTCACTTCCAGAACAGATTTTATAATTAACATCACATAACTAGAGAGAGCGCCACAAAGGCACCAGAAACTAAGGTATGTTTGCTGCTTGTACCTGTCAAGTTCTTCTCAACATGTGGTTTCTCCTGAAGGAGCTTGGACCATCTCATGGACCGCCTGTTGAGGACAGCTACATACTCATTCATCATCTCCTTGTAGGGTTCGAAATCGTGACGTCTCTCAAAGCCATAGGGGTCGATCCTGCTGAGGCAAATCAACACAGTCCAGTACCAATGTACAAATGAATGACTACTATGCACAAAGCACAACTGTGAAGAAGCAGCTGACAGCTGGGGTCACTTTCCTCCCCACCCTTCTCTCCCGCTCCTATTCCCTGATGACAGACACTACAACAGACTCCAAGGGGTTGGGTTTCTGTAGTGGGGAGATCAAATGCCCCAGCTGGATGAATACTCCGTTTTAAATTACTTTCAAGTGAGATTAGTGACAAGGAGCAACATTCAAGCTCAAAAAAATAACCTCACAAAATGTATTTTCCACAAAACAACTCTTAGCTATGATATTTGACTGAGTTTGGTAGTTGGCTTTTAATAACAGCTTTACATGTAACACAAAAAGTGCAAATACAAAGAGTTGACGAGGAAAGAAGCTGATGCAAATAACTGATAGTCAAGAATGCATTTAACAACCGTTACTAAAAGAAAGACATATACAGTCAGAGTGTTCACCACATCAACATGAAGCTCACCTTTCACTGGCATCATTACATGTAAGAGGTTCAGAAGTCTTTCCTTTCATTTCCATTGTGTGTTGTGCTGCAGGTAGTAGTCCACCGAGGCGATAAACAACCGGCACAGAGGAGATTATTTCATTTTGTTTCCTTGGAAAGGATCTGGCTGCTGTCAAGGTAAATAACTCACCTTACAGACTTCTCTGAGAGGAGGGGCTAGTTGAAGCAACACCCAGGTGAGATCCACAGGTATGGGCTTCATTTGCATGCAAAACAATCGGAGGAACAGAAACAGTAATGTTTGATTGTATATGTCCCCTTGCATATTACTGTCCATGATTTATGTAGATGGCGAAACATAATTTCCTTGTCAGGATTTTACAAACGGAGAACAAATCCCTCCTCTCTTCAATCCCACTTGAGAAATATGTAACTATTAAAAGAATACCTATTTGTTCAGCAGATTAAACATTTTCTGTACGTTTCATCTCACGTGATCAACATGGTATTTGAAATCCGTCTCCACATTGTCAGTAATATTATCAAAAAGTAAAAAAAAAAATCCATTTTAGAATTCTCATTTAAATGTGTTTAAAGTGACTATAATCATTATTTTCATATCAATGTTTTTGCTGCCCCCAAGTGGCTGAAAATCAGCCAACCCCCCATAAAAACATTGAAACTGTAGAATATAAACTTACTGTCAGATTGTTATATCCACCAGATTCCCAGAGAGGATACTGAGGACATGCTTTTGTTGTCCGTAAAGGATATGGCCACGTGTTTCATGTTTGTCTTTGAGAACACTGAAACAGGTTTAGCTTGTTGTAATTATTCCCTCTGTTCACACTCGCCATTAAAGAAACCTGGCGAATGCACTTCTAGTGCAAGGGGTGGGTGCTTGGGACACTGACCTTTGTTTTTTAAGACTCAAGAAAAAATATTCTTTCAATGGAAGCTGCAGTTCTCCCTCTTTTTCTGTCATTCTCAATGGTATATACAACATAAAATCTGTTTTTAAAGTATTTTTTGCACCTTCATTCAATGGCAATAATGGAGAGATTAAAGGAAACTAAAGAAAGAAAAAACAAACAAAGCTCATCATCTTTTTGAAATTGAGAATGTTGTGGTTCATGATTGGGGTCTTAACTCCTAAAATAAACTTTTATACTGGCTACAAGTAGTCGTGGTCTTTTTCAGAGGATGTCACAGCATGTAGATTCATAGTGGCACAAATATCACTTGACCTGCGTTGTGTTAGGAAGTAGGATGAGGAATGAACATGTTACACGACCATTGTCGTCCAATACAGTACCTCTGATGTGACATTGTAAAGTTGCAAAACAGGGAACTAACAACATAGTGAACCATGTGTAACTGTTCATGGTGTTTGTTGTCCAAACAAAAGTTATCAAATTGACCAGAATACCACATGCAAGTACTAAAAAACATCTTGTTAAATATTCTTTTATTATTAACAATCAACAACATGGAGGGATATTCTGGGAAAAAAAGAAGAAATATTAAAGCTTTCTTGAACACATTCAGATCAGTATGGTCATACATCTTTTTTACACTCTGGCAACCACAACTCTGCTTTACAAACACACTGTGGTCTGAGCAGCTATTCTGTTCTGTAACTGATGGAAAATGTCCCTCAGCTAGCTGATCAACAAAAGAACAATTTGCGTGTATGATTATGGAAAAACTCATGCTTTATTCATCTTTCTTAAATGAACAATATACTTAGGCTGCTTACATGATGCATTAACAATATATTATAACTTTCACTACCTTCAGTAACACTGGACAGCTGGGCTTGTACGAAATATAAATATTGAACAGACAGATATTTATTCTTAAGGCTTACTTTTTTGTCCGGTTGTTGCCCTCTTTAGTGTCCTGGCTTCTGAACTTAAGGCTTCGCACTGCCAGAACATACAGATATGTGTCATGCAATCCTACGGCTCTGTAATTCCTTCACTTTCAATTTCATTTAAATGCCGCTGAATTGTCACATTTATGTCGCAGAGGGACAACAACTCTGTCCTCAACAGTTCAAAAGAAATGATCTTTTGAAAAGCATAATTGTGGCGCTGTGGACTCCGTCACTTGTAGGATTCAAGACCAACTCCCAACTGAGTTCAACCTGACAAATGAATACCACCAACCGACATCATTTTTCTAAATTAAAACACTGCCTTTACGATTGTGATAATGGTTTGTGAAACCAGCCCGAGGGGATGTAAAAAGTCTTTAACATGCTTTCTATGAGAAGCTCACAATTCCATGATTTGACAGATCCACCTAACAATTAAACCAACAGCATATCATCCACTATCTTAGCATTTACTGTACATAAAAGAATCATCTTCTGCATTTATAAATTGAATGTATTTATATTATTCTTCTTATAGCTCTCTTTGTAAACTGTCCCAATAGATACAGTATGTACAGTAAAAACTGCAACAGTTCTGCTGGTGCTGGTGTCGTGAGCACTCTGTCCCGGAGTTAGAGTAAGACATGGGATCTTTGCACGGTCACTCAGAGCTTCATATAACAAAACAAAGCTGACGAGGGAGAGTCTTAAAACACAGTTTTTTTTGCCTCTTCAGTCCCTTTAGAGCGCACACAGCCAGTGAGCCTCCTCTCAGTGCCGTGTCCATCCTGGTGCTGCTCCTCCTGGAGCAGAGCAGAGGGACGTCCAGGATGCTGAGAATCCGACAGGAGAGACGACGGTGAAACCGGCGATGTCCGTATGACGCCTCAAAAAAAATGTGGCCACTTGTTCTTATAGTTTTTACTCGGCTCCCTGAAAGGTGGTGTCCTGACAGTTTCAAGTGCTTCTGTTTTCTCTCTGAAGTCTACAATGTTCACTGTTTTTTCTTTGTACAAGTCTTTAAAAAAAAACTATGAAGTCACTGTAAAAGAAACAAGGTTCTGGCTTTCCAGATTTGGGATTGGATTTAGAGAGTTTTGCGTTTCGATCCTGTTACAATTGGTCGGGCGAATTCCACAAAATCATCTATAAGGACTGGCCATGCCCCTGAGAAAGAAACAGCAAGATATCATGAGTGACACATTGATTTGAATAGGAAAGTTCATATTCACAGCATTACAGAGAAAGCGGCTCATCTGTCATCCAAAACTCACCTTCCTCATCATAGTTTGACATATCGTCTGCAATCATGTTCCCAAAGTCCAGCAATAGGTTCCATGTGTCCTTTGGGATGGATCGTTTATGGTGTTCCTGTAATGGACGAGCGCTGGTCAACATATTGGTACATACATGGTTTTATGCAGCTTGTATTAATTGTTTTCCATCTCTAAAACCAAACACCGTAGACATTTTTGGCCATTATATATCGCCATAGTGTGAATCACTGATTCTGGTTCTGGAGTCTTGCAGGTTTTAATTCCAACCAAACACCATTTGTTTACACTCGCTGACCGAGTCATCAAGATGTAATAAAAGCCGGCACACAGTCTCAGCGTCTCAGCCAAGTTCCCCGTCACCGGGCCAAATACATTTCAATGAGGGATGCACCAATGCAACTTTTCAAATAAAGATATTTGCCCCCACCCCCCAATTTAAACTCTGTATTCCTAACTGTGCAGAACTCATTGGTCTTGCTTGTATGTAAGGTACCATGAAGCTAGGGATTACTGCGGCCATAAAAACCATGGTCTGAGATGACTCCATGGATGTAACTAATGAAGAAATCCTAATTTGACTTTGACTCACCAAAAGGAATCTGTTCCAAAGATCAAGGAACTTAAACCGTCCCAACAGAACCAGGTTCCAGTAGGCTACAGCCATCTCCAAATCTGCACACAGACAAAAAAGCACAACACTTCATTCCAACCGTTTGTAATTCAGTCACACCGTTCAGCAAGCTGTTGTTGTCGTTTTTATCACTCTTCTTACCTAGACCCTTCTGTCCAGGATTTTTGGCAAAGTTAAAGGTGAACTGGTAGAAGTCCTTGAACTTCCCACTATCTTTGAGCTCCTGCTCTAATCTCGACAAGAGGGCCTTCAGCTTTTCTGGGCTGTCACACCTAGAGAATTTAGACAATTCAAGCAATAAATAAACAACAAAAACTCTAATTGAATAAACACAAGCGACCCAACCAGTTGCAACATGTTTTTCTTTATGCTCGTGACAAATTGGCTAAAGTTAACTTTGACACATGAACCTTTAAAAGTTAAAACACAGCAGCTCTTCCACCGAGTCATTCCACGAAGACACAGAATACTCAAGCCGTGGTTGAGTGGCTCTATATATAGACAACCTTCCCTCCCTGGAGCAACGCTAACAGAACCACCATGTGAAGATACTTCGGGCACAGTGTTTGTGTCCCACTTTGGACCGTGTCTCACGCTGTTGTTGTCAACACTCACCCCAACTCCGTCATTCCATCCAGAAACTCCTTCTTGCTGAACTCGCACTGAGTGGCAGCACGAAACTTCCACGCAACGACGAGCACGCTGATACTGGCCGGATCCAGTGAGAGGTCATCACAAAACTGCTGGATCCCATCAATGCCAATCTTATTTTCATCCTGGGGATCTATTAAGGGGGAAATAACAGGGGGAAGCAACTCTATTCTCGTAAATTTTTCATGATACGGCACAAGAGTCCCACTTACCTTTGTAGCGATTGTAGAGCTGCTCCAGCCTTTTCCGGTCTACTGACGTTTTCATGGATTCCTTACAGTAGAGGTCTGGATTCTGAAAGTAGTTGTCGGTCGCAACTTCTAGTTTCCAATCATTCTGTGTGAGGCAGTACACAGCTGTCTTCTCCCCAGCCTGTGTGAAGGACATGAACTGCCGTACCTTGTCCCTCTGCGAAGACTTCAGCTTATGCTGTGTAAGTACAGGACAAGGGCTGTCAGACACGGGTGCGATCAGACTGGGGAACACCGACAACAACACGCAAACACAGACTGAAACACAGACAATAACACACAGCGAGACGCACACATCTACAGGCATTCAGGCGACAGCAAACACTGCGAGACACTCAGAAACACTCATATATCAAAAGGTTAGTCTGTCACACTGACGCACACACATTATCGGTGCCGAGCCAAGACGCAGTGCTGGTAATTATGTCCTATCCAAAAAGCAACATGGGCTTTTCTGAAGGGGGATGTTGTGGATTCTCACAGCACATGCTGTACTCAGGAGGGCCCCTCAGATAACTACAGTCATAGATGTAACATGAGTAGGGAAACGGGATGCCATCACCCGGACCGAGATGTGCAACCAGTCTGGAGTGGAACACAAGCACCATGCCAGAAATACACAGCAATATTAATATAATATTAAAATTTAAGCATATTCAGAATATAGTATCATTCAACTGTAACGCAGCTATTAAAGACCAGAAACAACAGTTAGCTATAAAGTTATAGTCATACTTTAACCTCATTCACGATGATTTCTGGTTTCCTAACACTATATAGATGTTATGCTTAGTTGATTCAATTAGTTGATTGACAACAGCTGCTCAAAATGTTAGGATTTGGTTATTTTCTTAGTCTTCAATGACAGTCAAATGAATATCTCTGAGGTTTGGACTGTCGATTGGACAAAACCAACTATTTGAAGACATCGCATTGGGCTCTGGGAAACTGTGATGAGCACTTGTTTACTATTTAACTAACGATCGACAACCCTGATAGATAAATCACAAATCACCACGCTACCTCCTCACACCGGCTGCACTATGCTGAAGAGTAGCATTTCCTGAAACCGGAGACTGAAACTCTGCGAGTGCATCAGGCTGATATCGACTCCACCAGCCGGTTACCAACGTATGTTATTAACAACGACATGAAGGCAAAGGTCTGTTCAGTCTGCACGGATCACTGTGCGACCAGAAGGGTGACGATAGGTTAGCATTGTCTACATTCCACCAGCTAGTAACTTATACTGGCTAATGCTAGCTAAGTTAGCCTAAATGTATCACCGATGGGGACAGGATCACGTGAATAGACTATCAGTGTGGTTATGGATGTGCCGGGTTTTAAGTCAAACGACCCCGTGTGTGTGTGTGTGTGTGTGTGTCTTTGGGGTCTAACGACTGAGCTGATCACAGCCGAAGTTACCAGACAGAGACGAGTAGCTAGCTAGCTGCTCTCAAAACATCCACTGACCTTCTCTGTAATAGCAGCGAACACGAGTAACTAATCATTGAAGGCTTGCAGTTTAATACTACGGGCATATATTTCTTCAATGTAAGCTTTAGTCGCGCCACAGCCAATGCCTGGGTTTGTGTTTATTTTGGTTACCTACCATTTTCACACCCGCTGTTTGACCAGTATGGTAGTCCGACTGTCGCTCATTCTGCGCCTGCGCGGAAGTAGTCTAGCAGCTATTGTAGGTTCCAGCCATCCATGGTTTTAGAAGAAAGATGAGGCATTACAGTAACTGCTGTTATTTAGCTTTTGATAATTATTTGCCAAAATTAATCTTTGTGCTTGTGTGTGTGTGAGAGAGAGAGAGTGAGGTTTTTACAGTTATAGGCTACAATGCACACCACAGGAAAACTCCCCAAAACACCTTCATCCCTCACTCCTACAAACACTCTCTGACTGCTAAAATCCAAACACGTTAACACACTTCATCTGTAATAGGTACTCTCTTCACTGCACATAACGTGTCCTAATAACATGACACACAATGAACACAATAGGATCAAGAGGTCGATATCATCAAAAAGTGGAAGTGGATCCCCCTCAGACACACAACAAATCACTAAAGCATTGTGGGTATCCAGGGGCCCCACACTTTCAGATTTTCTGTGTCAACTGGCTCATGCTAATGCACAATATCAACTGGCATGATAAAGGCCTGAAGATGGGTCTACTATGTCAAGTAATCTTGAGGCCCTGCCTTGAAGTGGGTCCCTGTGTCAAATCTAGTATTGGGACCTTTTTTGTTTTAGATTTGTACTAATATGATGCATATTCCTAAATGAATGTGTTTAATCAAATGAACACACACAGTGTATCTAGGGCAAGGCAGTATTAAGGCATACAACAAGTGTACTATTTACACAGAGTATAAAGGACAGGGGGTTAATGGGGACCCAGCTGCCCAGTAATTGTCCCCTTCACTGTAGAGTGATATTTGTTGAACAATGAGGATTTTGAGTCCCCATGTAACAAGCGAAAAAAATATTGACACTGTCTGTTGGGTGGACTCTGGCTCAGCTGAGTTTTATCTCATGAGAAAATGAATACACCCTTCAACAAATGTGAAGGGTGTATAGATAACTGATAACGTATCTGTGGATGTCAGTCTTCCTTTTTGTTGTTGTTTTACAGTGAAGACGCACTGTAAAAGTCAAGTAGCTGATTTGGGGACACTAACTTCAGAGTTGGTCACAGGATGCAGCATCAAGTTACATTTATGTAGAGGGAAAACTCTTGTCATTCATATTAGCTGTAAAACACATTCATGGGCATTACACTAATCATACTCAGGAAATTGTATTTTGTTATACTGAGAGGTGTTTTTAATATTTAGTCTACCCTCAAATAGAAAAAAACTCTATACAATTCAACATCCCCAAAAATACATCATACAATATTATAGTTGAATCAAAACCTCACAACAAAACAAAACTGAACGCTATAAAGTAGAATTTGTTTTAGGGCTGTTGTATTAGACTGCATTAGTTTTAATGTATAAGGTTCAACTTTTGTTGTTTTTGCTGTTTTAGAGAGGTGTTTATTCAAATTCATGGAGGATTTTTTTGGAGGATGACGTCTTGTTGTTTTGGTGAACTGTATTGCATGACACAGAGGTGATTATGTCCAGCCCACTTGTATGAATGAGGGTTGAGTAAAATAATAGAAACACTTCTCAGTATAAGGCTATACAGTTCAACAGCACCATAACAGTATAACCTTCATGAAGGTAACATTTTTTACTTCAATTACAGTTGTTTACTTTCAATTGTATGGTAATTACAATTAATTTACTAGTAACTACAACGAATGAGATCTGACCAAAAGTACGAAAACAGAATATTCAAAACTTGTCGAGTCGAATATGACAGTTGGGAAGAGGGTGGTTGATCACCTGTTTGGGCGGGGAAGAGGTTATGTGGAGCAGTGAATCATTTGGATCATTTAGGGTTGATTGATGGATCTGACACACAGTTCGGTAATGGAGTGTTTGGTGCAGAGAGTTCCACACAAGTGTATCATTTTTTTTTGTTTTGAAAGGATCTTTGACCCTTGAGACTTTCTTAGATTTTTGTCTGCATCAGATAGTTGAGATGGACAGCAATTCACACAACATCAGATTGTCACCGCTTGTGACTGAACTCTGCCTTCCAGCTCACATTTGATGTTGACTATAATAAACTATGACTGCTGCCAGATGGTCACAATGGTAGATGTGGGTGATTGTTTTTTTGTACTATGCTGCAGGAATATTCTCAGACCTCTATATTGACTGCATAGCTGGATTTGTGAGTTTTGTTATGATACACACTACAGAGTTAACAAGGTGGGTGTTCAGTGCAGTCTTTAGAGAAACAGGGTTGATGAGAAGTTCAGGAGTAACATGCATCCTCATACTCCTGTACAGCAGATGGCGGTATATGTATATTTGAAGCTGGTTTGTATCCACCAGAAGTAGGTTGTGGGCATGAACTACACCGACTGCTCTGCTTTCGTCTCATCGATGCTGTCCAATCAGACGTCGCTAAAGCGAGACACCGCCAAGATCAGATTGTGAGACTTGCTGCTGTAGCACGGCTAACAGAGAGAGGACAGAAAGGGCTAACAAACAATTTGCTAACTTGTGAAGTGCACCGGTAAGAAGTATTTATCGACTTGTGGCTCGCTACCCAGCGGCCGCAAAAGAAAGTTATTGATGTTAAATGTCTGCTTTATCTGTTATTGTGTTTTTAAAAGCCTTTTAAAGTATACTGCCAACAGACACAAAGCTAACATAGTAAAAGTGCAGGTGATTCTGGCAGTGTTGTGGATGACAGCTGTGGGTTAGCTCGCCCGCTAGCTACAAGCTAGGGGATCGACAGTTGGCTAACAAAGCACCGGTAGCTAGCCTTGTCTTTACGAACGCAATCGCGATTTAGCTCGTTGCTAAAATACTCCGCAGACGTTGCTAACTAGCACAATACTAGTCGTCACTGTACTTTACGCTTTCATTTTAGCTCATCCTCTGGCAAGTCGCGAATTTATCGTAACATCAGTAGCAGGATTCGGTTAGTTTAACGTAACGACTCACGGTAGTTGTGATGAATTGGTTACCAGACTTTAGTCGTCTGTGATTATTAAAAGGTAACTTTAAAAATAATAAAGTTAACGTGAACGTCTGTGTCCTGAAACATCACAAAAACAAACGTTTAAAACGCTCACACCAGTATATTAAGTTAGCCAAAGTTGTTCATCTTAAACTCGATATTTTATTCACAGTAAAAAATAATCGGCCTAGGTTTATAGTTTAATACATTTTAAATTCAAATAAATATTTCTGAATCAACTTCGGGACAAGCTCACTGTTAATGTTAGTTTCTGTATCTGACAATAAGAGACCCAAGACTGTCAATAAACCACGATTAAACATCAATAATCTAATCCCCGCAAAGTAATGTATATCAGAAGTTGTGGCGGAATATTTTGGGTTTACGTTTTAAATGTTTTATTACATTTACAGTCGGAATTAAACACATCTTGCCTCTCTTTAATTTGTTCAGTGGTTCGTCTTTCTTCAGATGAAAACGATCACTTTTTGATACAGCTCCATTACTGGACCAAAGAGGCTAAACCTGGCTTTGCTAACTGTATAACGGCAACATACAGAAAGTTAAAGAAAATAATAAACTCAGGGGTGAAACACTCCTCATTAATACATATTTTTGTGTGTGTAATTAAGCACAGAATGATCACAAAGTAGTTCGACATTGCTTCGTTAGTTTCCTGTTTGGAAGGATTTAGACCTCCTCTTCCTCCATTCTGAAATGCCAACAACAACAGCCGTCGAAGAAACAGGAGAGTGCACTCGTAAGTGCACACAATCATTATATTAACTTCGCTCACCGTGCGAAATGCTCACACGTCTCTTAAATGTTAGCCCACAGTCAACTTCCTCTATAATCTGCTGCACGGAACCGAAATAATCGCTAAATTGTACGTGAATCCTTTCAGAAACGTGCACGAGCTAACTAGCTAGCTAACGCCAGCAGGCTGATTCCACCGCTAACTGGTAGCAGTCACAGTTAGCTAGCTGCATTCAAAAGAAGATTGTTCATTGCTATCCTTGTATGGAATGAATGATGTTTCTACCGCATGCAGCAGTGATATCTGTAACCATGTGGTGCTTTTACTTTAGTCACATTGTTAGTTTAGCGCTGGTGTTAGCTAAAGTTAGCACGGTTGCGTGACCTGTAGCAGAAGTTCTCCGATGCCTCTCCTCCGGACGTGCTCGGTACCTGAAGTAGGCCTTGTGCACACTTAGCGTAGTAAAAGTTGTGAGCATCAATGGGTGGTCTAATGTGCTTTTCTGCATACATAGTGTATCCAAAAAAATCCCTCAAAGGTTCATGCAATCGAGATTGTTCGGAAATATGAACATTTTCCGCCAATTTCTGTCCTGTAAGAACAATACCGGGTAACTCTAAGCTAACGTTGGTGCTGTAGCTTTGTACAGTGCTGGAAGCAAGCAGTCCAAATGGGCCTCAACATGGACTTAAAGACAAAAGAAATATTGAAAACTATTCAGTAATATGGAAAATATTATGGTAACATACCATTAACATTTAGTCTGCCTTCTTTCTGTCCTCAGGGGTCTGAAAAGTGACAAACAGAAGAACATTTTCTTTTTTAACCTGAAGCTCAACTCCTCGGGTCCTTTGGGATCATGGCTAAAGATGTAAGTAACTACATTTTATTAATTTACTGGAAAACAGTTTTGTTTATGTGCCACCTTGTAGGCACTGTAGCTGATGCTAGATGGTCCATGTGTTAAGATGCTATAAATGAAGAGGTACCCCGTAACCTCACATATCCTCTCCTGGACTCGTGCAGTGTCTTTATTGTTGTGTCTTAAGTCTTTGTCCTTTGCAGGTTGGTCTGATAGAAACAAACGGGGAGCTGAAGGTTTTCATCGATCAGAATCTGAGCCCAAGCAAAGGTATTTCTTACTAGTAATTCCCTTTTTAATACAGCAGTTGCACGCAGTGAACATTATTCCCTTTACATTAATGTTAGTGTCCTGACTGTCACTTTAACCACTAATATCTTAATGGTGCAAAAATAAAGTCTCAACGTACCTGTCTAACTGAATATATCGTTTGAGTCATTTACTCTAGGTTTGTCTTTACAGAGATGGGCAAAAGGCAGCTATACTGTCAATTTAGATTTAGTCCAGATTCAGCCACCCATCACATTGGATGTGTCCAACAAGCGGATGTTACCGTCTAGTTTAATTGATTGCGTGTCCCTCAAAGGAAACAATGTTTCTTTAGGTGTCGGTGTATGCGCTTGTTATTGGACGACGGGGGGCAATGCGGTCTCAATCAGGAGCTCTACTCATTGCTTCTCCTGTCTTCTATTAGGTGTCCTATCTTTGGTTACTGTCCACCCTACAGCTGTCCCCGTGGCCAAACAGCTACTACCCAAAACTCTTGGGCCATCCAATGTGAACATTGCCGCACACATGCAACATGTGCCACACATGGTAAGTGATGCTGCACACACAGCTACCACACTATATGGTTTTATAATTACACACCACATTTGTATGAGAACCTCTCGATAGATATAATATATAATAAAGACCCGCAGATGCATTTGTGTATAGATTGTCTTTGCCGTGTCTTACTGTTGTGTAAGCCCCTCCATTATCATAGTGAGGTGACCGGGCGGCAGGTAGATGGAGGCAGTTGATCCTAAGCTTATCAACTCTACAGTCAGCAGGATTACACCCATCATCCCATTATATACATGGAATGTATATATAACGGAAATCAGCTTAGATATCACCTTAGTGAAGGAATATATCACCTCTCCCAGCCTCATATTACTATTTAATATTAAGGATGACACTTTTAAGCAATTTCTTTCAGTGATTCATTGACCATGTTCATAACCAATAATTGATTTATAAAATAAAGATGTCTAAAAATACTAAATGTGTTCTTTCTCCATTAAAACTTTATATAAACAATTTGTCTATTTGCAGAACAATCCAACTTTATTGTGCATTTGAAACATAAATTATATGAATGTGAAACATTGATGCTTCTGCCTCACTTGTCATTATTCAACAAACGGATCAACAAATTCAAAGGAATCAACAATAATTGTAGTTTATATTGAGAGTAATTACACGCAGCGTTTCCATTATGAGCTCAAGCCATCCATGTAGCCGCAAATAATGTCTGTAGCCCATACCAAAAAATGTGAGTCAAGGACAACTTGTCTCATAATGTCAACAAGACATAAGAGATAACTGTAGACTTCACACTAACTGCACACCAGTGGTTCCAGAGAGGGTCAAAATCAAACAAAATCCTTGGTGTTCACACAACCAATGACTCTTATTCTCAGCACCAACGAGCTACAAGTGGATAATCACTATGCTTTAATGTTTTCTTATGTTTTTTTTTTGTTTTTTTTAATGTTGTAGGTGATAGGAACACCCCAGAGGCCTACGGTATCCAATACCATTTTGGTAAATAGTCCACATACTCCCAATTCCCAGTTTCTCACTCAGAGTCAACCATCAGATGCCTCTCCGTGGTCATCAGGGTAAGTCTTCAGAAAAGACCGTGAGTTTAAAAGCTTTGGACACCATTGTGGATTTAGAGTATGATATCAGGGGGAAAAGGAGAAACCGCAAACGTGCTCATCATTGTGTTTGATGTGTAAAATCAGTGGCGTTGGTTTTTTTAATTCTGTCTGCAGGAAACGGGGTAAGAAAGGGGAGAAGAACGGGAAGGGCTTGAGGCATTTCTCCATGAAAGTGTGTGAGAAGGTGCAGAAGAAAGGAGTCACCACCTACAATGAAGTGGCAGATGAACTGGTTGCAGAATTCAGCTCTGCAGACAGCCACATGTCGCCCAATGACGCAGTGAGTGCTGCAGTTACATTTTCAGAATGATTTTTTTTGATTATCCTTTAACAATCTAGAAGTTTTTGCTAATCTTTTGAATCTTGGTTTGTTTCCATTGTAGCATGTGTACGACCAGAAGAACATTCGGCGGCGTGTGTACGATGCACTTAATGTGCTTATGGCCATGAACATTATCTCAAAAGAAAAGAAGGAAATCAAATGGATTGGCCTTCCCACCAACTCAGCGCAAGAGTGCCAAAACCTCGAGGTATGAAACACCGAGAAGACTGTTCTCACGACAGCTCGTGTTGGGGATGTCCTGCCTTTTTTTTTTTTTTTTTTTTTTTTTTTTTTTATACCCGTGTTATAATTCTTTGTTGCTGTTCCTTTATTTCAACTGCAGGTGGAGAGACAAAGGCGACTGGAGAGAATTAAGCAGAAACAATCGCAGCTTCAGGAGCTCATTCTGCAGGTGGGAATGAACCGACTGTATTCACATGCTGCTTCTGAAGCTACAACGTCTGCTCTCCTCGTGGCATTTCAGAGTGCAAGAATGAACACTCGGTGGCCATTTTATTCTGTACACCTGCAGTCCAACACATCAACGCTGCCATGAATTCTACTCTCACAAACATAATAACATTTAGTTCAGAGAGGTATTTATTGAATTATATGCTCAGTTTACCAGTTTGTAGCTTGCAAGGGAGCTGAACTGGACTGCATTTCAGTAAGAGGTGTTTCTAACAGACATTGCATTGACTCGCATTATGATACGTTCAAGGTATTCAGTGAAAATGAGTATTGGAAGTTTTTGGCGAGAAACATGAATGAATATGGTTGTTTGAAGGAGATGTTTTCACATCAATATAAAATAGATATTAGAGATAGAATTATAACCTCTCTTAATTTATAAACTTTGAATAAGACTAAAACTAATAATTCCAAGATGTTTGTTTTTTTTTTTAAATCAATGCAAGTTTTTAAATAGAAATGCAATCATTTATTTCCTATTCATTTTTGTGTGTTTTCATGTAAATAACCACTATAGATGACGCCACAAAGTAAAACCTTTAGAATTGTTGACGGTACACACTGACTTTGGGACGGTCACATTAATCTTTCACTAGTCTGGAGCCTTGCTGTCAATCACAGTTCTTAGAAAGAAAATTTAGAAGCGGCAAAAATCAGAATCAGAAGGTGCACTGTCGGTGCACCTCTGGTTTCTAATATTCTGCCCCTTCATGTATGTAAATAGGTAGGAGAAACATATTCAAACACCTCTCACTATGATGCAGTCCAGTTTAACACTACTGCAAACTATCACCTCAATAATAAACATAGTGAAATGAATAACTCTGACCGTGTCAATCAATACTGAACATTATTACTTTTGTAAAGTGAGAATCATTGGCAGAGCTGTTGGATTGCATTAGTGTGTTATTACTTTGGGATAATGATGAATGCACAGCACAGCTTGACGATCGTCACATCCATTTAGTGCTACTATGAGGGTTCGATCAGCGAGAGGAACTCTGTGCTGAATTACAGAGGCAGGTGCTTTGTTGGAAACAGTTTACAGCAGGACTCCTCTTAACAATGCAGAGGTATAAATCCAGCAGAAGCATCGCTGAAAGAAGTCGTAGAAATGTTCTGTTATTCTAAACTCTGGAGCTACTTCAGAGATTTCATCTTTCGGTGATCTCGTCTTACAGCAAATAGCTTTTAAGAACCTGGTTCAGCGGAACAGACAGACGGAGCAGCAAGCAAACAGACCTCCACCTCCCAACTCCATCATCCACCTCCCCTTCATCATCGTCAACACCAGCAAGAAAACGGTCATCGACTGCAGCATCTCCAACGACAAGTATGTGATCGTGCTAGTCTTTCATCTCTTTTGTGAGACACATTGTGAGTTTACATTCAAGACTCAAATTAAACCAAAAGTTATTTTGAAATATTGAGGGGTGTTGTGTGTCAGGATGAGGTCGATAAACGGACGGTTTCTTGAGAAGATGACAGTTCAGTATGTTGTTGTTTAACAGCTGACTTTGAACGTGAGACCTTCCCTCTGGCATCTAAAACATTTGAGGCTAATATAAGATGAAAACAGGGGAGTAGGTTTGCATGTGGACGGTATGGACATGTCCCTACCGATATACCGATACCAAGAAGGCGCCTTGTCTGTGCGTCTGACTGCACATCTGTGTTCACTGCCACGATGTTGCTCACGAAAACTAAAGTCGTACTTGGTAATATTTGCGCAGTATTAAAATATATTATCTAAAAGGATTGGCCCCCTGTTGTGCCATTCATAATGCTACTTGATGTTATTTTACTACAACCGATGATCATTTCATCAGCTCTCCTCTGTGCTCCGGTACGTAATGGTGAGACGGTACTGATGAAATATTGAGTGGAAATGTCATTTACGGTTTGAGTTTATTTATAACTTTTACAATTGTACGGTGCTCATAAGGGAAATTACAAATTACACCAACTTGTAAGTTGGTATAGTTATGGCTCATATAAATATTATTACTTTGTCGTAATATTACAATGTTTTACTCAAAATATTTAAACTAATTCTTGACTTCGCAGAAAACACAGATATGTGGGAAGTGTTTTGAATGTGACGAAAGTTTTGAACATGAGCAGAAGTCTTTGGATAAGAGCTATCCAACTCCAGAGGTTTATAAATGATCATTTATTATTGAGGAAAAGGTGCCACATGCAGATTTAAAGAGGTCAAAGACACCGAAGAGGAGGGAAGAGAAAAGAGTGCCTACAGGTGTTTAGACTCTGCAGAGATGACATTAAATGAGAAAAATAAATATTTGAAAGCGATACAGAATGCTAAAACCATTTGAGCAGTGGTATTGAGACTCTGCTCAGTGGATGATATTGTGTTTTGGGAATGGCGATTAAAGCAGTAGTCCTTTCAGCATGGGTGGGAGCCTATCGAAACAATCATAATGTAATCTGCAACAAACACTTAACGCACCACCCTTCAGGCCGCTGGTTGAACAATAATTATTTTGGTGGGAAATTTAAAGAATGTATGCAAAATAAACTGCATAAGAAACAAATCACTTTTAAGAGGCTCTAATGCACTGCAACAACCTCATAAAGGGCCTTCCACACAGAACGGCGCCGCTGCGCTCTGAAACCCTTTTATCTCCAGCGGCTTTCAAAGGGTCGGGCCCTTGGCGATTGTGTGTGAAAGGCCCTTCACACAACCATCCCTGTTTATGGCTGCAGTGCTGGAGAGGAGAGCAAAGGAACAGAAGGCTGCTTAGCTGCGAAATAACTGTGAAATAAACAAGCAGACACACTTTGTCCTGCAGTTCCTACAATGTGAGGACGTTGTAACCCTCAAGGCTTTGTATGACTTTTCATTGTTTCAGGGTGACCCACAAAGTCTGGAGAACCAATTACTTAACAATTCACTCTTAGCCAACGGAAGGAGTACCACATACTTTAAAATCTCTTTACTTCAAACGTGTCATTTAGGGTCGAATCCAAGTAGTCTCACTACATCTTTGGAATGTTTCTTGCTGTCTATTAGCAGTTTTTGACAGCCATCAGTGTATTTATATTTCTTGCCGTCGATACTTACTCGATTGCCACCATCCTGCGCTGTCCTGCTCACCCTTCTTATGTCTCCTCTTCTTCCTCTTTCTCATCTGCAGGTTCGAGTATTTGTTCAATTTTGACAGCATGTTTGAGATCCACGATGACATCGAGGTGCTGAAGCGTATGGGCATGGCCTGTGGTTTGGAGGTGGGGAAGTGTTCTCCAGAGGATCTGAAGGTGGCACGTAGCCTGGTGCCCAAAGCTCTGGAGCCCTACGTTATAGGTCAGTGCCCCAGTCCCCAGAGTATGACGCGCTCACTTGTTGAGTTGGTAGGCTTTTGCTGTGCCTCCCCCTTTTTTGTGTGGATAACTACTTAAATCATCCCCACAGTAGGCACAGCAAGTGTCTAAATACAGTACATGGAAGTATGACATATGAGGAGTAAATGCTAATCTTGACTCTCACCCAGTCTATTGAATTCTTAATACAATACAGGTGCTAATCTCATCCACTACAAAATGACAGGGTTTCAATGTGCTATTAATTACATATATCAGAGTATGATGATGCAGTGACATTATCTTTAAGGAAAGCACTTCCTGTTTTCATTTCATTTATTCAAACAAACAAAACTTTGCCACCATTTCATTAACTGTCTCTGACTGGCTCGCATAACACTGACGGCTCTGCACAGTCGGTACAACAGTCCATCAGCTGACTGTTGTACCGACTGTGCAGAGTCGTCAGTGTTATACGATCTTTTTGTAAGTGAAAGTGAAAATCCAGTGCGAAATCCAGTGCGATTTTTGAAAGTGAAAGTCCTCCCGTGTTCATTTTGCAAGGCATTGTTGGATTCCACTTTTAGTTCTGGACGAGTTTTTTACAACAAACCGAGAGGAATAGAAATTAAGTTATAAAGACTGACTGGTATTAACTGATTTATAAGCATTATTAGTTTTGTTAAGCTGCGAATTGACCGTGTGTTATGATGAATAATAGTAGCGATTGCTTCCTGAACATATTTCATAATAGCAGATGGATCTAGTAGTAGTTTAGCTTTTGACATCGTGCTAAAATATCATATCTGCTCTGATAATATCCTCTGAGACCAGGGTTTGATTGACTGTTGTTCTTCCCAGAGATGGCAAAGGGTCCCATCAGTAACGTCTACATCACTGGAGGGTCCTCAGCAAATGGAACCCGTTACCCTGCAAGCAGGTGAGACGTCTTTCCTGTAACTCGACCTATAAAGGTGACGGATCTCTCTCCTTATGAACTTGTAACGAATGATTAAATTCACTCCTCTCGCAGTGACGGCTGCACTGACGGCACCATGGCCTCCAGCTCAAATGACTCTCACTACAGCGGGTCTCGCGTGGAGACCCCAGTGTCTTATATGGGGGATGACGACGACGAGGACGAGTTTGACGAGAACGACGACGAAGATTAAACCCTTCCACGCCTCGCCACTCCCAACAAGCACAGTCCTTCAAAACCACCTTCACCGTGGGAATTTAGTCCCTTTTGTCTGTGCTTCTTCACCCCCCCTCTCGTTTCCCATGCCTGTATTTCTGTCTGGCTTTCTCAGGGGTGTAGATGAATATTGAAAGAACAGAGGTGTACGTTGCAACCATCTTATTTTTTTTTTTTTTTTTTTTTTTTTCTGCTCCTGAATCACGTGCAACTGCAACGCGGCCTTGGGGCAGGTGTCGTCCAAGGGAACTGTAGTCTGTGGCCCAGCCACCACGCTGAAGTCTTTGTATGTTTAATCCACTTCTCAATAAGCCATCCCACTAAAAATAAATAACACAACCTCTGTAAAACCTACTGCTGTTGGAGAATGTATACTGTACATGTTTGAATAGTTATTCCTATTATTTTTGCTATTGCATACGGCAGACATGATGATCAAAATGTTCCGAGATGGCCAACGTGTCTGCTTTAACATGCTGTGTTGATGCAACAATGAATGACTGAATGCAGTCACCGTGGCATCCCAGGATGGGGCTCCATCAGATGTGTTGATACTTTTTTTTTGTTTTGTGTTCCCGGCAATAATTTGAAATAGTTTCTTAACCTCCGTTGTGTTCGGCTGGCTTCCTTCTGTTCTGTAGGCAGCTGCTTTTCCTGATCTTGTTTGCTAGTATTGTTTTTTTTGTATTCTGGAGTTGAGGAGTTCTCTGTCAACGCCTTGGTAGTGTTTACAAAATAATGGCACCAGCAAGGTAAAGACTTTTTTATAACCCAGGATCCTGATAGGTAAATAAGCTTTGTTTGTGAATTACGTATATGAATCCTACGGTGATTGTAGCTTATAGTATCCTTTAGAGGCCAGTGGTAAAGATAGACCTTCAAAAAGTATTGATGTAACGAAATGTGTGGTTGCATAGGTCTTTATGTACTCCCTGCAAAGATCTCCCTTTTAAAACTTAGCAACACATGTACTGACTCTTCCAAAAACCTTTTTCTGTAATCTAATATAAGTTTGCAAATTAAAATATAGATTGTTTTAATAATTTTTGTATCTATAATTATTTTGGCTGTGTTCCTCGAGCGTTTATTCTGTCGGTGAACTGCTTTTAAGACCCTCGACTGATTTGAGACACGTGGTTCTTTTTTTAAAAAGAGCCAATGGATGAAGACCAGTTCCCAGACTTGAGTGTGCTGGTGAAGGGTTTGAGGACAGCCGCAGGAAACATGTTAGACACTCGAGGATAGCTGTGAGGTGAGAACAACTGATTATATTCTCCTTTACTCGCATTATGCTACCGTGGGCTTTTAATGTCAATAAATGGATGTATTTACAAGAGCGCTCGCTGTCTTTAGGACTGTACCCTTTTTTTAAAAAGAAAAAAAAACGAGGTGGCCAAATGTTTTTGACATGGAGAATCGATGAGGGCCAAGATGGAGAACAGGCTGCGTGGAGTGGATCGTTTGAACGTTTTGTTCAGTGTCAGGCACCTGCTCAATAAGTCTGGTCTTAAGGCAGCAGGATGTCAGTGCAGACGGTTAAGCTCTTTTACCCAATAAAATGTGTCTTTTTTTTTTTTTTTTTAAAGGGAAAGCTCACATTTCTTAAAACAGGCAAGCACATGCACATTAAAGGAGTTATTGTTTGCTGTTGTCATTCCTGATCATACTGGACTGCACAGAATCTCTTCCTAAAGCAGTTTCAATGTAAATGATGGGGGACAAAACACACTTTTACTTCTTTGTAAAATTATATCACGTTCAGCTGAAGCTAATGTTACGCTGCATTAGTCTGAGTTGGTCAAAACAAGTGGGTATCCTCAAAATTCCATGTTTTTGCTTTCACAAGCAGTTTCCTTGCTAAGCTGTGGCAGAAGGATACTGACACAAAGCAGTGATTTAATATAAAGATTACACTGGTGGTGTTTTTACCTCGAGTCTGTGTGTGTCGTCGTGGCAAAACGTGGTCCTGGAGTCACCTACTAGATTTTGATCAAAAGGAGTTTGAAGATGGCTGTGGTCCAAGCAAGGGTGCCGGAAGTAGGGAGGGTAGGAAGTTGTGAAAGGGCCTTTGTCTTCCTACTTTACCCTCCTGGCTTGATTTGCCATCTCGGCTGGTGTGATCCAGCATAAGGTGCTCTCTCGCTTAACGCCTTGAAAGTCTTGTATAAGCTTGAGCTGAACTCAACAATAGTTTTACACAGAACTGGGACTGCGTACGTTGTCCCCCATCATTATAACTGAATTTGTTGGACTGGATCTCTTTGTGGCCAGTTCGGGCAGATGGACCAATTGCAACAACCAACTAGAGACCATAATGCGACGGGATCACACCTGCCGTGATTCTACCTCGGGCCAGGGACTTCGGGCCCTCTTGCTCGGACCGCTCCGATCGTCAAACTTAGCCTCCATTTTGATCTCAACTACACATCTGCAAAGTTTCAGGTGCAAAGTAATTGCATCTTGCAAGTTTGTGACGCTATCGCTTTAATAAAATCTGTCCACAGACATATAAACAGCTGTAAAAGTATTCAAAGTACTTTGCAGCAGTTTCCGCTATAGTAGTTTTGAGAATTTGACCTTTTCCTTAATGTAATCGGTTACAGATTACTAGTTAACCTGTTAAAATGTCATTACTAATCTATTTTAATTACTTCATGAAAGTAATATACCTTATTACAATGTGAAGGCCCCTTCCTGTCCTCTTGTCTTCCAACTCGGCCTTCATTTCGATCTCAACTACACACCTGTGTAGTCTTGTGACTGCATCTGGCACGGTTGCGATGCTGTTGACATCTGTCCAAAGACGGACAGACAGAAATATACACAGTACTCTAAACTGCAATGACATACATTTTGCAATGTGATTATGTAATGCTGTTACATGCAACTATTTACTCCCCACCACAATACAGACTCCAGAAACCAACGCTGTAGCGGCCAGTCATGATCCTTTCAATGTACTGTACATGTTGGCATGTCTTTTGACTATTCTAACAATCGATATTTCCTACTTCAGAGTATTTTATTTTAATTATAATTTGTTATAATTTATTTCATTAACACCACCATCTGGTGTATTGGGGGAAAAAAACCCCATTCCAATGTTTTTTGATTGGCTCCGTAAGTTTCCGAGTTAATCACAAACATGATCGCTTTGCATTTAACATCCAGCAACTGCTCAGTTAATCGACATGAATGTCCCACTGCTAATTGTGATTTGCCAGTTGACTGACTGGAGACACTCCAGCTGCATATACAGCCTGTGTTCTGTTCCAGCATGTGCTCGCACACTTTGTCTGGGACATTAGGGTGTTAATGGATTACCGAAAGGTGTTGACTCAGGTGTGTGTGTGTGTGTGTGTGTGTGTGTGTGTGTGTGTGTGTGTGTG
>NW_022280077.1:1235515-1263374 GCF_004355925.1 Anarrhichthys ocellatus | reverse complement strand
GTGTGTGTGTGTGTGTGTGTGTGTGTGTGTGTGTGTGTGTGTGTGTGTGTGTGTGTAAATGAGGGTGATGCAGTGCTCAAAGTGTGCTGGGATCTAGTTGAGACACCAGTCTCAAGTTCCCGTTTCTCTCCCATGCTGCCTCTCCCACTACTCTGTGATCTGTGTACGTTTTCTCATTTTCGCTTCATCCTTTTACCACCTCACCCCTGCACATTAGTAAGCAGTATTTATCCCCTTTTCCCTTTGCAATGTCTCCTTTTTGCGTTGCCTAACAGTCACCTGCCCGCGACATGGATATCGGAGGACTGACCACAGTGGTAGCTAATTCTGCTTACATCAATGCTCGTGGAAGCATTGATGGCACCAGTACAGCAGCAGCTCGGGATAAGAAGTACCATTCTCGCCTCAAACTGCCCCACATCACTCTGTGTGAGGACCTGAGGGACACCCTGGATGTGGCCTTTGACGCAGTCTGCGTGCAACAGCCTATCGGCAAACGCCTCTTTAAGGAATTCTTGGATTCAAATACAGAGTATCACGGGGCTTGCCGTTTGTGGAAAGACATCGAGGGATATGACCTGGCGGAGGACTCAGACAGGGCAAAGAAGGCCTCAAAGATTGTCGAGCGTTACATGGACCCCTCTGCCAAACACTACTGCCCGTTCCTGGCTGAGGACATCATAGCTAAGGTGAAGGAAAGCCAGGAGGCTGCAAGCGATGATTTGTTTGCTGCAGCATTGGCCTCAACGTTGGACTTTCTGCGTGAGGCCCCCTACTCTTTCTTCCTGGAGAGCTTGTATATGAAGCGGTATCTGCAGTGGAAGTGGCTCGAGATGCAGCCCGTGGATGCAGACTGTTTCCTGGACTTCCGCGTGCTGGGGAAAGGTGGGTTTGGGGAGGTCTCTGCCTGTCAGATGAAAGCCACAGGAAAATTGTATGCCTGTAAGAAACTCAACAAGAAGAGGCTGAAGAAGAGGAAAGGCTATGAGGTGAGAGAAGAATTGTAACTCTTGCTAATATGCTCCTTTATTCACTATACTGTTGGTCTTTTGTGTTAGCCTTTAATTTAAATAAAAGGCTAATGCATAGTTTTAAAACAGGGCGTGCATTTATACTGATCAACTTTTCCCAAACATGTTTAACACGGAGGACTGGTAAAGGTCCAAATTATGCACATGCTGCAGGTTTTGGGCACTTTATAGTTTGAAATGCAATCTTTTTCAGTTTGTGGCATGTTGGGTCCTTTACTATTATTAATATCATCTCAATATCTGTCAAATAGTAATAAATACATGCCACAAAATGAGAATAGTATCGTCGCATTTCCTCGTACATAGATTTCAGGTAAACACAAATCTCTTTTAATTGCGATGTGCGCAGTGATTTGAATAATAAAGGCATTTTGCTGGCGTGGTGTTTCAGAGACAGTGCGCTGAGCGGAATGGGATGCTGCTAATCATCTTTGTCCCTGCCTCTGTCTCGTTTGGCTTTATCCTGCAGTATTAAACACTGAGATGGGGATAGAGTGATTACTGGGAGCTTTAGTGGAAAGCTCTGCTGAATGGAACTTCTTGGCACAGTTACATCTTGCCCTTGACTTGTCTGAGGTCATTTTTTTTAAACCTTTTTCAAATGGCATGTTCGTCGTCAACTCGATAGAAGAAAAGTCTGTAGTTTTACATTTTCTTTTTTTTAAATGTCAATGTACCATTGTTTTTCAAAAATGGCCTTTTCTAATGCCCTCCTGTAGGGGGCGATGGTGGAGAAGAGGATTTTGGAGAAGGTTCACAGCCGCTTCATTGTGTCATTGGCGTACGCCTTCCAGACAAAGGAAGAACTTTGTCTGGTCATGACCATCATGAATGGAGGAGATCTCAAGTAATTTCACACTCATGTCTCAAAGTGATGGTTCCTAACTACTGGCACATGGGTGCAGCTGCATGTGTGTCAGTTACAGTATCTCACTAACATTCATGAAATAAAGGTACCTGCTCAGGACCAGCTGTATTAGATACACTGAACTGCAGGCTTTATGCAAATTTTAGCTGTTATTCCCAAGAGACATGGTGCGAGAAATAACAAAAACAACCCTGAGTTGTCCCTTCAAAAGCACCAGCCACTTAAAGTCACGTCAAGTTGTCTTCTTTTGAATGAATCCCTTTTACATCTTTAAAATCTGATTTTAATGTGTGTGGACTGTTAGTTTGCAAAATGAGAGCATTAGGAGAACAACAGCATTCTAGTATGAAAAAACAACATATATAAGCTGTAATAGTGCAATTGTATGCAGATATGTCTTTATGATGGAGCTACATCTCACCTGTTCCCTGAAGGTACCATATCTACCTGGTGGATGAGAACAACCCGGGGTTTGAGGAGCCAAGAGCCTGTTTTTACATCGCTCAGATCATCCAAGGCTTGGAGCACCTCCACCAGAAAAGAATAATCTACAGAGATCTCAAACCAGAAAATGTGCTTCTAGATAACGATGGTAATGCATTTCAATTTAGACACTCGGGGAAAACAAACGCCTTGTTGGTGTGTAAATACTAGCTAATTAAGATATATTCATGTTGTCCAACCAGGGAATGTGCGTATATCTGACCTGGGTCTTGCTGTGGAGCTAAAAGAAGGCAAAACAGTGACGAAAGGATATGCTGGGACACCAGGTGGGTCTCAGCCGTATCAACAATGTCCTATTGAGAGGCGTACTTTCTCTGTGAACGTACGAAACATTTTTTTTTGACTTTATCTCTTGCAGGGTACATGGCTCCAGAGATGCTGAAAGGAGAGAAGTATGACACTTCAGTCGACTACTTCACTCTGGGAGTGACGCTGTTTGAGTTCATCGCTGCTAAGAACCCATTCAGAAACAGGGGGGAGAAGGTCAGTCACATTTCGTTAAACCTTGAGCTTCACCCTGTGCACAGAATGGCTAACTTTGTGAAATAAATAAGAGGATCAATCTTATATATAATTAAGAGTATTCGTCTCATGTTTAGGTTGAACGTGACGAGATGAAGGAGCGTATGCTCACCCTGACGGTGACCTATCCGGACAATTTTAGTGAGCATGCAAAGTTGCTCTGTGACGGGCTGCTGGCTAAAGAGGTTGATCAGAGGATGGGTTTTAAGAATGGATGCTGTGATGAGATCAGAGCACACCCATTTTTCAGTGACATCAACTGGAGGAAACTGAATGCAGGTATCTATATATTTTCTGTACTTTTGTGTCTTCTTCAGGGTTGTGTATAACCTCTATAACTTACATAAACATTTGCATGAGTGAACACAAACTAAAAAGCTTATTTCTATTTTAGGTGTGTACCCTAAGAATGGATTCAATCCTTCGACAGTTTGATTTTCCATTTCTCGCCTCTCCAGGTATTCTGCCTCCTCCTTTCGTCCCCGACCCTAAAGTGGTGTACGCTAAAAGTCTGGATGACGTCGGGGTTTTCTCCTCGGTGAAGGGAGTGGGCTTGGACGACTCTGACAAGACCATTTTTGATGAGTTTTCCTCAGGCAACATCCCGATCCCCTGGCAAGAGGAGATGATCGAAACGGGCATTTATGGAGAGCTCAACGTTTGGGGTCCTCGTGGCAGCGTCCCGAACGACCTCCGCCGAGAGTCGATACTAGAGCAGCCAAAGTCATCAACCTGCTGCGTATCGTAGAGTCTTTGAAACACCTTGAAAATACATCAAGCATACAGACTTGTGCAGCATGAAGACTCAAATACTCTGGACAAAAGTCTCTTCTGAACTTTCTGATTGCAGAGTTAAAACCATTTGAGACTTTAAACTTTATTGGTAAGCGCAGGACGACAACAAGAACAGAATGGAGGTGGATTTTCAACCTTGAGTGGACTTAAACATAGATTTAGCAGAAAGTAGAAAAAAAATAATTCATTGACCTCTGCCCCCCCCCACAATCCATCTTCATCTTCTCTTTCTTTGACTATCTGCTCATTCTCTTCTCTTTGTGTGTGCAGGTGTTAAATGATTTTAATGCTTTTAGATTTTAAATGCATTTTGAAAAATCTGTATTAAAAATTATATCTAAAGTGTATTTGGTGCTGAGTGATGTTAGGCCCATGTTAAACATGTGAAATGTTGAATTCCCTCTTGCATATCTGCTCCTATAGAGTGAATGCCATTTAATGAAAAGAGCTTATTTCTTTACGGTCCCTAGTTTTTATTATAAACAGCTAAAGGAACTTCTGCTGTTGAAATACCAAAAAGCTACAGCACCAGATGTTCCATAATTGACGACGAAAAAACCAAGAGCATCATTTTTATTTTAAAAACACATTGTTGAGCAAAAGTTGAATAAATTCAGAAATCAACTGTATAAGAAAGTGCTGGCAAAATAAAAGAGCTTATTGAAATGGAGATTTGAGCGTCATTTCTGCCTTCTGCTTGGATGTGGGTTTTTTGTTTCAACATCAGGTGGGACACATATTCATTGGGGGTCTGGGGGTCCACCCCCAGAAAATGGTGAGCACCAAACTCTTCATTTCCTGCATTCTGGGGATTTTTCATGCACCAATTTATGATGGAAATGTCTTTATTTATGTAAAGGAAAACACAAAATTCTGACACCAGATGACAATTCAAAATAAAATGCAATATAACGCAATTAGCCCCCGAGGCATTCTGTATTGCTTTCAAATATTTATTCTTCAGTAGATCAATGTTGCTGTGCAACGTTAATTTAAATCAGTAAGAGTAAAATGTAATTTGCTTTTTTCCTCAAAATTTGAACACAAAACCTTCAACATCTCAGGAATCTCCACCTCCTGACGCTCCTCCATCACTCCTTCGCTGTGGCCTTGTATATCCTCACCTCCTGCAGTGGGAGCTCAAGTACCAGCGTGCTGTTGAAACTGCTCTTAAAGCACTCTGTGAACCCCAAGTCTGACTGGAACCGGATCTTGTTGGCCCACAGCAGCGTTGTTCGACTTCCTGGTCGGCAAAAGTGCCGCATGGTTTCCAGCAGTTCTTCGAGGCAGCCGTGGGGATAGACCACGTCGGCTGCGAGCACGTAGTCGTAGTGGTAGGATGGGTAGGGGAAGTCTCGCCCCAGGTCCTGACCCCAGGTAAGGGCAGCCACCTGAGGTGTGTAGCGGGACCGGCCCTTGGTGTTCCGCAGAAGGTTAAAGGTCAGATTGGACAAGATGTCTGGCAGGTCAGTAGCTGTCACCCAAGCACCTGGAAAAGAGTATCAAAAAACAATAGCAGCTGAAGTACAGATAGAAAAAACCCAGCTGGCTCTTCCTCTAGCACCACGAGGTTGACATTTGTGGTATTGAGTGAAACTATTGGATGGATTGCAATGAAATGGTTTATACATTTATGTCCCCCTTGGGATGAATTGTAATAACTTGGTGATCCTTAAAGTTGCTTTAAGGACAGCTTATAAATTACTATCTCCATGCTTGATGTGTGGGATGTAAAACAGATATTATAAGTCTTGAATCTTATTGTCTATTGATAGAGACAAAGGAATGAGGAGAAACCAGAGGCAACCACAGAAAGGCAATGATTCCCTTTGTGTGAATGGGTGTTGTATTTAATATGGAATAAAATGATACTTATGTTTCCAGTGCATGATTGATAGAGGGACCAAAATATCCCTCAGTCTGATAATCACTCTGTTTGTCAAGATCTCTTTACAGCTGCAGCCTGCTGGCATGTTTGCAACGCAAAAAATGTGTTGTGGGTGGATATTCATGTTCCTCAGACAATGAATCACAGTGTTTAAGTGACCCGCTGATGTTTCCTCGAGTTCCACCAACAGTTCCACTAAAAAGCCAAAATGTAAAAATGTAATGTATGAGCAGATATTCAGGGCATATTAATGCAATAAATCCCTTCATGGCGCTCCCTCTAGCAGTATACGATCAAAGAGTACCACCACTGTTCTTAGGTAAGAAATTAAAAACTACAAGTTCGACAAAAGTGTCATTATTATCACTAATTTGATAAATAATTAAAAAAATAAAAACTGTTTTTGTTGTATTAAAGTCGGAAAAAGGCCTGTTATGAGTTATGTTATTACTTCAGTGTCGAGATTTACTGTTGGATGTTACTGTTTTACATATTGGGACTCTATTCTCATAGACTTACCAAGCAGACTGGCCACTGTTGAGAGCAAGCCAGTCCCAGCTCCAATCTCCAGCACCGCTTTGTCCATCAGGTTCATCTGTTGCTGGTTATTCTCCAAGAACTGGCTCAAAGCTATTGCCTACAGAATAAATTCTCATTATCACATTTGCAGCAACAGAGGAGTTCAGAGAACGAGCAGACGCACACAGGACGTACCCCGGGCCAGATCAGAGCACCATAAGTATCCATAGACTCGCGGATGCTGATGTTATGACCAGCGATATAAAAAGTCTCCATCCCCAGCGCGTAGTAGACACTCAGCTCCCAGATGTTCCTCCTGTCCACAGCCTCTCCTGCCATCACTTTGTGGTCTGCTGCAGACGAGAGTGTTACACGAAGGTGACAATGCTGCAGATTTATGGGATTTATCAGTGTAACAAATCAATCTGTTTCCATCTGTTTCTCTGCAACACAGACACCAGACTCGTGATGGCAGTGCCGAATACAGAGATACACATTCTCGTCAGTGTTTAATCCAAAATTACCCCCATCTGTGGGCCCCTGCTCCACCCGTCGTTCCCCATCCTGTTTGTCATCCACCTCCTTTTTCTTTCCATGATGCTGCTGCTGTCGGACATGCTGGCTGTCTGTGGACGGTCTCTCCATGACCACTGAATCAAGAATCAGTCAGAATCTGGTTTATTGTTTCAGTAGGTTTTCACATACAAGGTATTTTCTTCGGTGTATTGGTGCATAACAATAAACACAGAGAAAATACAAATAAAAGAAAGTTAATTTAAGATACATAGAATTGAAAAAATGCCACAATCTTTCCTGCTTAATCAAACGTTTTTGTGACACAAATACCATCACAGTGTAGTTTTTCATTATTAAATGAAGAAACATTTGCATTGTGTCTCTTGCTTGGGGTTGTGTTTTATCTTTAGTGTGCAGAATTAAATGTGATTTATTTAAGCTCAAAATAAACTAGATATAGTGCATTAGTCTATTTGGCTGTCATTAGACTCCGGTCTGGAGCCCAGAAACACAGCTGGTTAAACCCCCAGGTTTAAGCTCCACATGGGAAGCATCGGGTCGATGCACATCCCATTCAGCTGGATCTCCATGCAAACATAAAGGGCACAGTTTGATGTAATTCAAAAAGAAACATTATTGTCAGAAGTATGTAAAAGTGATTTACTGATTTTCTTCTTCTTCTTCTTCTCATTCACCGAAAGTAAAAAAAAGAATATGTTGCTGAAACATACCTGTATGAAGCAATCGTCTGTTATTCCTCTTTCCTCTCTGTTTGTGAACTTGTGTCCGCTGTGTTCTTGTGTTTATAGAAGCAGCATCGTTGGTGACATACGCCTGAGCGAGGCTAGGATATTTGGGCAGACAGAAGCAGAGAAACAGATTTATAATCTCTGACAGAGAGATGAGCAAACCTGACCCCTCCCAGAACTTGAACATCAACTCTTGTGGCCAGTGTGCATATTCCCTATATCACTGAACACTTTTGTGGCTTTAAAATCAGATCCAGCATTTTGTATCCTCTGAAGATTTTTGACAACATCTGCAGAACAGCTCTGATTGTTACTGCCTCTCATCCTTAATGAAGCAGACATCTGGTTTTAAGCAGGAGTTTCATATAGGACTGTAGGGACATGCAAATATTTGAGAACATGTATTCACACTGCACGGCGCCAACTTATTTGCATATTTATGTTTATCCTGGGAGGCAGATGTGTATGAGGTTTGTTATCGATGTGTGCCACCTGCCAGGCTTCACATAAAATAGGGTTAATTTCTAAAACAATCAGCAGGAGAGTGAGCAAACTGTTTACAAAGGCCTGGCCTGGAACTGACACATCCCCCTGTGCCATCTCTTAATAACCTGTGGGCTTCTCCTTTCTCCCTCTAGGTCCCATTAGACAATTAGCCATAAAAGAAAAGGCTGTGATCTGGAGAACTGTTTTCGGGCCTATATAAACATTATTGGGGTGGTAATTCATTTTGAGTTGGGTTATTAATCTTTTCTTTTAACCCTCCTCTTGACTGCAGCATCCTCCGCACAACATAAACATCAATATTTTTTTCAAGATTACTTTTGGGCATTTTAGGCCTTTATTAAACAGCGATGCTGGAGAGATTAGTGCGCGAGATGCAACAAAAGTCCCCAGCGAGATCTGAACCAGAGACGTTGCAAACCTGCAAAACCCCGAGACAGAATAAACAAAGACACAAATCGAGTTAGTATACTGCAATTGTGATAAAGTGGGTGAGAACACACCATTTGTCCCCATATTGCACTGATCTATAAATCTAACCATGCTTGTCAATTGTTTGTGTACCATACCCACCATGTGTTCTAGAGGGTGAGGCACCCAACCATTTCCTCCCCCTAATATATTTTTGTACAGTCCCTCAGTGTGACAAAAACAACATGCCAACCACGGATTTATTCACCAGAAGGGATGCAGACAACTAAAATATAACTGCTTATTAGGCTATTTTACATGACTTTCACAAATAACTTCATGAGTTGTTAGGCTGCGAATAAAACAATTTGACTGTAACTTGTTCCACGAGCAATGTTGAACCTCTAAAACACAGTCTTTGCAGACTGAGCTGTCACTTAAAGTCGACATGACTTGTAGAAAATGGTCTAAAATGTGCCCTTTAGCAAACATTAATAAGCTTTAACACACAATATCATCAAATTCAAACAACCATTGGTTTGCGTATGCATATATACAGCTGTGTAATCTAGTGAACATCAAGTCTGCGTCAAGATACACTATTGTCATAAGGTAACACAGATTGGAATTTTTAAATCAATCAAGTGCCTTGCCTCACTATATTGACGAAAAATGAATGCAGACCTGATGATTTCACAAATCACGAACGTTTTATGAGTCTTTTTAAACCATCCAGGAATTAATGGAAAGCTGTACAGGGGCAAACATGTATAGAAAATACCTTAAAATTCATACAATGCATTCAAAATATGGTTAGAAATATTATAACGTCTACTTGATTTGTGGTTAAAACTTTCACTCGAACACAATGGCATGGCCTTTTAAGTATATCCCACCTTTGATATAAGCTAAAGCTATTTTTTTTCTAATATCTGACTACACAGAGTCGAGGAATTACGTGGGAGCATCTCAAAACACTGTTTTGTGTGTTGTTTGTACACTGACATGAAGCAAAACCAACATGTTAGTACTAAAAGTCTGTGATGTGAACACAGACTCCGGTCCAGTCTGTACCACAACGTTCTTGCCTGAGCACAGATGCAGGAGTATTCAGCGTGCCCAGTGTTGGTAAGCTTGTCTGTGGCGCTCAGTGGGGAGGATTCACAGCGTCAACACAAACAAGTCAGCAGACAGCTGGTTGTGAAGCTAGAAAATGACTTGAACTGACAGACGGCAAGCAGCGACACTGAGTCACTCGCTTCTAAACAGCAACAATACAACAAGCAGTCAAGGTATTTGGGGATTTCCAGAGCACCAGGATCTCGACGCCAGGAATCAACAATGATTCATCAATCATTGTTGCGGAATGATGTTATGCACATAATGTTCTTCTTTTGCCAAAATGGCTCCTGTTTTATTTTTGTCTTATTCATCTTTTTGAATGTAGTAAATATACCCACCTGATGATGACTAACGAGATCGGATTACATACAGAATCTAAAAATATGATGATGTAATGTTTTCAATGTTAAGCGAAGCCAGGGTATGCACATTCAACTGTGATCTCTTAAATCCAGCAAAGGTCATTTTTCCAGGTAGGGGAACAATGGAGAATCTGCAACGCTCACATGGGACGAATAATGTTGTGTAGGATTGTAACATTTTTCATATAAGTGAATGTGTTTGTGTGGTGGTGGGTGTATGTATATATGCGGGGCAGTCAGCACTTAAAACAGAAAGATGAGGAGCTGCCAGTCATTACTTTAGAGGTGGTAATCCTCACCTCCACGTCCAAAGGGCAAGAAAAGGTGTGGCCGGTGGAAAATGAGTCAGAGTCACACACTGCAACATGTGAGTCCCTGCAGGCTTTACAGTAGCTGCATGTGCAGCGTGAGTGTGTGAATACATCAGTTATATCCATCATTAATGGGCGCTAAGCTCCTGTAATTTAAAAGGGCAAGGTGAGGATTGGAATTCAATGAGTCTAGATGCCACTCTGACAGAAGAACATAAACATAGATATCCACACAGCAATGTTGCAGACAGTAAACATGAAATCTGAAATCTCATTGTGAACAGCTTTCATCGCCATGATAGATTTTTGGCACCAGAACGAATTACCGTTGATGGGTCCTGGATGGACTGGGGGTTTAGATAAACCCAACAGACTGATGGTTGGATCACTGTTTCCTGGAAAACGTTCATAACTTAAACCTAAAATTTGGTATTTGTGACACACAAACTCTGTACAATATTCAAAGCATCAATACAGCAACAACTATTTGAGAGGCAATTGATATGTTGTGAAAATTGTTTTGTGGACCTTTGATTTCTTAACAACATTTATATTAGTGAAATATACAATATATGTAATTATTTTAGCTTTATCTAAATATTGAAATACACTTTTTGGTACTTAATAGACTAATAGACACACTTGAACACACTTGTATACTAAGTACACCTTTGAATGATGTATTCTCATGAAGAAATAGCATGTTTTTTTTTATTTACAAGATAAAATCTTCATCAAAAACAAATAAAATCATATTTGAATATAATGTGAAACATGACAAGTCCTGATCTTCCAGTTGCATTCAATAAAATGTGTCATGTTTAAGGCATTGCCTTTTAGTCAGTCCATTTGCTTTCCAAAATGTGATTTTAAAAGAAAGGAGTAACAAACTCTGCATCGCATGAGACAAAGAAGCGGTCCATTCACTAATGAGGGTAGGAGCAGATGAAAGCCTGAGGTTCCCAGCATGTGAAGTCATTGAACTTTCCATTTCCTGAAACGATCAGCAGATCAGAAAGTCAGAGACACATTGGTTGATATCCATCTTTGGTGTAACATATAAAAGTATTTTTGTTGTTGTTCAGCCACAACTGTCCGACTCTTACCATGTGCCAGCACTTCCACACATTCCTCAATATCTGCTGTGTTATTGGGCTCCCCTGACAGCCAATCAGCGTAGCTCCAGTGGGATCCATCCAACCAGATAAAGCGACCGGTCTGACAGATAACAGGGGGTTAATTGATGGGACATCAGATGGAGTTGTTAATTTAATTAATTTTCCACATACAAATACAGCAATGAAACAAACCACTCTCATGATGTGATTAGTGTCGGCTAAATTATCATTAACAGATTTAATACCCGTTACTCCCTGACTGAGCACGCACACCTTTAAATATCGTAATCCTCCAATCCAGCTGCGAGTAAGTGCTCCGTTTTCCCGCAGCATCATGTTCATCACCTCTCTGTGGATGTGTTGGCCTGTGATGGAGGCCAGGTGTCCCCCAGCCACATGTTCCTGGCAGAAGAACTGCAATGAAACAGAGACGACAGAGTATTATGCACGGCTGTGTGTAGCTTAAGAAGTCTAAATTTATAAGGATGTAATGGTGAATCTATGAGACAGTGGAGAACACAATGTATATACCTCTGCATCTGCAGCCGTTTTCGGCCCTCTGAAGAACTGGTAACACCTTCCCTCGAGTGTCACACCAGGACAATGGCTCCGCCCTGTGGCCAAATGTAAAATTACAGTATTCTCTATCTCATTTCAATTTAGAGGATAGGTTCACATTTTCCAAATCTATCACAACCAAAACTCTCGTGCACCTAAGATTTTTTGTTCACTGTGATTGTCCCTCTTGTCCATGCTGTGTTTATGCATATGCTTTACCTTGCTTGTCTTGATTTGGTGATGATCTTGTTTCTTCATGGTTTTTAACTCCCTGCCTCATTAAAGCCCGTTTTTCTCTTTTAGGGGCCACACCAATCTGAACTCCTCCATCAGGACCGTCTTCCATTTCTGGGAGCCCCATTGAAGACTGCTTCTCCTCCCCGACAAACTCACTCCCTGGCTCCTCCATCATCACATAGTCCGTCAAAAAGTCTTGATGTGTGCCATAGTCCATGCCCATCCTAGCCTCTTCATTTGGGAAATATTCCCTTAAAGATGAGATCTGCTGCCCCATAATGTCCAATGCGGGCCCTTCTTCCATGATAGCAGCCTCTGGCATGACCTGCTGATGATAAAAAGATTCTTCGTCTTCAGGCTCCAGCTCCATGATTGGTTCTTCATCTGAAACATTGTCCATCTCACTCATAAGCCCCTCCTCCTCCTCTGGCAGAGGTTGATTGACAGGATTATGATTCTGAAATGCCGCCCTCAAAGAGTTTTCCACGTCTGACAGCTCTGTGTTGTCGTCATCTAGTGGCTCCAGCTCCATGATTGGTTCTTCATCTAAAACATTGTCCCTCTCACTCATAAGCCCCTCCTCCTCCTCTGGCAGAGGTTGATTGACAGGACTATGATTCTGAAATGCCGCCCTCAAAGACTTTTCCACGTCTGACAGCTCTGCGTTGTCGTCCTCCAGTGGCTCCAGCTCCATGATTGGCTCACCCACCATTTCATATTTTCCCTCCATGTCAATGTGCCTCTCTTCGATCTCCCGGCCCGTTTCAATCTCTGCCTTGAGGTTCGTTTGCACCTGAAACTGTTCTTGAACATCTGGCTCTACCTTAACTTCTGATTTCACCTTTAATTCTGAGTCATCGTTGAGCTCTGGCTTCAACTCAACCTCTGGCTCCACATCAGGCATAGTTACTTCAGCCGTAACTTCTGGATTCAGATTTACTTCTTGCTCCACATCAACCTCTAGATCCTCCTTAACATCTGGCTCTGCTTTAACATCTGGTTCCTTCTTAATCTCTGTCTTTACTTCCCCCTCTTGCTCCTCTCTAACTTGTGGCTTTACCTTGATCTCTGGTTCCACTATGCTCTGCTTCATGTCCACTGGCACCGGAGCCAATTCTTTCTTCAGCTCCTCCAATCTTGGCCTGACCTGAGGCGCAGGATCTTCCACCACCACATGACCCTGCACAGGAACCCAGTCTCCCAGCAGAGGGCTCTGTTCTCGTTCAGTCAACACTGGGGTTTGTTCCACACCAGGAGCAAACGGCATTCCCAGAGTCACTGCAAGGACAAAATAAAAGTTAAATTGCCGGTGAAATAAGGCAGATTCCCTTACCTGCCCCAATGGAGGAATTATAAGACAATGGACCCCTCAGACTGTAAGAGACAAACTGCCGAGTCATGTTTAGGCGTGTTGCGTTTCCATGTAGTCATTTTGAAGTTTTATAGTTTTTATAATCTTCTTGTATTGATTTTGCGTCTATCTTTGGTCGTTTTGCATATTTTTGTAGTAATTTGATGGACTTTCCAGCAAGAAATATCAAGAGTTACTTCAAAGCTCTACATCCATGTACTCATCATCACATAAAGCAGGACTAGAGACATGCTGTTATGCAGTTCATGTGGAGCACAGCACCAATTACTGGAGCACCAATTACTTTTTATTCAAACCAAAATACCATTGCCTCATATTTTCATGGTATTTACTTTTATATATAGTTTTATTTCTCCCAAAAGCAGTTAAAGTGTGAATGGGTGAATGTGCCGTATAAAGCGTTTACATTGTAAATCCTGAACAATAACCAATAACCAATCACAAGAATGATTTGTACAAGATATGATGAGATAAACAGGGCGTAGATGATTAGACTCGCTTTAACGACGTGACAAAAAATCACAGGCAGATACATTTTAACTTCAGTCTTCACAGAAATTAAGTGACTGAAACTTTACTGAGAGTAAACGTAAAGGCTTTAGTGACTGAGAAATGTTAACAGAACCCAAACGCAAAATTGCAAAATGTAAATTTCAATAAAATCAGTCTTTTGGAGAACACACTTGTAGAACAATGTTGAAATGAAATCTCTTACCTGCTAGGCTCAGTGAGAATAATGCCAGCGTCTTCATCTTGACCTGTTTGGCCAAATCTGTATTGATGATTGAAGACTTTGATTTACAAATGTGCCTTGTACTCGTAAGTTATTACCAGCTGTTCATGTGCTCTTCTCTTTGCGACTGCTATTTATCTGTGTTTGGTTAATCTTTATGTACGCTATTAGTCCTGCCCTCTTTTATTCCACCTTCTGTCAGTAAGCCATAAACCAGGGCCTTCCCGTTACCTTATCTTATCAAAAGATCTTATTTTTTCTCTTTTGTTTCCTCTTGGCATGCAGTCCATCATAAAAGTAGAAAGTCATTTATTGATTCTTCAACTGAAAATGGCTAAATAAGAAGGTTGGTTCGAGCCAAAAGTTAAACTGTTACCTCATGTAAAAACAACCAAAGATATGACTAAAAAAACAAACTATTTTGACAATTTAGCTGACAAACCAGCCACAAAGTATAATAGTTGACACGTAATTCTCACAATAACCGTCTACTAGATCTGGACTATGACCTGTTCAATAACTAACTGTGATTCAGTGGTATTATTAGTAATACATTTCATGTCTGTCAATGAACTCCCAAAACAATTTTGTATTTTCTGTCTCTCACAAAATGCTGCTGTAAATATACTCTGGAAAGGGCCGGACTGTGTTCAGCAGGAAAGTCACCGGCTCAGAAAGAACTGAAGAAAACATGAACACTGTGAGCATGAGCATGATTATTAATGGGTTTAGTGTGTATGTATTTCTCTCAGGGGTTCACTAAATCAGAATTAATATTTCCTCACCATCATCTTCAAGTTTTGGTGTTGCTCCCACCTTTAAATTAGATGCTCTGGATTTGCCTCGGCCATGGCCGTGCCTCCAGTGGTTCCTTGTGTTTCCGTGAACATTTTAAAATGATAATTGAAAACGTATTCATTCTGCGTTAATTTTAACTAACTGTCACCCTTCATCTCATTCTGTCGTGTCGTCACTTTGTTGTAAAGTACGAAAGTTGCCACATAAATATAGTTTATCATAAAGTTTCTAATCATTGTGTTTCTTGTGTTTTCTGCTTCCTGTGTGTTTCTCTAGCTGCGTTCCTAATCTCCTTCTTTATCTTTTAACTGTTAGCACTGCAGCTGCCCTTACAAAGTACATGCTGTTGCAGGAAGTATGCATTCAATTGGGATATAATACTTCATTATAACACGCCACCTTGAATGTTGACCCTCTTGCACATTCGTGCGCAGAGGATTGTGGATTGGCAACAAAACTGTAGCTGAAACTAAACACAATTTTGGTTAGACAACAAAACTACTTATACATTAAAACATCTTGGTTTGGCAGACTTTGATTAGAAACATATATGTGATAATGATAAATACAAATGGGACCTTGAATCAATCCAGGTACACAGTGTTTGGTTGAACTTTGTGCAGTAGAGTGTGAGGAGGACAGCTGTTTAAATGGCTCCTCTCACTGGTTGTTACCAACGATCACAATACATTTACAGCCACACCTTTGTTCATATAAGATTCACTATCTGGGAGAGATTTGTTTATGTAAACCATGTTTGTGTAAAGTGAGCAGCGGGTGCTGAGCTGGGTTGTTATCGATGACATGTGTAACATGACAGCAGTGGATCCTGCTCACAGCAGAGCAGCTGGGATTGCTGATTGTGAACAGGTGTTGCAGCAGAGATTTTGTGACTTTGTATTCCTCTCGTATGCGTATGCACACGTGTCTGCATGGATGGCCTCTTTGTGTGTGAGTCTTTGTGTGTGCATATGGCCACAAATGTAAGCATGTGTGCACATTAACGAGAATGAGCGACAATGAGCTGTTGTGTGGCTGCTGGTGGAGAGAAACCTAATAGCCAAGGGCACAGTAGCTCAGCCAGCAGCTGTTCCATCTCTGCACCTCCTATTACACCCACAACTCTAACCATGTGATACTAAGTTAAGTTAATAAGTTCAGATGGACAATTACTTGTTTTAAAGAAATTATGTCACTAACAGGGCAGTTCAAAGATCTATTTAGGCGTAAAGCTTTCACTTGAGAACAAAATATTTCCCCTGTTTTTTTTCTGAATTAACGAGATTATTATCTTGGTAATTGTGAGAAAAGTTTTCATAGAAAAAAAAATCTGCTCTGTTTTTCTGAGTTAACAGATACCTCAAGATCCCAAGATCATTTTTTTAAAGCTCAATTCCATGGAAGCAAATAATGTCCTGCCAGTTTAGTTTAATCCAGATTTATCTTGGTTTGGGACATCAGGGGGACTCGTGTCTTTACGCAATATATTGTTGCTAGTTTGTGCATTCAAGACATGTGGTGACTCAAGAGACAATCAGGCAATTGCTCCCTCACATCGTACAGAAAACTCCAGCTTTCAGGTTTGAGGGATCTTATTTATTCAGAAAAAAAACAGAGCAAATATTTTTCAATGGATTCTCTGATTTTCTCTGAAGTTAACAGACCCTTGCCAAAATAAAAGCAGCTCATATTCCCCCGCTGGCTCCGCCTCCTAAGAGACCAGTGGTGTCCCTGAACGTCTCAGGACAGCAGCAGCAGCGCTCCCTTTCTGTGCGCGCTCCCCGTCAGTTGTCCTGGATCCGCGAGAATGCGCGCGTGCTGCAGATGAAACTTGAAGAAGCTGCCAAGAGTTTGGAGTAAAACTCATCTCCAGACTGAACAGACACATACGGACCTCACGACGGGTCTGTAACTCACCGTGACTAGACATGAACACCATGAAGATCCTGGCGCTGCCTCTTCTCGTCACTTTAATGAATAGTGAGTTTATTTCTGGTTTAATAAACAATTTATTCAACAATAACACCTTATTAATCACATAACAATAGGCTGCAATATGCTAATATATATATTGCTAGAAGTTTTCAGTGGAAGAAGTGCATTAATTAGGTTGTTCAACAGATTACGTTTTAGCCAATTTATGATAGCAGGCACGTTTTAGGAGCTTCTGCTAGTCTGCGGTGTGTTTTTAATAGGATGCTCAGATTATCATCTCAAAATGGTCAACATTTATAAAGATGTGCATAGAAGAAACTGTTAAAAATGTATTTTGGACTGCTATACTATATCACCCCAATATCTCTATACAACTCAGTTCACCATTTATTAGAGGCAAAGCTCAAATATGATGGTGTACCATAACTTTTCAAATTCACCGTAATATGAAAATGGTATCATTGTTTTGTTTGACTTTTTAAAAAATCTGCAAAGGAAAATTAAAAGAAATCATCAAAATCATCACAAAGAAAAAGGAATAACCCTCTTCCATTTCTGGCCTCCATTTCTTCCTAAATATTTTGTGTAGTCCATCAGAATTGTGGGATTATTATGTGATTTAAAAAAAAAAAATGTACTATTTAATTGAAGAAAAATGTTTTGATAAGAAATGTTTTCTTCAGGCGATGCATGTTTGGCCGTGTGCAACAGATTAGCTAGATTTATATTGTGACAACTCCTAATGATTTCAACATGAAGCAGACTGATTGCTTTGTTGTTTTGGTTTATGTTTTATTGATCCTTAATTCGTGAGATGTAGTATGTGCATGTTCAGTGGAGGAGCTGTGATGTGTTCAGGGACTGCATCAGAGGGTGACATTGTGCAGGGAGTGGTTGCTGTTGGGCTCCCTGTTTACATCAATCTCGAGATCCACAGGGTGATGAAACACATCTCGTGGCCCCGCGGAGGAGTCTGAGATCCCAACGTTTCAGTTTGAAGATAGCCGCCGACTGACCCTGTTGCTGATTGCACTGAGATGAAAACGACCACTCGCTATCTGGACAAATGCATTTGAAGTTGCTGTGGGATTTCTACGGGGCAGAGGCTGCTTTCCAAACAACACGCTTTAAGTTGCAGCTTTGACGCGTGTTTTGATCTTTCTTGTGTTTACTCATGAGGACCAAATTTCCTCACAGAGATTAAAAGATTCAGACATCCTCAGTTAGGACAAGGCTGGTGAAGAATTGTATTTTATTTTTCTTCCTTTTAGTGTCAATGCCAATGGCATGGTATTATGATTGGTAATGCTGAATTTAAAATCATTATAAAACATGTAAACAGTTGACATTTCAGATTAATTCCTTTTAAAACTTCAATGTCAATATGGACTTCATGTCTTTAACATGAACTAGATATACTGTAGCTTAACATTAGTTCATGGCAAAAATTCAGTTCAATGGTTAAAGCAGGTTTAGGTCAGGCTGAGGGTCAGGGTTAAAGGTTCAATCCGTGAAGAGCCTCACAAGTGTGTTGCGCAGATATCTGGGTGTGTGTGTTATTGTGCCAGCTGAGAAGGGTAAGGTTACTGTCACAAAGAGCTTCTTTGTCTGTGAAAGAAAAGCATGCTTTCCATGTGTGTGGCACACACACACACACACACACACACACACCACCCCCAAATGTTCACTTCATAATGCGAAACCAGACGTATGCTTTAATATTTTGCAAATAAAAATGATAATTTATCGTAGTCATTTTCTCCCTTGTCGTCTGGTTACAAGTTGTTTTGTCCTTCACAGTGAGCAACAGCTGGATTTAAGTTTGCTATACATAAAAAACGTTCACATCAATTGAAATATATTCATATTTAACTATATTTTGGTAAAGCTGGGTTTTAGTTTTTGCTGCTGTGAAAACTTGCCATAGAAATCCATCATCAAGGAATTCAAGCTGACTACAGCTGCTGAACTCTAAAGATTTTGGGCTTTTTCAGCATGTTTGTGGGGGAATGTTATGTAGGCTCTGTGTGTGTGTGTGTGTGTGTGTGTGTGTGTGCTGGAGGGACAGCTCACTAAAAGAGGTTATCAGGTCGGGATAGAGCAGCTTGTCAGAGAGTCATCCGTCACCTGCATTCCTACACACCACCGCTCCTGGTACCACCAGGATGTAGCTAAACACTACTGTGTCTGGGAGTTCATGTGTGCACCCACACAAAGAGAGAGCAGATATGCATTGTGGGTTATATTACTTTTTGTATACGATTCCATGACTGGTGTGTGTAGGCTGATACTCATTCTCATGGGCTTTTTATCCTGTTTACGTCTCAGGTCTGATTGCACTACAGTCCAAAAAAGCTCCAACACTTTCTGGATCTACAGATATGTTTAGCTTGACAAACACAGCGAGATGTAATTGTTTGTCAATTATGTGAGCAGAAGAAAGATGATAAAAACAATAACTATTTACAACAACTGGTTGGTCCTCTCTCCTCTGCAGGTCCTGTCTTCGTGTCAGTGACAGTAAGCAGCAGTAGACCCAAAGTGGAGGTCCACGAGCACACAGGTGAGACTGTGCAGTATTATTTATCCTTCAAAATGACCATAACTCTAGTGAACAACATTGTATAATGTGATTAAACATTTGTCTTATCTTTAATGTTTTAAAATAGGAATACAAGACCCCGTTTTACCAAATTCACCATATTTTCCAATGGATTTTGCCGCCCAATTCCAAATGATAGGAATAAAAAACAACAATGAGAGAAAAGTTCACTTTATGTTATAGGTATCTGAACTGTAATATCAGATGAGTGGGAGTAGAAGTGGAGTATTGGTGTGAATATAAATGATGTTAATGGACACATTTAGGAACAATTTGACAGCAAAGATGAGGGGTGAGATATTATCTCTGATATCTGCTTTTCTGTCATTCCAAAACAAATCAGTCAAATTAACAGACAAACCAATGGAAAACAGATTTATATAATGCAACTTAAATTACTCTTATCTTCTTTAGTGAGAATACCAGATACATCATATGTTTCAGAATAATTTGGAAAATTAGCTAAGATAAAGGGGAAACAGAAGATATCTCATTTCATGCGACAAAAAGCGGGAAAAAAACAGCCTTCAACGTACATTTGAGCTGCCATTTAAACCTGAACACATCCAGTACTTCATGCTGACCAGTATTCATGAGCACACAGTTGTGACAAAAAGGCAACAAATTACAAGAAATTCAAGCAAAAGTATCTCTACTGTATTCATAAAGTAATTTCCCTGCTGTGCTTTCTGTCCTCAGATGCTGTGCTCGCCTGTGAGTTCAGGACAGAGAAAGATCCGAACCCTCGAATTGAGTGGAAGAAGAAAGGAAAGGAAGTGACTTTTGTGTACTTTAATCACAAATTTACGGGTTAGTGAAAGACCTCTTCTGCACGAATTCCTTTCACTGCTCTGAGCTGAAATGGCTGATATTTTGCTGCTTTCCCCCCATCATCCTTTCATTATTACCTTTTGATTTATCTTTTTTTTTTTTTGCCATTAGTTAAGCTTTGTCCATCATCCATCACCTTCCACTATAGGGTCTTATGCAGAACGGGCAAAGATGGAAGGAGCGACGCTGACGATACACTCTGTTACTCAGAAAGACTCGGGGGAATACCGCTGTGAGGTGACTGCCAGCGAGGACCACGTCAACCTCGGGGAAGCCACTGTAACCCTCAATGTGCTCGGTAGGACGGGAAACAGGCATGCGTTTTATGCAGGTATTAGGGGGAATGTATGTGTACTTCTGTGAGACAAATGAGGGTTAAATGACTGAAGCAGACGTCAACGGCATTCCTTGGAAATGTAAACAACATTTTTGCTGTCTGAAATCCTCATTATGAACGTATAGCTCTGCTAGCTTGCATACCACCACGGTACCCTTTCAAAACTGGTAATTGTTTTTTTGTTTTCTGCATTTCAGTGTCATGCTTATGAATGAGGGAAGAGAATTCGCCAGATTAGCCGAATCCCCATTTGGTTATAGCTTTTCAAAGAGCAATATCATGAAATATATTGATTATACAACCTAAAATGATCTATTCAGTTATGGAGGATTTATTGCTCACGCCTACTTTAAGTTGACAATTAATTTAAAATGTGACAAATTTCAGAAATTCCACTACATATTCAACCACTGTTTCATTTGAATGGGAAAACAGTAGTGACAATAAAGTGGCAGTACCAGGTTCCACCATCTCAGTCCTGGCAGAGGGAGTCATTTCAATCCAGTTAAATTTTGGTAGATTGATTATTGCTGCAATTGTAGCTTTGATGCAGCAAATTCATCAACCCTCTACATCAACCAAACAACAAAATGCAGCAACAAAAGTAATATTTTAAGTGTTTTAAGGTGGACAGAAATGAAAAATCCTATATTTTGTATATCTTTTTTCTGTAACTCAAGGTGCTTTACCTCCCTGCCTCCTTAGTGCCTCCTCACATCCCGTCCTGCGAGGTGCCGAGCTCTGTGTTTGTGGGCTCAGGCCTGGAGCTTCTCTGTAAGGACAAACTCAGCGTGCCTCCTGCCACCTACTGCTGGTACAAAGACAACAAGGCTCTGACGGCCACGGAAGATTCTCTATACAGCGTCGACACAGACAAGGGCACACTGGTGAGTACACACTAAATTATACAGACACTTAAAATGCACCCATATACAAACAAAGTTATGTTATATTATGCTCTTGCTCTCCCATCTTGTGTTTGTTTGGAGCAGAAGTTCAAGAGTGTGTCCAAGACAGACGCAGGGATGTACCGCTGTGAATCCTCCAACAGCGTTGGGGCGCCCAAGAGCTGTGTGGCCCAACAACTGAAAGTTATTGAATGTAAATGGTTTTGGTAGAACTCCTCTTTGAAGTTTCCATGTTTCGCTCCACTCAACACAGACTGATGAAATTCTCTCTCTCCACTCCTTCTAGATCCTTTGAATATGACGATTTTGATAGCAGCTGCTGCAGGTTTTGTGACGCTCGTCCTTTTCTGCTGCATCAGTGTGTGCGTCTGCCGACGCCGAGGCTGCTGCAGGAGTGAGTAGTGTGATGCTGCGTATGTGGCCGTTTCATAGACGGTATAGATGTTTGGATGTGCGTGTGAGGTAGCGGTTTGTGCCTGTCTTGCAATCATTGCTTTTACATTTGAGGCGTTTTTGCATTTATAAAGCACAAAATAGAGGTAAAAACCTGGCAGGTCATTTAATAAAAATAATGGACAGCATATCCAGGAATCTAAAACTCTCTGTCGCGCAGTTGCATTAAATATTCCCTTTTTATTCCCTTATGAAGTTATGATTTCAATTTTTTTGTCTTCCGTCTTTGTTTGAGTCAAGGTCTGAAGATGCATCTTGTCAAACAAGGAAAACTGCTCGGTCATTTTACGCCAGCGAAAATATTTTGTAGTCAGTTTGATGTTGATTGTCTTTGAGGATTACAGACATGTCCTCAGCAACACAGCATGCTGTTTTTTTGCTAAGGTTTTTGTCAAAAATATTAAATGTAAAACTATTAAGTGAAAGTCAAAGAATGAGTGAGGTTGCAACTAAATGTGTGCCAGTAGTTCCCAACCTGGGGCCCGGGGCCCCCTCAAGGGATAAAAGTATAGGTTCGCTTCAAGGAAAACAGTTTGTGAACCTCTGTGCTAATCTGCAGACTGTGGAAGTATTCAGATCATTTACTTAAGCAAAAGTAGAAAAAAGTATAAATACCAAAATGTAAATATAAAACAATGCAAATTAAGGTCTAACATTTAAAATCTTACTTAAGTTAGAGTATTTAAAAAAAAAAAAAAAGTGTATAAAATGCACTGACCAGTATTTTTATAACAAACAATGGTCAAACTCACAGATAAGTTTCAATCGTCAGTGCAGTTTCCAGCTTCAGCGAGTGTTCTAGTTTCTCCTCGTTTTGGTTTGACGAGAACTTTACTGTTGTGGTCTAACTGCTCGTGTCAGCGTTGTTCTCAGTGAAAAAGCTCTGATACATTCACTGTACAAATACCTGCTCAGCACCAAACAGCAGACATTAAACAAATACATTAGCTGGTGAGTAATGGAGCATTTGAGCTGCTAACAAGACAGACATGTCCCTCCGAAGAGCTACAAGAGAGTGAGTATTGGACATTAGTCAGGTGGACAGAAACAAGAGTCTTAATGCATACTTGCGTAAATGATCTAATTACTATCCACCACTGGCAACAGATTAAGAGACACATGTACAACTTCTTTGGGCAAGTATGATAGTGATCATTAATGTTACCTTTTCTTCTTTGTTGTTTCTCTGAATAGAAGACAAGAAAATAAAAAGGTGAGGGTTTCACTTGTCAGCCTGATTCTTGTTTTGCCTGCAGCTGTGTGTTATTGGCTGGTAATGAGCTCAGACTGAACCGCTTCCCTTTGTCTTTCAGCACCAAGTCCTACAACCCTCCTCCTCCTCCTCCTCCCATCCGCAATGTGAGTGATCAGAGGAATCATTATCGTGCCGGGGCTTGTTTTGTTCACTGGGTTGCCATTGAATTCTGTTAAATTGATGATAACGCTGGTCCCTAGCTAATTAAAGGAAATGATTCAATGTATTTCTTTCTACTCTCTGCAGATCAAGCACTACAAACAAACTCACTCCTTCATGATCTGAGGGTGAAACACTCTCTCACTTTGACTTCAAACCACCCAGAACCATTTGGACGGCGGCTCACTGCTTTCCGGGACGGACAGATCTTCAGATATTAAGCTAAAACAAAGAGTTAAACTGAATTTTGTTAAAACATTGATGCTTCCTAAACACTGGCATTTATGGGTTTATAGTTTCCTACGGTTCCTACTTTTATATCTACTACAAACTTAGAGTCCTGTAAATATGGGGTTTACTCAGCTCTTTCTAATGCTATTACATGTTAAGAATCCTTTTAAATCTTTTTTTAGAGTATTTTTTCAACTTATCTCAGACTTTCAGAGCCAAGTTCAACACTTCAGTATATGTTTTAGCTCTCTTACGCCACCTATATGCAAGTAACAGTTATTCATCCACACTTGACAAATACTGAGCTACTGTATAGATTGTATCCTTTTTATTGCCTTTCGTTTATATTTAGATGCAGAGTTGTTGATTTACATGAGGACATGTTTTTTCTCTTTTGTCATTTTTGTTGTATACTTGTTGTGTTGATCTCATAATTGTTTGAGCGACAGATGAACGGGTGTCTGCACACACTGAACGGTGCTTTAGAAGCTTTTAAAATATGTTATACTCTTTTGATGAGTCTATGTCTTGTTCAGTAAAGAAAGATGAAACAAAAATATCCCAGAACAGAGTTTATTGGCTTATTGGTGGTACAAAGCCAGGCAGAGGGAGTAGGAAGTTTAATGTGGATTTGATCAATGTCATTAAAAACAGCAACAACCATCCACAAGATGAAAAATACATTGTTTGGATACATGGCCTAGCTTGTGTCATAGCCTCCTCAGTATTTTACATGTCCTTTAATCTTGATCAAAACATATTTTTAGCAACCACACTAGCAACTTGGTTCTAGATTTTTAATCTGGTGAATTCCAATATTTTGGTTTATGACTAGAAGCCTACAAAACCAAAAACATCCCCATCAGCATCAGCTGTTTATGTTTAGTACTAATTAGCAAATGTTAGAATGCTAACATGCTGAACGAAAATAGTAAACAGGGTAAATGAACTTGTACTCCTATAGCGCTTTAACACTACATGTCATTGACCCATTCACACCCCTTCATACACTGATGGAACAGCCTGTGGGAGTAATTTAGGGTTAAGTGTCTTGCTCAAGGACACATCAACGTGGACTAGCGGAGCCGGGGATCGAACCGCCGATCCTCTGATTGAAGGATGTGTGCTTTGTGAGCCATGTAAGTATTATGAGATGATACATAGGCCTATATAGATATCTACATGCATAAAACATATACTGTATATATCTCACGCATGTTAGCAGGCCAATGTTAGCATTTGATGCTAGCTCAAAACTGTTGTGCCTAAGTAAACCCCACCAGAGCCTTGAGCATGGCTGCCGACTCTTGGTCTTGTTTATTGCTTATTCATATTACATTTACTCAATATACATTCTTTATTTTTGTGTATAGTTAAATCAACAGAAATTATTCACTATGCTCTCCTGTTTCCATCTTAAAGGGCATACGATTGCTAAGTGTTAAGCTATATAAAAAGTAGTACGTTGGTGTAGTGGATGTTATTAATGGAATATATGCTGCTCTTACTGACAGATGTACAAATGGTGGGTGTTTTCTTTTGATAGCGGCAGTTACAGACAGCTGTGTTGGAGAAAGAAGCTTTTACTCGAAGATAGTGACATCACTCCTATTTATCTAACTCCCTTTGAATTGTGTCTGTTTCTTTCTATCAAGCAGAGTTTTGGGATGTACAAAGATGTAGTGCTTCCCTTTGACCAGACAACACTGCAGTTGGTTGTGATCAATGTTTCTTTGTTGACCACTAGATGGCACCAAAGCACTGACTGTCTCAGCTCATACCAGCTCAGTCCACAGGCCTCCAGCTACACGATGCCAGCCATTAACCATTATTTGTCTATGAACAGTAGCACTATTGTCCTTCCTCCTTTTGTTCTCGTTGTTTTCCTATTCTGCCGCTCATAAATTAAATTTTTTGAAAAGCACGGATATCCTGCAGCTTCCATGCGGTTTAAAAAAAGATGCATTGTCTGTGCATGGACTCATGATTCAAAGGTTTAAGTCATGTTCATGTTAATGACCACACATTTGAATTTTGTTACATCTGGCTTGTGCATGATGTGTAACTGCAACAATACAGACAGTGTCAGGAACCAGTAACAGAAATCTATTCTCGTACATGGTCATAACCCTCTCTAATGATTGCATTAAGAGCCTTTTATTGATCTGGCTGTTTGGTAGCTCAAACCTTTCTGATCAACCACTCAGAAAGGACATCAGTCGAGCTCTGAAATATGCAAATGCTCTTCCACAGTCTGTGGTAAAAACTGCACCCTCAATGGGAGCGGCATTGGTTACTTTGAGCATAGTGACGATGCAAGTTGAATTTGAAGAATGTTTTTTGGGATGTATTCATAAGCCATCATGACTGAATACAAAAAGCATGATTTATTTATTACTCAGTACTCTCTCTTAGACATTTCTGTGTATCTGACAATATAAAACGAAACATAACCAAAATGGGACACTAATCGGATCATTTATTTCATCCTGCATGGTTTGTGCAGACAATGTTTTGTACTGTTGTCCAAATGTATTTTCTATTATTTGCCTTTTTGTCAGGACTGTGTGGGCAATCTCTCTCAGTCTATTGTTGCTTTGTTGCAGGACAAGTTACATCTTTATCATTCTTATTAGTATAGTGTAACTTTGTACAGCTCCCACCTGAGCTGGTCTTTTCAGCAACAATAACTGAAAACACCTTTATGGGTATGCAGGGCCTTCAATCGATAACAATGCATCATATTCTATAAGTAGATAATGTGTTTCAATATGAAGTCAAAGTAACGGTAGCTGTCAGATATATGTGTTAGAGTAATAGTTGCCTCTGATATATAGTTAGTATTAGTAAAATAACGTTAAATAGCAGTAAAGTTTAACTACCTCAACATTATCAGTAAAGCACTTAAGTAAATGTACTTAATTTCTCTCCAGTGAGCGCCTGTTGGTACTGACCCTGGAACACATTATAGACTGAGAGCACAGTAAATAGTGAACAACTCTGGACACAGCGTGGGAGTTTATTTCGACCCGTATGAACGCATCAAGAAACATCACACCTGCAAATCAGCCAACTGGCTGGTTCCTGGTTTTACTTTTCAACGGTTAGATGGGCCTGCAGGCACACAGAGTGCCACGAACACTCTGTAGCATACAGATCTGGTGGCTGGCTAATGGTGCAGCTTGACCGCCAGCTACAGTCATTTTTTGCGGTTTCCTTTGACCTTCTTAATGGGTCTTTTTTTATTTATGCACACTCGCCCTAGATTGCAGCTCAAGGACGTTTGAACATCACGTTTTGTTAATGTGTGTGTATCTGTCAGATAGCGACAGAGGAGAGAGAGAGAGAGAGAGTGTGAAAATAAGTGAGAGAGAGAGAGAGAGCGAGAGAGAGATTTAAATTTAAATTTTAATATTATTGTCTATTAATGTTATTGTGTATTAATGCTATTGTATGTTTAATATTTTGATGCTTTGGCAAAACCGTTTCTAAACGTTCATGCCAATAAAGCAAATTGAATTTGAATTTGAGAGAGAGAGAGAGAGAGAGAGAGAGAGAGAGAGAGAGACACACGTGTGAGTGGGCGGGGGCTGTCAGATGAAATCTATGTCACATGTTAAATTAAGCTTCAAGCCAGGTTTTGTCCAAGATGTCTCCTTCCTCATGCTGCCTTTTACCAAATTGGCTGCACCGGAGCCCTATACCTAAAATGCTCTCTGTGCATTGAGCTCCCCCAAACCCCCAGGAGCACTACTCATCTTTGAACAGGTGGCACAATGCTCACAGCACATGGCACAACACCCCTTAAGTTGTCTTTGCAATATGTTACAACAACAAAAATATGTCTCTGCCAGTTTTTATTTGTGAGGTGTGTTTTTTCCCGGTTGCTGGTGTTGCGCATGCGTCGCTCTCAGTTTTTGGCACATTTACAGCTCCCATAGCTCTGCACATTAGTACCTCTTGGGTTATGCACAGCTTACACTATACAGACATGTTTGTATTTATGCCTCAGGGGAATTGTTGTGGCAAAAGGAGCAGGAAGAAGACCACTGCCATAGGGATTACCACAGGAAACTCTCTTCCCATGGTAGTAAGAAATAGCAACATTTAAACATTTAAGGCCCACCAGACGACATCCCCTACAGTTTCATTAAATCTTTATACTGAGGTTCTCTTACAATGCTGTGTGTGTGTGTGTGTGTGTGTGTGTGTGTGTGTGTGTGTGTGTGT
>NW_022280077.1:1220847-1235505 GCF_004355925.1 Anarrhichthys ocellatus | reverse complement strand
ACACACACACACACACACACACACACACACACACACACACACACACATAGTGTCCTATCCTCCTGCACAAGCATCCCACAGCCGCACTGTGCTTCTCATCTGAGCCCAAAAAGGAACAGTGTAGGCAGAGTGTTATACAGATGAAGTGTTTTGTCTGTGTATATGGGAGTGTATGTGTGAGAGGGACTGTAATTTCAAAGCATTTCACAATTTCTGTGCCCTGAATACCAAGTGGGTGTGTTAATAGTAGATGTATTCACACAGTATGATTAACAAACAGGTGAATCAACAGATCAGACTTTTATCCGATACTCAATTAACAACATTTGTAAACATACACTTCAACTCACAAAGTCTCTGACAGGAATTTAGGACTCCATTGACTGGGGCTGCAGTCATCTATTATTTTCATTATCGAAAAGAATCCAGATTATTTTCTCAATAAATCTATTTTATCTTAGAAAAATGTTCGAAAATAGGGAAAGATGTAGATACATCATGATTGAAGGTTTCCTCTCTAAATCTTTTGTTTTGTCAGACCGACAGTCCAAAATCAAAAGGAATTCAGTTTACTCTGACAGAAGACTAATGAAACAAGCAAACATTAACATTTTAGAGGCTGGAATGAGAGATTTGTAGGCATTTTTGCTAAAACAATTACTAATATATAATATAATAATCAGTCATTTCTTTGGCATCAATTTACCATTGATGCCAAAGAAAGCTTTGGAGATACAGCTGTACCTTCTAACTCAAGCACCATGTATAAGCATAATGTGCATTTTGTCATTTACTTATAGCTTTTCAAACATTTTGCTTTATGCATTTTATACATTTAATACATTTTTGTTTTTACAATTCATGAACTATGCATATATTTCTGTGCTCTTGGTAAAAAAAAACTAAGAATGTTTTTCATTTTAAGAGACAAATAAGCAACACAGCACCCAACAACATTCTAAAACCTCTCTGTTTGTTTAAAGCTACAGGACAAACATACCAACCACTAGGGGGCAGAAAGACTGCGGCCTGATATACATTTACCAGTTGAGTCTGCAAGGAATTATGTTGCATTTTTCTGCTGCATTAGAGCCTGGTTTCACACCTCAGGCTTGAATTGAAGTAGAACGGCATTTCAGTCTAATTATCAGATTGATAATTTGCACATGATTCCCATCCTATGTAACCTTTATGTTGCAAAGCAGCAAAATAAGTGTTAACGAACACTTGTTTACCTTCACCCATTTTACCACTGACATGTAGCTTTTCACTAGATCTGTCTTTAAGCTACTGTAGAGTCTTTATATTGTGGTATGTGAAAGCCATCACACTCATCCACAGTTATATGTGCAGCCAAAGAACCAAAACAGTGAGATATTAAATTGCTAAAAGCTTTGCAGAGCTGTTTTAAGCTCCATGAGTGAACGTTTCTCTGTATAGTTACTTGATGTTATGTTAATGTGACAAATATCTTATAGGTTTACATTTACAAGCAATAAGAATTCACATACAAGAATATCTATAGATCTTCTGTAGAGAGAGGAAACTCACTTTGCTCATGATTTCAATGTTTTGAAGCCTTCTGTAGATTGAGTTTCAATGGACCACGCATAACATAAAGTATGCAGACTTGTCAGATGACTGCTCTGCTCCTCACTGCCCATCAGTACCTAAGATCCTGTGCTGCAGTGTGCTATTTGATAAGACTGTTTAGCATTCAAGAGGTATCCTCAGCACTCAAGTACTCTCAGTATTATGCTTTTAACTCATTCCCCCCAGAGGAGCAGAGGGATAGAGAAGAGAGGAGGGAGCGGAAAGTGAGGCAAAAGCAGAAGGATCCTTATGGGAAGAGTGAAATTTCACAGGACAAAAGCCTGTTATTGAATTCCTGTCAGGATTCTTTGGATAATCACCGCCACTATCCAGCCCCCAAGACACATTTAAAGGCTTGCTCAATCCCACTCCCATCTGATTTCTCTGGCTGGAAGTGTGTTACTGCATACAAGCAGCTCCACTGTCCCATCACTTGCCGGATGCCACTGAACGCCTCTGTGTTGGATTAGACTTCAGTCCCTTGAACAGAGCATAGAAAACATCACAATGCATCCCATCAGTATGTGAAATGCCAAACAACGGTGGCTTTACCTGTCTAATGGCTGGATAATGTCATGCCCTATTTAAAAAGAAAAAAGGAGGCAAGATGTACCTGAGTGTTAATCCTGCACTGATTGCCCGGCCAGATGAGGCCTGATAGCTGTGCAATTTGAGCATCCTCAGACCCACAGCTCATCAACATCCCTCGCAGCTCAGCTCTGTAACACACTGCACTGCAGCAGGACGCAGGCGTCAGCTAGATGAATATTTATCAAAGCCATGAAAAGAGGCAGGGAACAATTTGCTCATCACAGAAAACGGGCAAAATGGCAAAACTCTCCTGGACACATTTTCAAAACAATGCTGTAATTCAAACACACGGCCTACCAGGGGACTGTAATGATATGAAGTCGTTTGGAAACGCTCCCTGGTAGGACTCACTTTCATCATATGCTGCAGCTGATTGGTGAATAAAAAGAACATCAGCTTTAGTTGAGTGTCACCTGGATTAGAATAATTGTCTCTGCTAATCTGCTGGGATTCATTATAACAGACAGGTTTGACAGTCCCAGCCACTAGTATTTTAAAGTGGAGAGTGGCCTGCAGAACCTTCCCAGAATACAAGCAAATATAAGAAGAGAGACGGTCTGATATTATCCTCCCTTAGTCCTCACCCTGCCCTTCAGAAACAACTCATCTCTTCCTTTTTCCTCAGCCCAGTGAGATGGCTGAAGACAGGATGGGAGAAACAATCCCCCCCCCCCGAGCTTATTAAACCCTCCGAGTCTACAGGAAGAACCTTTCATGCGGAAAGATTTTCGTAAGGAGGAATTTACTCAATTCTGTCCTAATTTCCGTATGCTGTACAAACCAAATCCCCTTCTCTCTACAGCATATTTGAGTCTGGCTTTCCACAGAATTGTTCTGGCATCCACCAGCTTTTCTCGGTATTTCTTCACTCTGATAAACAGGCCATGTTTGATGTGCTGTCCCTGATTAGAGCATGTTGGAAATACCACCACCATCCTGCCTTCTGTCTGTCCGTACTCTTATTTTTTTATTTAAAATTCTCATCCGCATAGCTCCCCTTTTTGTCCCTTTCTCCCTGTATGATTAAAGGTTTCCTTCAGATGTATTTCTGTGAAATTCCTCGCTCCCTCGCTTTGATTTTATTTTGCTTTTCTTTTGTCACGCTTTGTCTGTTTTCTGCTAGTGGCCTATGTTTGATTATGGCTTCGCTTTCTCTGATTACGACCTCTTGTCTCGGTGAATGGTGTTGTCTTCCTCTCCCTCCCCATCAGCCAGAGTGACCTTGGCACAACAACAGAGCCAGAGATAGTGAGATGGTTCAGTTGTTATCTGGTTGCAGATGAAAACTGAAGAAGTTTCAAAGCTATGTGTTTATTATGATCCTTTAAGAAACACCTTCATAATAAGGTATCAACACGATTGGGTACTCATGATGATTGAATGCATGAATGAATTCAGAAAGTATCATGAATTCTTGTTGCTCACTATTAAGAAATGCTAAAGTCACTGAGTATATGTGATTAGTTAACACTTAATGATTCAATTAATGACCTCACAGTTAAATCTGCAATAACTGAATCTGATTGAGATTCATGCATGTGTTTTGTACCCTTACTATAAAGTGTACAGTTCTTTTTAAAAAGATCAATACAGTAAGCAAATTCTTTCCTGTCAAAGTACTAAACTTTGACGCTACATATACAATGCCAGACCTGAATTTCTTCAGGCAATAGTCTTTTTGTTTATGTGGGGTTTGTGCTCCTTGGGACTGCATTTAATATTATTTTCAGCTTGCCGTGCATGCTTGCAGCCCTTATCCCACACTCATAATATAAGAGCATACGGGTAGAGAATAGATAGCTAGCCCTTGAGCTGAACATTTGGTACTGTCTCCAAGAATCTCAGGGAGATTTGGTGCCTCTCTTCCCCCATCTCTCTCATGCCCGTCTCGCTGATTGCACTTCCAGACTTATGATTCTTCTGCAGCACAAGCAGGAATCCATCGAACCGAGGACAATATCAGAACCGTGTGTTATGTCTGCAAACCGTGATACAGGCAGAAAGGAGAGCGAGAAAATTAATGTTTGCCCTGAGGAAATACATTGTTTCCCTCTCACTGTACCTGCTATTTACCCAGAGAATATGACACTGAATCACCGCATGTACGATGTTGTCAGCTGCATGGTGCACAAGCTGCAAGCTGCAGATGAACTGTGACTGTCTGATTAAAAAAAAAAAAACATAACCAAAAACAATGTGTGAGTGAATATTATTTAAAGAGAGGATGTGTATGTAGAGTACGCTGTAATGTGTGTCTACAGGTTGTTGAGTTAGTAGAGGGGAAAGTGCGGATCATTGATTGGTTGTTTCCTGGAATATCCTTTTAACAACTAACAACCTTCTGTTGATAGTCAACGCATTCTCACACCAATACGTCGAATAATGCAGCTTGGTCGGTGGCAATACGCTTCAAATTTGACGCTCTTCGTACCCCTCTAGTGTCAGATTTGCACGTCTCAGTGACGGCTCGTTACATGCAAAGCATCTTTTCAAAATAAACTTTCTCCTTCACAAAACCACTTAGTTAGGTTTCGGAAAAGATCGCGGTTAACATTAACTTGACTACGTAAGTGACACACGCATGTAAGTGAAGTGACTAACGACACTAACGACTGACGAAACAAGATGCCAATGTTTACTTTTGTTTCACACGGGAAACAAACACTTGAATGAAAGTCCCGTTCTGTTTTAATGTAAACTTTAATTTGATTCTACACGTACAGATGTATTGTGTATAGGAAGAGGCTGTATGCTGCTACCTTACTTGTGTTCTCTCGAATGCCCAAGACACATTTCTTATGAGGGAGATAATAGAGGCTAATCTAATCTAATATTATCTATTTTAGAAATGCTTGTCTGTAATGCAAAGTATATACCTTTTGTTCTTAGTGGGTTAAGCCACTGATATTGTCCTTTAACACATTGGAAAAGAACAGGACTGATAGAGGGATAGAGATTATGGGAGGACAGAAGCAATGGCCGCAGATGTTCAGGCCCACAGGGAAGCCATTCAAAAGGAAGTCTTGCTCCCACTGTAAATGGAAGCAATTTATCTTCCTTTCATTGCGGATGGGTATAAGTCATCAAACACTCTCCTTCTTCTCCTCTCTCCATCTGTCATATCCTTCTCGCTACATTTATCATTCACTGTCACTGCCTGCTTCTGACTCCACATGTATCTGCTGTCCCACTTTTCCCTTCACATTTTAGTGTGAGCTCTCTCTGTATTGTTATTGTTACTCATCTGTGTTTTCAGCATTGTTTTACAAAATACTTTGATGCTAAGACAGTTTTGGATAAATGTGGTCCTTCTCATGACGGACAGATTTCCATGTGGTGCAGAGAGACCTGCAATGGTCATTCTTTACTTTTGATTAATCAATCAATCTTTAATCTATAAAATGTGATAAAATGGTGAACAACACTGAGAGTCTACAGCCATACTATAATACTATTTTCAGTTTGTTATTACCACCATGCCAACGACAATACTCCCCTGGACTTCACACACACATCTTTTCATGACTTTTGGGGACATTACATCCTCACCTCAACCTAAGCCTATCTTTACCCAAAACTTAAACCAAGTATTCACCCTATAATATAATGATTTACCTCATGGCAACGCATTTTGTCCCCACAAGAAAGGCAAGTCCCCACAATGTGACAGTGTAAACATATTTATGTCCCCTCAAGACAGGTAAACATGCAACACACACACACACGCACACACACACACACACACACACACACACACACACACACACACACACACACATCCTCTCCTCACTTTATCACCCCAACATTCTCCCTTTTTGTTGTCTTTTCGTTTAGGACTGTGTAACCCCCCTCTGTCCCCTCTTTTCACTTGCTCCACGGCTCCCTTTGAGTCTGCTCCACCCCCCCTCCTCTCACCCATCACTCCACCACACATTCAGATTTTTGTCTGGCGACCTCTGGCGACCTCTGTCTTGGTAGTTTTTACTCACCTATACATCACAAGTCGGCCACCCCAGGCCATTTACCACGTTCTGCTCACCTTCCCGCCTTCAGGGCATGGAGTCAGGACAGATTTTGTAATCCTTGTCAATGATTCTCACGGCAGGAAGTCACACAGGAAGTGCATTTACAGATGCTTCAAACAGGAAACTGCAAAGAGCAACGTGATTTTTGGGTTGGAGGAGATGCCCCACACGAGCCAACATATGCAAACATGACATGAATGGTTAAAAATCACAGTTATACTGCCTGATTCGTTGTTACCAGAAAAGTAAGTTTCACACTAAAAGTAAAATGAATTTCTCATTATTATGAGAAAAATATTTTTTTAAACAAAAATTATTTTATAGTGAGAAATTGAGCAAATATTTTTGTTGTCACGATGGTACTTTTAAGTAAGTAAGAAAGTAAAGCTCTTGGGTGTTCATGGGTTCATGTGAAAAGCTGCAGTCCGTTTGCCTCAAAGCACACACAAACACACTCTAGTGCAGTTTTTTTGATGAGCTATGCAAACTTTCTGCTGATCGGTGTCCTATCCGAACAGGAAGTTCCATATCTTTTGTTATGAAAAACATTCTTCCACTCTCAGATTGACAATGTGATACTGCCGAGGAAATGATTCGAAAAATACTGAAAGTGGGTTATCTTAATCTTAATGGACGTGGTTACATGCAAACAGAGAAAAACACATGTACTGGAGTGGTAGGGATAATGACCAAAGGGAAATGCTTTAGAGCAGCGGTCCCCAACCACCGGGCTGCGGACCGGTACCGGTCCGTGGGTCATTTGGTGCCAGGCCACACAGAAAGAATAAATAACTTATATTATTTCCGTTTTATTGATTATCAGAGTCTGAAAGATGTTTTATTTTGAAAAATGACCGGATTCTCTCCCAATTTCATCCGCCTGTGGCTCTTGACACATGTCAAGATGCTTGTCTCGGTCACGTGATACGTTACCTCAAAAATTAAGCCCACAAGCTCACATGAGTAAAATGAGTAAAATGAGTAAAAAGCTTTTGGAGAGCTTCTTTGCAAAGGCCCACTAAGGAGACAGAAGAAGAGCCTACAACTTCCAAGAAAAAGAAATCTTCATTTAACAGACAATATCAGGAGTCTAATTAAACGTCAGGAGTAATTCTCACTCGCCAAGCCCGCTCTGCATAATATGTGGCGACAGAGGAAGATCAGCTGCTGGAGATTGCAAATGATGGTGGCCTTAAAAGTATGTTTGAGACAACAACTCTGCTGGTGTTTTGGATTAAAATCAAGGCTGAATATCCTGAGATCGCCAATAAAGCACTGAAAACCCTGCTTCCATTTCCAACATCCTATCTTTGTGAAGCAGGATGTTCTGCAGTGACAGCAATCAAAACAAAATTACGAAGTAGACTGGACATAAGGAACAGACTTTGGGTGTCATTGTCTCCAATTACCCCCAGATGGGACAGTCCCGTTACAGAGAAACAAGCTCAGGGCTCCCACTGATTCAGCGTTATTGTGAGTTGTATTTTTTATGCATTTTATATTTGTTTTCATGCAGGTCAGATCATTTTATTTCGTTGTGTTTATCCGCCACACCTTGAATGCCGGTCCGTGAAAATATTGTCTTACATGAAACCGGTCCGTGGCGCAAAAAAGGTTGGGGACCGCTGCTTTAGAGTTAGAAAGCACACACAGGCAGTGGTGCACTGCCTTGTGGTTGGGTGGGGTCACTGCTGCAGATGAGTTGGACCTTAAGGTCATGTTTTTCACCACACTATAATGCTTATTCAGCCGTCTCCCTGTGGTGCGTCTGTAGAAGTATCAGAAGCGGCAGCCAGGCCTTGAGGGAATGTTCATTTCATCCAGCTGCTCTTTCATGTGACTTAACTCATCTCAGCAGCTACAATCTCTGAATCCCTACAGAGTTCGACAGTTGTTTTTTCATTGAGGTTAAAGAACACAGACACAAAACGCAGCAGAGTATCCAGGTCTTTCTTAAGTGTTTCAGTTGCATCTATAAGCCAAAGGAAAAGCTGAGGAGAACTTATGTAATACAGGAGACGGTGTCTTCTGGTCGAGGCCTTTGTGTGCGAGCAGATTGATTGCTTTATCACAACCAAAAACATGTACAATTAGTGAGTAACTTAAAGTAGTTTATGGTTGGCCATGTGGTTTTGTATCCGTAAAACTGAGCAGAAGTTACCTGAAGTCAAATGCAGCTGCATTTTCGTTTATTTCTATCTTTACTTGACCAGGATATTTTCCCATTGAGATTCAAATTCAAATTTGCAAGGGAGCCCGGGACAGGACGGGAGCATAAAAAGTTTCAATAAGTTTTCGCTAAATTTGAAATAATACAGAGCATCAATATAGCAGCAAACACTTCTTTGCTATGTAAAGATTTAGTGGAGTAATGTCTACCTGAGCAGAGATTGAAGTCGCTCTCCATCTCTGTGTGTGTTGTTATCTGAGCCTCTCTGTGCTTTGTGAACATAGCCGGGCCAGTTGCACGTATATTTTATTGCAAGTCTCTCTGTTGTGCCCCACTGGCTAGCTAATGGCCGCCGCTCTGCACTGCTCTCATATGGCGGTTACAGCTGATGGCGCTGTTCCCACCCACAACGTCGTCCAGAAAACCTGGCCCCCACCCTCGGGTTCAGGTTAAAAACAGTTAAAAATAACAATATAACAAATTTCAGATAAAAGGAACAACCAAAAAGTAAATGAAAACAAACAACTAATTACATTAATAATTGAATTAACTGGGATCAGTAACATGGTGTGCATTCAAATAGTCCTTAATCCTGTTTTTGTAATCTTCCATGTTTATAAAAAGAATCTAGTTTAAAGTATCCAAAATGCGGGGAACGACATACACGCATATTTAAGCAGAAAAAAGTGAAGTGAAAGTGATGTTGCAAAGCCAATGCATATATGCTCAGAGGTAAGTGTGCTGTAATAACGTTTCCCTTTTCTTTCATTCTGCAACAACTTTTTGTTTCTCAGGAGTCTAAAGTTAAAGTAACACTGGGTTAAACAAGGACCCATCTCAGCCATGCCAGTGCCCGGCTGGTCACAATTTGTTCTACACAGTTTTGCTCTTTGCTTAAATGTAACAATGTCACTTACATCCAACTTGAGTGCACCTCAATCCAGCCCTTTGTTTGTTTAAATGAATGCATATGTTAGTGGCTGGCTGTCCTTCGCTTGTTGAAGTAACCCTTTTCATCCTGTTTGAGGTATATACTTTATATTTAGCTATATGAGTTTACCCTGAGTGAAATATTCACCCCCCACCACTCTTTTGATGGCTGCATCAATCCATCAAAGAGAAATATTCTTGTGGATTGTTTTGCACATATTTCCACTAAAATCAGCAACACATATTTGATATTGCTGGGATCTCCACTAGAATCAGTTTGGTGTGTTTGATCAGTGTTTGACAGCACAGCATACATTTGTAATGACTGACCAACTGGCAGGCTGCTGCCAACCCTTGTTAATATGAAGTTCGCTCTTCACGTCTAATTCTCCCCCGTCAAAGTGTCCTGACGATCATAGACACATCTGTGACTGAGTTTTTCTTCAACCCAGAAACTTAACCTTGACAGTGAGGTCCTGATTAAATGAAAGCCAGCATCAAACCTTTTATTTCAAAACAATTCATTAATGTTTAAACATGTTTCTGAGAAAAAAAACGCAAGATTTTGGAGGAGTTGGAGTCAGGCATTTAGACATACTACACCACAGAAACCACACATGGCAAATCATGTTGATGGTGTCAGTTCTGGTTGTCCTGGATCTATTGTGAGATTATGAAATGTTAATGGCTAAGTGTCTCAGAAATATAACACTTCTTCTGATTCAGTCCCACACAGCTGCCTTGGTCCCCAGCACTTTATACATGCTTTATACATGTGCAAGCAATATTTTTATTAAAGAGGAGACAGAAATACTTTTGCTTGGCATAGAGGCCGAAATAGATACTTTATAGATCAATCTTGGTTCTGGTTTTTCAAATTGAAAATATTATTTCATTATTTCCTTAATACCAAAGAGCCACTGTAATTCATGCCTTCATCCCAACCACCACCATTATGCATTTTCCTCCCTTCTTTCTAACACCTCTATTTAGACAATATAATACATTTATTTACAACAAGCTTGCAACAGCAGGTATGCTTTGTAATAGTTGTGATGTTGCTCAAATACAATTATTATCATGAATCTATGAATGTATCTAAAAAGTCTCAACATTTTTGTACCAATATGTCAATACACCGACAACAATTGAATGTGTTTTTTGCCAAAATATCTAATCCTGCAATCTTGTAGTGACCGCAGTATTATTAAACTTTTTTATGGTTATGTTTGGGCACTGGCAGCATTTGGATATGAGGATTTGATACAAGTCTGCAGTGTCTTGAAGCACAACAGGTTTATTACATTTAACTGAAACCCCAATCTTTCTCTTAACCAAAGTGCTTTAGTTGCTTAAATCCGAAACCAAAAACAGGACTCAGGATGCCAACTCTGGACTCTTGTGTCAAAGTCCTGCTCATTGGAGAGCATGTGTAGCATGTAGAGTTCTTCTTCTGGCAATCTGATTTTAAATTCGGTATTCAGTCTTCTTTTAGCTCGTTTCTGATCTCCACTGACTGCTGAGGGAAATATCTGGCTACTAGCTGCTAAACGCTTCATTATGATCACACGGTAGTAAAGGTGACGTTTTCACTGAAAACCTTGGGCTGGGGCTGGAAAGGCGAGTGAACCAGAGTGAACCAAAACATTAAACTATTCGGGCCGTGAAACCAAAACAATGAGCTGAAAGACACTAAAAATCTCCATAGAGCTGAGAGGGAATCAAAAAAGCCCGGTAACTTTTCTCTGTGGGTTTGGACCCTTTCACATTGACATATAGGTCTGGGTGATATGAGAACATCAAATATATTTTTGAGCAAATACCACGATATTGATATTGCATCGATATTGTAGGGTTGACTGTTGGTGCTTTTACAAAATAGTAACACAATGAGGTTTTTGATAAATGATTATCAGTAATGTAGATATAATGACTAAGTGTGTAAAGGAAAATAATAGAACAGCTAGAACAGTTTGGTGAATTTAGAAAATCGCTTTACTGTAATGCAGCCTTTAAAACCAGGAAAAGACACTATTATATTACAATATCCAAACTGCAGGACAAATTTAGTCTCATATCACAATCTCGATATATCATACATTGCTCAGCCCTACTTTGACATTTGATCCATTGTTAAAACATTGATTAGAGCAGGTCAAAGTCTTCTAGTTCATTTAGTTTCTTCTCTGTAAAGAACTACTTCTTCTTTGTATCAAGAGTGCTATGAGATCCCCCCCCCTCCCAACAATAACCATTATTATCATCATGTGAGTGCATACACAACACTGCTTTTGTTTTTTATAAGCCTTACCTATTTGTTTGTATACCCGATGGACCTATCTCGACTCAAGGGGTAATAATATTGAATTAAAAGGTGAATCTCTAATTAGGCCTAATCTTAGCCAAACCCCACATTTGTCTCCACAGTAATCCATGCAAACACCTCTCAAATTAATGGCACACAGTCTCCAACACAAATAACCTGTCAGTGGAGTAAACAGCACCCCACAGTGAAAGTGGCTCAACGGCTGATTTAAACAGTGTCTCCTCTATCCTTTACGTCTTCTTACCCTGGAGGCTCTCGTAACCAACCAACCCCTGCTCTGCTGCTGCCTTCTTCTGCATCCAAAGCAGTCTAGCCAAGCATGAGATGGTTGTATAAATGTTATCTCATGGACTGGTGACCTTTTAGGGGCATCATGCCAGGCAAACACTGTGGCTGAAAGCCCTGAATGGATCTGTGATGACCCATGTGTCCCCCACCCCAACCGGTCGTCACACTTGGATGAGTGCGCAGAAAGACCTTCTCATTCCAGGCCCCTAATGGCCGCCTCTGGACAGCCTGAAGCAGGAGGTCACAGAGATGCTGCGGAAAAAAAGTCAAAGCAAGCTGTAGCAATTTACTGTAGCTGGGATTTTTAGGAATAGATTTCCAAATGTCAGTTTTCCACACTGCACAGTGTGTGTCACTACGAAGCCAGAAATCAATCCAGAGAGAGAAAATGAGAAATCCAGGGGGCTGCAGCAAAACAAATAATGTAATGTTACACATATGGTGACATGATTTTAAATTTCATGTCAGTATGCTGTGGTAGAGTTGTATTGTAAGGCATAAATAGTGAGTTGAATTACCAGATGTAGAGCATTTATAGTGTTAGTAGTAACTTATTTCTATTCCACAGCTTAGTGTCACAGCTGAATAGCAAGAGTAAAGAAATCAAAGATGAAATAGAACTGTATTCAGGAGAGAAATAAACATGGGCTGGTTAAAAAAAAAGGGCTTATATTGTCTAAAATGACTAGACCTATGTTATATATTTTATTGAGTTGTGTTAGTACACTATCCCAAATGATAAACCTGCTGACATTTCATATTTTTTTTATTGTACCATGGAAATACAGAAATCAATGATGAATTGTCCCAATCAATAGTACTGACAGAGTAGTTAAGCCGGATATGTTATTTCTCCAAACCAGAGAATCAGTGTTGTCCAAAAGCTATTAAAAACACATCGTTTAGCCACCGCTGTTGCAATGAGTGACATGTTTCCTCTTTTAGGTGAACATGGGCACTGAAGTTTATTATGAGTCAATACACCATATTTCTGCTTTAAATACTCACTAGCTCACCAAATGTGTATTCATTTACAGCTGAAAATAGTTCCTAACAAATGTACTATTAACTCTAGTTTGAGCAACATTTGCTCAGAAATACAGTGCAAAGCTGTTTTAATAAATTACAGAGTTGTAAAAATAAAACTACATATTTGTGATCTGTTTTTAAAGTTTCATGTTTTCTGTAAAAAACGAATGGGCTTGTGGCTCGGCAGCAGAGACAGCAAAGAGATTTGTTGACAACTAACCAATACAGCCCAGTCACCCTAGAAATGTTGGCATTGTACGTTTCTGCAAACCACAAATACGTTAAATGTAGACGTTTTAGCATTTAGTCAGAGCAAGTGATGTAGTATATTGAGGAAGCACTCTACAAAAGTCCACTATTAATGGGTGGGATGGATATTGGATGGGTCAAACAAACACAGGACTTTCACCCAGGAGAAAGCTGTTGTTCTGAAGAGCAATAAAGTTGTTAACACTGTCAGAGGCTTAATAACCGTCACTGCAGACATGCTAATGAGGACACCATGCTCCTCCCAGCAACACATTGTTCTGGCTGCTACCCCAACTCAGCTTTCTCATGTTCTGTTTGTTATTGCCATACCACTCTATGCCTTCTATGCATTTCATGTGACAGGAGTCTGTTGGGTATTGTTCTGTATAGCCGAGGGAGACTTATTGAGTTCCTATTGAGTCCTCTTCTGCTGCTGTATTTGATTGTGGATCAAGTACTAATTTCCCTATAGTAAAATGTATGCAATAAATGATACAAGTGTGTGATGTCAATTTTTGCACTCTTTTTGAGTGTACAAAAAAAGACAAAGAACATGGTAAAACTATAAATTCACAAGTCACATTCTGCAGTTCCACAATTTATAAATAACATTCCTCTCCGTCTCCCACTAGATGTGTTGTTATGAGATCATCTGAAATGAGACATCATGTAAGGTTTTTGCACAAAATAAAGGGCTGGACCCAAATGCAGGGAGACACGGGAAACGGAGGGTTGGATAATTGTGGGTTTAATTGTAACAAAAAAGTATTCAACACAAAAAGGTGTGAATCACAAGTCCATGAAAATAAAACATCCAAAGAAACAGGGAACACGACAAAGGGGAGCAGACACGAAACATACCAGTAGGAAATGGCAGACAGACGGACCAGGTTACACCATAGACAAATGAACACTGAGCCAAGGGAGACACAGAGTTTAAATACACAGGGAAGGTGCAGGTGATTAGACAGAACAGGTTTCAATTTAGGGTGGGGCAGACGATCACGAGAGGAACAGACAGGGGCAGAAAGTGAAGTGAAGCAGACTGAGGAGGTGCAGGTGATTGAAAGCATCAGTGTCTAATTAGGGGAAGGGCAGACCCTCACAGGGGCAAGACAGACAAAGGCAGGAAATAAAGTGCAAGACACATGGAACATCTCAATAAAACAGAATAAATAACTAAATCAAAACATAAATTGTGACAGAACCCCCCCTCTCAAGGGACGGATTCTAGACGTCCCAACAGATACAAAAGTCCAATAGGGTGGGTGGAGGGTGTCTGGAGGAGGGGTGTCTGGAAGGGCTCCGAGGGACGGTCAGGGGAATGGCCGGACGGCCAGGAGGGCTCCGGGGGACGGCCGGATGGCAGGAGTTTCTCAGGACACGGGATCTCAGACTGGGGCTCGGATGAACAGGGCTGGGGAGACTGGGGCTCGGAGAAACAGGGCTGGGGAGAC